>NC_140909.1:28976664-29281579 GCF_045865225.1 Trachurus japonicus | reverse complement strand
TGTAATTGGGGGGGGAGAGGAGTAGTGGAGGGGGTTAACTTATCTTTGTTGTTATTGTGTAATACTTAGTTGTATACTTAATTTTTGAATGGGCAGTTGTATAAGTATTCAGAAATAGTTACCAGTGTACTTTTGCATTTTCCAGACTGAGGAATCAGAGGAGCCAGACATCGGGGACACACCCATCGGTATTGTCACGATGATCAGAGAAAGAAGTGCATCTCCCGTTCACTTCAGTCCCGTATCCACAGCCATTGTGGTGGAAGATGAATTCATCATGAGGGACATTGCCACGTTTGCCGATGCATATGTGTTACTGTTTGGGCTGGTGTATGTGTTACGTCTCGACTACCCAAAGAAGCTCGCTGGCACCTTCACTTTCATACAAAAGGTTCTAATGGGGTTGGATGACGGTGCACCCCTGAAACCTGCTCTACTCTCTTTGAAAAATGACCTGCTTACAGTGTAGACGTTACCTGTATGATGTAGCATGTTTGTTGTTACATTGATTTAAGATGTGCCTGTTGTCCTCCTGTTTCGAGTGGTCCTTCTTTCCCTCCCTTCTCCCCTCTTCCACCATCATTTCCTTTCCTTCTTCCTTCCTAGACCCAATCTGTTCTCTTTGCTTTCTTTCTTTTTTCTGTCCTCCCTCCCTTCTTTCCCTACATCTTTTCTTCTTCTTCCTTCCTTGACCCAATCTGTTTACTTTGCCCTGACTTCTTTCCTTCCTTTCTCCCTTCTTTCTTTCCACCATCCTTTTCACTTCTTTCCTCCTTCTTTCTCTACATTCTTCTTCCTGCCATGATCTAATCTGTTCCCTTCCTCCATCTTTCTTTCCTTCCTTTCTTGACCCAGGAGGACAACAAGAGGGTTATTAAACAGTTTTTTTTCTGCTTATGCAGATATACACTAACTTCCAAAAATGCACCAGGGTGAGTGCAGGAGAAAAATAATGCACCAAAAGGGTGTGTCTGATTCGTTTATCTGGAGAAACAGAGTTTTTGTTGGCCTCTCTTTTCAAAAGCATAGATTTTAAATCTATAAATTTCCTTTTTGGTTATTAATTTGATTTATTTTTTATTCATGTGCAATGACTTGATATCTGATATTTACTTTTTGGCTATTTATTTTATTTATTTTTTATTCATTTCAAATTATTTATTTCCTTGAATGGCCATAGATGTAAAATAACTTGAAGATGCTGTTTTGAAAGGCCATACCTTTACACTGAGCACAAGTTCCCAGTGCTTTTATACAAACATTTAAACATTTGCAGTGATTTATACATAACCATACAAATCTGTTTTTATATAATGTATGTGTGGATGTATATGTTGACGGTTCATGATATGCAAGGTATCCTTCAACCAAACGGGGTGTGTTTACATTTTCAGATTGTGCATTTGTTGGCCTGGTTTTACTGGCCTGGTTTTACAAGTTGGATGTCCATGGTTAACATACAGATGTGTGTATGTGGTGTTTGTATACTTACAGTGTGTATGTGGTGTTTGTATACTTACAGTGTGTATGTGGTGTTTGTATACTTACAGCTCTGTTGCTGTGACCAAAGTGGTTTGGAGAAAAAGAATAAAATCTGAATAAAAACATTGAAATATTCTACATTTTTGTGTGAAGAAGTTTATTTGAGTATTCTGAACTTAAAAAAAAATAGTAGTTTATGAGCTTTGTAAAATTATCTTTTTGGTTACTAACCAGTATATTTAAAGATGTTGATCAATTAAGTACAATATCATCATAACAAGTCATTACAAAGAAATTAAAACATATATCCAAATTAAAACAAATGTTTTAAGTACAGTACACTCACAATTTTTTTTAATAATAAGTACTATTTGAGTGTAAATGATGTAAAATATGTAAGTACATCAAACTTAAATATTCTAATTTACTTACTCAAAAACTTTGAGGTAATCGGTTTCCACAAAAGTTTTGAGTATTCTGAACTTATTCGAGTTTAAAAGGTATGAATGATAAATGTGATTTACCTGCTTCCACAAAACATTTCTTCGTTTGTGTGTGAGGTTCTTGTGTTGACATGTCCAGGCTGCTGGGACGCCTGCAGACCCGTCACGTCCTCTGGACCAGATATTAACGACCCATGTGAGGCTCTGATTGACTCAGGTTGATGTCTGTTGCTGTGTTTGTATGAGCTGTCATCAGATTTACGTCGGCTGATACTCAGGATTAAACGTTGACAAGTGCGAGTGGAGCTCTGCTTCTGCTCTGAGACCAGTTCATCACTGATTTTACTGCACCTTCATGCATGTTCCCTTTTGATTTACGCCGTGTTGTGAAAACGTCTAGTGGCGGGAATTTTATTGTCATTTATTCAATCAGGGGCTTGTCTTAAGAGTGTTTTTGTGATTTTTTAAGAGCGGTCGACATCAGAGAGAATGATGGGTGCTCGGGAGAAAAGCCAAAGACTGAATTGAAATATGGAAATCGTCCATTGTTCCTCTGACATTTTAGTTTGATGTTTTTATTTCAGCTTCACTCACATTGCACTGAAGGTTTTTAAAGCATGTCTGAAATTCACATTATGAACTCTTTTATGTGAAGGTGTAAATTAGTTTCTTCATCTTAAGTATAACCATCACCACCAGTATACTCAGATGACAATGAAATATATCAGAAGAGAGAAGGCCCTGAACCTCTAACCTAACCCTGGCTGGCTGTTTTCTGAGTGATCCAATAAAAATAGAGCAGATTTCAGGTAAAACACTCAGAGAAACCAAATCCTGATAGATGGTGGGTCTAGGTGGGCGGGGCTTGGTGACTGCTTTGTTGTGACATCACAAAGTAACAGCAGTCTTGACAGCTGGTTTTAAGGCTCAGTTTCTGAATATAGTCTGTGTGCATTTCTCAGTGGACTGAGGCTTTGATACTTTAACAGTATCAATACAGACCCTAGACCTGATTTATTATCACACTACACATGGACATCTACTGTATGGAGCTTTAATATAAACATTTACATTTATACTCTTTGGAGGTTTAATATATGTAGTTTTGACTTTATGTGCAGCAATAAACCAAAAAGGATTCTTGTTATGGAGACCATGAATTTCAAATCTGGATACATAAACTTGCGGCTCAATGAACCTGCCATATCTGCAACAAACCAAAATTTACCTGAGAACAGCAGAGAATCTGTGCCACGATAACATCAGGTCTTCATGTCACTGGTCACATGCCTGTCGATTGCTGATTGAATCTCAGCAGGAGGAGGATGATGAGGATGAAGGCTGACCTGCGTCCTCCCTCTCTTCAGTTTGTTTTGTTGTGATATGAAGCCGCTGCAGCGCAGATCGCCTTTAGCTCCGAGCTGCACGTGGGAGTCCAGCTCTGATTTGATGCCTTTTATAGAGGACGCTGCTGTTTTTCTCCCAGCGTTCCTATTTCTGTGGAGTATGAAAGGCTTGGTGTGTGTGTGTGTGTGTGTGTGTGTGTAGAAACAGCTAGTAGATCCTTCAGCTCAGCACTGCGACTCATATTTCTTATCTCCATTTTAATTTTGACTTGTCGTGACTTAGCAGACTCCACACACACATGAGCGTTGTCACGGAAGTGTGTGTGTGTGTGTATGTGTGACCTGTGTGTTGCATCACTGTCGGTACTGAATGGAAAGAAATGAATATCTACAAAAGCAGAACTCAAAAGCCCCAACAAATGTTGTATTTTGCAACATGTTGATCTCAGCTGTCAGATAAATTAGTTTTTATTGGTGAGAGACCGTTTCTGACCGTACGAGTTACAGGTCAAAGTAGATCACTAGATTTGAAGTTTTTATTGCTGCTCTCCTCTTTTTTCCTCTTCTTTCTTTTTTAATATATGTTGAAGAACACAAGAGAAAAGCTGGTCTTAAAGGTGTATAGGAAAAAAAAACAAGCTGTGACACTGAGGTTGGTCACAGTGGTGTCATTTTAAGTTTGGGATTTTTTAGTTTTACTAAGTTTTCCTGTGGTGAAATAAGACTGAAGCTGTGTCTCCTCACATTAGACAGAATGGATATAAAGTGTGTGTAGAGGACCCAGTTCTGTAAAAACATGTTTATTGCAATGTAATGTATTCATCATGCCACCATTGTTTCATGTGTGTTGTATATAATTTAGAAGAATGACAAAAAGCCTCGGCTCCTGATCGACCCTCTGCTTGTTTTTAATGATGAGACTTCTTTGATACTGAATAATATCATCTGTACAGTTAAAGTGGATGATGGCGTTTCAGTGACCTCCACTTTACCTCTGTGTTTCCCAGCACATCACTGAGCAGAGGATTTTGTGTGAGTTTGTTCCTAATGGCCTGTGTGACACGACGCTTCTCGACACATCAGGACAGGCTGAGTGGGGGGTGTCGGCCCAGTGGGGGGGGCGAGGAGGGGCCTGACTCTGCAGGGTGCTGTGAATGGAACCATCAGGGAGGGGAGGTGTTGGGGGTGGGGGTGAGGTGATAAATCCCCCGGGGGGGGGTGTCGGGCTCTTTTGTACTGGTCGTCGGCCTCTTCACGTTCAGATCAGATCAGATCAGTGTGAGCGGAGGCATGGACCTGGTCGTTGTTGCTGTGACAAGATGTTTGTGACTGACCAGAGGACGTTTCTGCTTTAGGTAAGAACTCTGTTCACTGTGAAGTTTTCTTTTCCTAGTTCATCCAGTATATGTTGTAGCTTCCACTCACAGAAGGGGGGTGGCGGGGGTGGAAGGGGAGGGGGGCCACTGCAGATATTTCAGACCAGACTTTAGATGTTTTTCCATAGTTTTCCATACGGTGTTGCTGTTTGACCTTTTTAACTGTTGGGTCTTTTTGACCTGTTGAGGAGCTGCACTTCAGCACCAAACACTTTAGACTTCCACAGTGAACATGTGGGACTACTATGCACATGCAAACGCAAACAAACAAAGGAAATAAAAAAAGAAAGAAATCAAACACACCTTTGTGTTAAGCTGTGTGCACAGTACAATACTAAGAGGTTTTATCTAGAGACAGGCAAGGAAGAAACACCTTGTGTCTAGTATCACAGCTCTGTGACGGTGCTTTAATGAGCTGTGCATCTCTGTGTCAGGCTGTGATCATCAGTTTAAAAAAAGGACATTACACATCCTGAGTCCACTGGGACAGCTTTTATATTGGGACACGGTGACTGCTTCCTGTTTGTCAGCTGGTGCTTCAGATGGAGAATGTCGCGTTTTGTTCTGATGTTGGAGACAAAAAAAAACCACACACACACACAAACAGATGTTTGGTGATGAAGTGATTCACGTGTGTGTGTGTGTGTGTGTGTGTGTGTGTGTGTGTGTGTGTGTGTGTGTGTGTGTGTGTGTGTGTGTGTGTGTGTGTGTGTGTGTGTGTGTGTGTGTGTGTGTGTGTGTGTGTGTGTGTGTGTGTGTGTGAATCCTGCACTGACACAGGTGCTAATTGTTCCTGTTTACTCTGTAGACGAGCAGGAATTTAAACATCGGCTCCTGCTGTTGTTGTGTGTCTGAGCAGGAATCAGAGTGTGATGAAGTCGCTGCAGCTGAGGGATAAAAACTTAAGGTACATTCAGACAAGTCTTAATGCTCAATTCAGATTTTTTGCTCAGATCCGATTTTTTGTTTGGCTGTTAACATTAGCTTTTAAAATGTGGCCTATGGGGCATCGTAGCTTACGAGGTTGAGCAGGCGCCCCATATACAGAGGCTATAGTCCTCACTGCAGCCGGCTCCAGTTTGAATCCCCTGGTGGCCCTTACCTGTCATGCAGATAATCGATTCACAAAAATCTACATGAAAATTATGTGTATTTTATCATTTTTGTGTCATGTGTAGGGACTACAGATGGAAATTAGCTGTGAGCTAAATCTGGTGCAACCATCTTTTCATTTTTTCCTGCAAATGATTAATGTAATTGCACACTGTCCCTTATTAAACTAATAAACTAAACTAAACTAAAACCCTGGGGTGGCGTTTTGACCCCCCCCAAGAGGTGTGGCTATATAAACAGCTGACTGTTGATGGTAAACAGCACCATCTGCAACGTGCTCCTGACAGACAACAGTCACAGTTCACACCTCCACCCGATGTTGGACAGCACACTGACGTCAGTTTGAGGATCTTGTTGTTCTTCCTGTGAGTTAAACCTTCCTCATGTTACAAGCAGCGCTAAATATATTCTCAGATCCGAGGCTGAAGCTGGTTCACATTTACACCTCAGTATGCTTATCTCAAAATGAATGAAGTCTGGTTGATTCAGTGAGGTTTTTTTTGTCTATTCTGGGCAGACAATGTGCAGCAGTTTAACATGTAGTGTTCAGTGCTGTGTGTGGTGATTAATCAGGTCCAGTTCAGTGCCACCCTCCTCTGATGTTTTTACAGTGGAGCTAAAGATTTAAAAATGTCTGCCTGCTGCTTCCAGGCTGCTTTCAGGAGCCCAGGAGAGGACTTGTCATCCTTCCTGTCTGTATCCATCTCGTCTCCTCTTGTCAGTCCTGCTGGAGCTGATCTTTGCTCCCAGCATGCCTTCATTGTCCCAGTGATTGACAGCTCCAGTCCAGTGTGACAACCGATGATGGATCAGCTAGAGACGATGTATTTGCGTGTGATGAAGCCTTTTGTGGCGCAGCTCGCCGGCTTTGTTTCCTCACTGCGACATGTGAGGCTGGAGTTTTAATAAGTTGCTGGTGTGATGCAGCAGTGTGAGTGTAAACTGACATGGTGCACATGGGTCAGTGTTTAAAGAAAACAAGTGAACGAACAGATTGCGTCTGTCGTTTACTCGGGTATGGTAGTCATACAAATACAGACCAAGAGCTGTAGTCATTTTTGAGTTTTCATTCTCGAGGCTGATGTAACTAAACATCCAGTATCAAATATATCTTTTCATGTGCAATTTAATATACAATATTATAATATATAACGCACTCATGATATACAATGATAGAATTATATATTAATGAAAATACCTGAAACACGTAACAGAAGAATGACACCTGAAACAAAATATAATAATACAAATATATCATATTTAAAAAAAAAACAACTAAAACACCAAGTGTACCAAATGCTGAAAGGCATAATAGATGAACATAGTTAATCTGATCTTATAAAGTAAAAAAAACAGAACAAAAAAAAAGCCCAAAACAAAGGATTCGTAATTAGGAGAAGAATATAATTATGTAATATTGTAAATACAGCTGAATTCTAACTTTAATTATGTTATTTTATTCTAATTTAAAAATGAGTGAGTTACAAAGTAAACTATGCAATTATAATTTGAACACTAAAATCTAAGCTATTATTATTAATTTGAATATTATTACATATCATATTATATCTATTATATCACAAAGTATTGTTCTTTTTTACATTTTCATTGTAAAGATTTAATCTTTCCTTAAGCTACTGATGCAACATGTTTTGCTTTATCTTTCTCTGTAGCCTATTATTTTCTTTTTCTTAATTAATTGTTTTAAACCAAAACAACACCTCACATGTGAAAAACCTCTGTGACAACCTAATTCTGTGGACGTCAGTTATGTCCTGGGTTGAGTTAAAACTTCTGCAACTGCAGCTGCCTTATAATAAGAGACGAGAAAACAGCAGCATCACTTGTTTATGTCTGAGTGACACCTCTCATCCTGACATGAAAGTGACTCAGATGTTTATCGACGTGAGGCAGACATGTAAAAATGTCAGCAGCTTTATAACAAAGTCTTGGATTTCCTGACCTGTGTGATTCGTCTCTGTCGGTTTGGAAATGTCTGGACAGATGAAACGAACTGCTGAGCGCGCTGGTGGACGTGACGTCTGGCTCTGAGGGCCGCAATCCTCCCTCGCTTTTTCTTCTGTCCTGTTTGAGGACAGGAAGCAGGCCTGAGGCGGCTGAACGCTCCATCCTCACAGACTCACTCAAACTTTGATCATCTCTCCAAAAAGTCGCTCTGCTCCATCCCTTGTGTCTCTGCCAGGAGGACACAGAATCACTTTGCTGTGTTGTGTGTGTGTGACTGTCTCACACACAGACCCGAGGCTGCGCTTAACTCACCAACATCCACTTCCGTGTTCGGTTTTCACCACTTTTGCTTTGGGAATCTGATTGCTGGTGAAATATAACCCATCAATCTGAGCCCAAATGAGCTAATTCACATCATCTTGAACACAACGTCAGTGTTAACTCCTGTTCTCTGGATTAGATTTGTGAAATAAAAGCTTTTCAGCGTTCAGTTATCAGATCTATCACGTCTGGGAGATTTTTAAAAAATCATCTCAGTTCACAACCGCAGCTTCCACATTATGATAATGTAACTTTGTCAAATGAAATTAAAGGCAACATTGTATTGACTGTGATGGATGGTTGTCCTCCAGTGAGTCTCGAGTGTCTGTGGCATCCAAATACACACTGGATTCTTTCTGCCTGGGAGGAGGAAACTGCTTCCAAAAACAGACGTGTAATGAACGATCAGTGGGGAAAAATCTAAAGTTTAGTTGATTTGTTATAAAAGTAAATAAAAATGTAAAATGTTGAAAACTCAGGACGGGAGATGGCCATCACTAAATAACCCCAAACTATAAATATATGCATACAGTATACCAGGGGCAGAGTGGGGCACCAAAATCTACACACACACACACACAACATTTACATATTTCTGTACTGCTCAAACAAAGATGGGACAATACGATAGCCTTATAGTATATATCTAAATCGCAGGAGCTGCAATTTTTTATTTATTTATTTTTGATTAAGCTAAACTGTATCACAACATCATTGTGCATTCTCAGCACCATAAGGCTTGTGTTACTACAGAGACACCAACACAGACTCAGCTTCGTGCGGTGGTTTGAGACTATGGGGAACAATGCAAGTCCGGTCGCTTTCTGCTGTTTTGCTAACCCTCCTCCTGGCCATGTGCATTTGTTTTCGAAGAAGCAGGCGAGAAAGCAATCAATGGAGCGGTGGATAACGTTACTTATCATGTAACGATGTATACTGTATATCTGTGTAGTCTTATCCGTCATAGACAAGAGATTACCGGTTACGGGGCATGTTCATGTCGCAGTGCTGTCGAGACCAGGTCGGAGGAGGCACTAATCTCCGAGGTTGGTTTTTGGCCAAGAGACGCTATGTGGAAGGCAGAGAGCCTCCAATCTCCCTGTAACAAGTTAAAAGTTACTCCGAAGCTGTTTAAAAATGTAGCATAGTTAAGGTAAAAATTTAAACTGGAAATATCCTCCCACCATCCAGTCTTAACCAACAGAAATGAATTGGTATTTTAAAGATCAGCAGTAACGGCAGTGAAATAAAGCCTCCATCTGAAGGCCCTCCACGATGAACCTGAGTGTGTCTGCTGTTTCTCCAGGAGCCGTGTGTGTGTGTGTGTGTGTGTGTGTGTGTGTGTGTGTGTGTGTGTGTGTGTGTGTGTGTGTGTGTGTGTGTGTGTGTGTGTGTGTGTGTGTGTGTGTGTGTGTGTGTGTGTGTGTGTGTGTGTGTGTGTGTGTGTGTGTGTGTGTGTGTGTGTGTGTGTGTGTGTGTGTGTAAAATCCTGCTCCTCAGGTGATGCTGAGTCAGGGAGAAGTGATGGAAAGAACCAAGGAGAGAGAGGAAAACCGGGAAGAAGATAGACTATTAAATATTTCAGGAAGGTCAATGTGTGTGTGTGTGTGTGCATGCGAGTCACCTGTGCACAAGGTGCGGTTCCCTCCATGCAGGTTTCTTGCAGACATGAGGTTTTGATGCTGTTACATAAAGCCGACTGTAACCCGGTTACTGGAGTCAGTTTCTAGCACTCACTGATGCCTTTTTCCTGTACTTGAACACACCACAGTGAAGTACACACTCTGGTTATGTTCATGCAAACACAGTTTTGTCTTTGGGAAACCTTTTCTTTCCTCACTAGTTCTCACAAGTACAACTGAACATATTCCTCTGTATATTTTTATCGCTGTGTGTGGGTTGTGACTCAGGTGTTCGGTGTGTATGATATCCCCTCTCCACTTTTGCTCCTACACATGCTGCCCTGTGAGCGTGTGTGTATGCACCACGATGAGAGGTGTGTATTACCAGTGCAAAATCTGTGTGTACGCATCGTGACTGTTATCTTTCCCTCTGCATGCTCATGTCTGTGCACGGCCGCCAGCTTCCTCATTATCTCCGTTGTTCCGACGGAAGGCACCGTCGTGCAGCTAATGAACCCGAGGAGACGAGACAAAGGCGTGGCGCAGGATCTACCGCCACTGGGCTCAGTTAAAGCTATCACCATAGGCCCGCTGGTAGCAGAGGAGAGAGAGGGTGAGGGTGAAAACACATGAAGCAGAGATAAAAAGCAAAGATAATGTGTGAGAGTTTTGTGTAAAAGCAGAAATGCACGAAACACGAGCTGTAAATGTTATTCATGAATAATGCAGTATCCATTTGGCCAACTCTCCTGAACCCAGCGCACTGAGTGCACCGGGTAGCTAGGGCTGCTCCACAAGGCGTGTTTGTGTGTGCTTTTATATTTGAGTTTTATGGCGTGTCACTGCCAAACTTCACCAAGCTGCAGGCTGTCGACCAGTAAAGTTTGAAATCCACATCTGATTGTTTTATTCTGTTAAAGTAGAGTGGTATTAATTTTTTATTCATAGAGCACTTCAAAACTAGGTTACAAAGACCTTAACTGGACCAGAATAAAATGGATTAAAACAAATGTAATTCTTTTAAAACGGTCAGTCTAGATTTGCAATTTCCGCAGTAACAACCTCCAACAGTTGCCATGTACACAGAATCATGGAGAAAACAACAATATCAAGAAAATAAAGTGCCTCAGAGATGATGTTGATGTAGTTCTTGGTGCCACCAAGCACTGAGACAGACCTGTGTCCAAGTGTTATATTTTAACTATACAGTGAATAGGCTACTGTTGCTTGCTAATGTTGCTTGCACCCAGCTCATATCATGGACTGTTGCTGTTAGCCCAATGTTAAGTCAACGTTACTTAAAGGGACAACGAGGAGTTTCTATTTGGTTATAAAAAAGTCTCACGTTAATGTGGATGAATCAGTACCCACACTTGTTAATGGGCCCATTTTCAATAAATATATCGTTTTGTCTCTATCGTTATTTTGTTATTATTAGTGGTGGTGGAAATGCTGGTCGAGCTGACCAGCGTTTCTTTACTTTCGGTTTTGTGGTGAGTCATGAGAATAACGCCGCCGAATCGCCGTTTATGGTCGGAACTACGACGGTATGTGATCGTCTTCCAACCTCTGACTTTAATTCTTGATGAATGAAAACAAAGCAGTAAGATAATTGTTACACTTTACGTAATGCAGCCACATCAGTTGAAGGTCAACTAACTGTACCAGATAAATCTGAGTTTGGGGTTGAGTTTCTGTTTGAAAGAAAATGAGTTTAAAGCTGCTTAAGGAGAAACAAAAGGAAGAGACTGCGCTGAGGGATCAATGCAGCTTCTATCTAATTAGATTATTTAAATATTTAAAGTTGTTTTTCATCATTGATGAGATTTAAAGTGTCTGACATAAAACAGAGTGTAATGTGATGCAGCCCCGATATGAAAACACTTGACTCATTGAAATCGGCACTGAAATCAGTTTCCTCGTTCTTCATGACGGATTATCTCTCTCTGCTGAGGCTCGATTTCCTCTCTGAAAGATGACAGGCGCCAGAAAACACTTTGTTCTTACAGAGAAAAATTAGCTCTGACTGAAGATGCAGATGAATCTGAAGATGCTCTTTATGTAATTAAAGTTTCTCCAGCCGTTCGACACTAAACAAGCACACAAGACAAAAGTGCCAACACAACAGGAAAAGTGTCACTTCCTCCTCTTCCAATTTTACCAGATGTGACTGTGGGACGTGTTCCTGTGGTTTTGCTGCAACACTATGAAGTCAGTCGTAATGAGTCCTGAAGCTGTTGTTATGACAACAGAAACAGTGGCAATCGATGCTTCAGCGGCGACACCTGAGTTGTATTTAGCTGTAATTAAGCACAAAGCAAGTAACTGTTAAAAGACTGAGGCGACTGGACATCTGTGCTGTTATTGGAGGTTTTCAATTATTAAATCTTACTGACAAATGTATTCTCAACAATTTTCAATAAATGTATAAATTGAATTCCATATAACTGAAGAGGAAATTGCTGAAACCATTTATGTTATTATGAACTAGAAGAAAATTGGCACAATACATCAACCACAGACAAAACAATCAAGGTGCATTATGGGATAAAATTATTTCCTGGTGGCAGTAAAATAGAGGGCGAGAGTACAAAGTTTGGACTCATCTGACCTGCCTGGTCTGGGTTTGGACTTAAATTGAATAGAACTGATTAGGGATGCACCGATCCACATTTTTTCACTTCCGATCCGATCCCGATACAAGAATTTGGATATCTGCCGATACCGATACTATTCCGATACCAGAGCTTTTTTTTTAAATTCAATTATTTTTTTAGATTTTCCCCTCCCACCTAAAGCTATGTTCTACGTAGGGGTGTCAAACTCATTCAGGGGCCACAAACAGCACAACTGGATATCAAGTGGGCCAGAGCAGTAGAATAATAGCATGATAAGGTATAAATAAAAAGAAGAACTTTTCCCTTTGTATTATAAGATGTTTACAGTTAATGAACTATTCTTTTACAAAACATATTATGAACAATCTGAAATTTCTTCATAAAAATACATGTGCAATTTCAACAATAATATGCCTCTTCTGTCTTCTATGTAATTTTCACACTTGGCAAATTCATTCTGAGGGCGAGATTGGACTCCCTGCTGGACCGTTTTGGCCCGCGTGCCGCACATTTGACACCCCTGGTCTACAATCTGAAAAATTATGAGAAAATTTTGAAAAAAGCACCCCACACACAGACACACACACACCCTCCCCCCCAAGCTCGTATGGCCCTCGGAGCCTCCTAACGACACACCCCCCTTCAGCAGAGCAGAGCAACAAGCCTGCCTGCAGAAACCAAACACGGCTTTGAATGCGGAGTAACAGTGTCGGATTCACAACTTCCACAATAAAACCAAAGATTACCTGTTCAACATAAACTCCGCTCTATCAGCACCGCCGCTGCAGCGGGGTCGCTCTGCACACAGCACACCGCGGCTCCGCGAGCTTTAGACCCCTTGTCTCCCTACTTCTCTCCCTGACACACAGCGCCCTGTCCTGGGGGTGGCCGGCGCCGCACCGGCGGTCCCGTTGTCGCTGCCACGGAACACACCGGCCTGACCGTCGGGGCGCCGCCGTCATTAGCGGTAGCTGGTACACGGTGGTGCCGGTGCTTGGGCTGCCGCGGTCTTGTTCCTTTCATAGGGAGCAACAACACGGGAGAGGTGTTGCGGGGGGCGCGCACTTTGAACTACGGGAGCCCAGCAGGGAGCGTTGGTAGTGGATGTTGAAGAGAAAATTGTTTTTCTTAAAATAAATCGATGTAAAGTACAAATTCGAATTAATCGATTTATTGCCCAGCCCTACATTGCACGTTGCTGTCTTGCTTTGCGGTGTTTCGAGCATGAAATATTTACAAACAGCGGACATGTGTGCTGCTCAATGCTACCCGGCTGCTGCTGCTAGTGGCTCAGCAGGCTGCAAACAGCGGAATGTATTTCCTGAACGGGGGTGTGTCTCATCGGCCTCACTGACACATGGCACACGCCTCCTTCAGGAAATCCATTCCACACTTTTGCAGCCACCTAGCAGAGTAGCCAACAGGAGTAACTTTTGGAATCATTTCAGCAGACAACCATGAAAGCACATGTGTTTCAGGGATCGGAAATTTGCGCAGGTGGGATCGGAATTTTCCGATCCATTAATTACACTCGTATCGGTACCCGATACCGATACTGGATCGGATCTGCCCCATCCCTAGAACTGATATTCTGGTTTGGTCTTTAACTCATTGAGTGCCAACCACGTAATTTCTCGTTTTTCGTTCCCATGCGTTGAGTGCCAACAACGTAATTTTACGTTTTTTGCTTTTTTTTTAAATTATGAAAATAGACACTTTAATACACATTATATGTAAATTTGGGGACTCTACGACGAGGAGAACTGAAATAGATGACGATCAAAGTCACATGACAGCTCATGATCTGGAAGTTTTTATCATAACTCAGCTTCTGCAAACGAGTTCTGCATGCAGATGCAGCGCAGCTGCTCCGCTGCTGCTCTGCTCTCACCCGCGCTGCTGCTCCAGCTGCTCGAGCTGCTCGGAGCAGAAACAGGAAGCTCTCAGCCGACAGTCCGCCCGGTCTTCAGCTGGAGCAACACCGTGTCCTCCCCAAAGTCCTCCCGCGGTAAAATCTGATGGTCTCTGGGCCAAAGCAGACCGCCGGCACCGACCCGTACCACAGACGGACCGCGACCACCGGCGGGACCGGTCTTCCCGAGCCGCGGTGGCCGACAGACCCTCACTTTCCGCGGCGAGAAGCTGTGACACGGCACGGTGCGTCTGTGTTATTGTTGTTTAGTGGCGCCCCCCCCGCCCCCGCTGGTGGTTTTGTGAATAGAACAACCATTGTTGTATATATTTATCTTATACGAGCCCTTTGATCCAGAAATGCGAGTGTGAGAAGAGCGACAGGCACAAACAGCGCACCTTTCATAAAAGACGCTCTATCTCCTTTTCTAGAAAAAAAGGAGGGATTTTGGTGAAACCCAGCCATGTTTAGCTTGACTTTTCTCAGGAACGGAGGCACGTAGAAACAAACGGTTTGTGGCCACTTGAAGCATTAAGTTAAACCTTTCAATTGAGCCACAGTATGTGTTGGTGGCAATAATATAGAATACACTGTGGCCCTACATAAAAAGTCAAAAATGGTCTAAATTGCCGGTACACTTGACTAAAACTTTGGAAAGGAGCGCGGCACTCAATGAGTTAACAGGGTTAGAGTTCCGTCCGTACGACCTGTAAATATCAGAGCAGGATGTTTACAGCCTGTTTATGTGTTGAGCTTATGTGTTGGTGTGTGCGCGCGCGTGTGTGTCTGCATGTGTGTATCTGATGTGTGACAAACTGCTTTACTTTACTCTCAGTTGGTTTTCCCTCAACAGAGAGAAACTGAAGTGAGACCAACATGATGACTTGAAGACTGAAGAGAGACATATATCAGATAAATAAACCCTAAATAATGGCCCATGTTTAAGGGTCTTGATCTCCAAGAAATGTAGAAACAATCTACTGTCTTTTGAAAACATTTTACTATTTATTACAAGAATCAACTTTTAAAATCCCTGGCAAGTGTAGTTGGTGTGTGATTGTGAACTCCCTCTAAGGTTGTTAAAGCCTCAAATGTCTCAGAGCAAATAATCTTAGACAGTTTTCTGGATTTAATGCTTTGAATTGCAGCACTGTCACTTTCTTTACAAACACCTGAGTCACATTTTTTCATATTTGCACAAATGCCAGCGCTGAGTCATGATGGATGTTTGTGATGACTCAGCTGACTTTGCCACCAATTGAGAGAAAAATATGGCTAAATGTAATATATCAATATATAAATGTCAGATTGAGAGACATTAAAAATCATCTGCTTTGTGGATATCAGAGCCGTCAGAGTCGGATCTGTCTCCAATAAAGCTGCCAAACGTGGTTTTAGGGCTGTGGAACTCGGCCAAAGTGGGTTGGAGAAGCAGCACTGGGCCAGCTGTGGACCAGAGCTGGCACCACAATTTGGATGACAGAACTTATTTCACATAATTTGTCATGACTGTGGCTGGATGTGCCAGACTGCTTCTGGGCTCCTGATTACTTGTTGAATTTTTAGTATTATTTATTCTTTATTAAAAAGCAGAAAATCAGTTCTGATACATAAAGCACATGACTGTACATGTTTAATGAAAGAGTCTCAGTTTCTCCGTGAAATATTCACCAAAGTGTTAACTGCACAAAGAAGTAGTAAATCCCTAATTTGACTGATGATACCTTGGGTCTATGAGGAGCCTCACTCCCAGGAGAATTGATAACCATAATCAGAGCTGCTAAAGTTGCCAAATGAAGCTCCCAGTTTCCAGATTCCTGTGGTGATTCAGGTGCGAAAAAGAATTTCACACTGAGACAGCGTCAGGAGTCAGAAGCTGCTGCAAACTACAACAAAACTAAAATCTAAATAAGAAATCTCAGTAAAGTGTCAGCCATGTTGACGATGATGAATCAGATAAATATGAATAATAATGACAATGATGCAGGAGCAGGGTCACTCTTGAATCAAAGTTTCACTCTGAAACCAGTTTTATACATGGAATAAGTCCCAATTTTGACGACTTCAAACCTGTGATTACGTCCAAATAAAGCTGAGTGGCTCCACAGCCTCAGTTGGCAGCTTCTGTTGGGTGAAGCGCTGTTGTAGTGTTGGTGTAGCTGGGATATCTGGGAGCTGAGGGGGTGTAATGAAGCATGGAGCGGAGCTGTGATAACCTCATTATTCTCCAGTGCTCGCTCCAAAACTCTTTGCCAGCTCCACCAGTAACTGAAGCAGCAGCAGAGAGCGAGTCGATGGGTTAATCGTGCATGCAGAGTGGGGATCTCTGTGTGTGTGTGTGTGTGTGTGTGTGTGTGTGTGTGTGTGTGTGTGGTGTGTGTGTGTGTGTGTGTGTGTGTGTGTGTGTGTGTGTGTGTGTGTGTGTGTGTGTGTGTGTGTGTGTGTGTGTGTGTGTGTGTGTGTGTGTGTGTGTGTGTGTGTGTGTGTGTGTGTGTGTGTGAGAGAGAGAGAGAGAGAGAGAACTGGTTGTTCAGAATTTTTATCTATTTGGCATAATTAGATTTGGCTTTTAGATTAATTTAAACATTTCAGCCACTGATTTATATTTGCTGTGATGTGAGTATGAAAAGTAAAAATGCATTTGTAAGGTAAAATAATGCAAAATAAACCAAATACAAATGAGGAGATATAATAATCAGCCACTGTTTCTCTCTGCGGAAACATTTTCAGATCTGGAAAATTTCTGACTCCAGTGAAAATCAGTTTAAATTGGCCACAGTGTTAATCTTTTAGCCATAAACAAAAGAAGACTCACCTCTGTTTCCTGTTTTGCTGCTTTGTGCCAAACAGCAGCAGCAGCAGAAGTGAAGCTTTTAACCCTCCTCGTTCCCCCACCTCCAGCCACAACCACCTCCCAAAAGCCGTGTTTCCACTGCAGGAGTTCCTGGTAAAGAGAGGGGGTAGGAACTTCTACAAGAACCGTCCTCTCAGTGGCCGTGTCTCCACTGCAGACAGGACGCACCGCGCTCTGATGGCCACATGCAACAGTTTCGATTGCGTGGTTGTTGTGCAGCGATTTTTTTTATTTTATTGCTCTTGTTGTTGTTGTTTTTTCTGTCAGTATAGACGCTTTCTTTAAAAAGAAAATGCCGTCTCGATCGTCACGTCATCCCGCGATCGCCTATTTACCACTCTTTTTTTTTTTTACCAGGCCTACTGCTACTCTCGTCTTTTACTGAGTTCTCTTTTTTCCGGCCGTTTTTCCCTTTTTAGTAACGTTGGGTTGTAAAATGCATCTTATTTTGGGGCTTTCTCTTAGCGTCACATGATCCTGCTTTGAGTCTGACCAATCAGCACAAAATCTCAAGCCCCGCCAGGACTTCTTCAGGGCCGATCCGAGTACCTACCCCCAGGCAGGGACTCCGTTGGCCCCTGTAAAAGTTCCTGTAAGCGGCCCTGTGGGGGAGGTTCCTGCAGTGGAGGCTCTGACCCCGGAAAATTATCCCCAAGTTCCTGCAGTGGAAACGTGCCTAAATTCTGTCTTGTCTCAGCTCCTCCCTCAGTTTCTCACCCAGCAGCAGCGACTGCACACCGGAGCCTCTGGCACTCAAACTCAACACTAGGGCCCGACCGATATGGATTTTTTGGGGCCGATGCCGATGCCGATTATTAGGGGGAAAAAAATCCGATAACCGATTAATCGGCCGATTTTTTTTTTTTTTTTATAAAGTTTTACAATTTTATTAATTTAAGTAATATATCTACATATATTATATAATATATAAATTAGGGCTGCCAAATTTTCATTGGTCAATTGGTTGCAGGAAAAAACAACAACATTTGGAGTACTGTCTTGTCAAAATTAAGTCAAAATCAATATGACTGAACTGTGAAAGGCTATAGGGCTTTTATTTTGAAGGGCCAGATACAGGAAGTCATGACACGTGACACTTTTTTGTTGTTGTTGTTGTTTTTACACGGCACGGCGGTCTCTCTCTCTCTCTCTCTCTCTCTCGCTCTCTTTTTTTTTTTTTGAAAAGCGACTTTTTCCAGTGTTGTTCCAGACGTTTCTGGTTTGTTGAACTCGAAGTGGAAGCATGTATCACCGCTGTTAGCGGGTGCTGCCGCGAGCCCCGGTCCCACAGCGCTCAGTGTGTCACGGAGCAGAGACATGATTGTCCCGCTGCAGTCAGAGACCCGCACCGCCGCCCCCCCCCGCCCCCCACACAGCCTGAGCTCAGTCACTCACCCTCCTCATCCACTGTGTTTATTGATAAACGGGCGTAGCTACTGTACTGCCGGTAATAACTGTAAAACCCGACCGGCTTGTTGAATCTCGGACCCAACACGGCCGGAGTCACGAGCATTAATTAATTAATTCACAACCCGACCGCGGTGTAAAAAAAAGGGGAAAAAAAGGCAGCAGCAACACTGGTTTTGAGACAGTTAACAGTTAATCAAGTTGTTAATAAGCTGTGTGATGTGTGTGAGTGACAAGGCTATGGCGGAGCGTGTCCTGCTGCAGATCAGTCACTCTGCTGTGCTGTGAGGTGGTTAGTGGATGCAGTTGGATGCGCCCTCTACAGGATAAATAACCTAATGTCGGGGGATCTTTTCAAATGGGGGAACATTTTCAAATGGGGGAACATTTTCAAAGTAAAACCAAGTCTTATTCCCTGCATTTTATTTCTGAAAATATCGGCGATCATCGGCGAGTTTTGGCCGATTACCGATTATTCTCAAACGGGCTATAATCGGCCGATTTAATCGGCTCGCCGATAAATCGGTCGGGCCCTACTCAACACGCAGGGAATATTTCAGCAACCCTGCAATTGCTTGCAGGTTCAGTCCGTTTGTCTGTGTGAGGGAGTGAAGCAACCACAGCTCAGAACAATGACTCAATGAGGCAGAGATATTTGTCCTAGACAGAGACAGGACTGGACTGGACTCTGGAGGCCCTGAGAGGACAGACATGGGACGCCTGGACTGTGTTTTTTTATTGATCTCTCATTTCAATTTCAAAATGTCAGCCCTTTACACACCACTTTTCAAATGGATTCCTGGTTTTTGACATTTTGGAGTTTTGGGTTCCACCCCAACTGAACTCTGTGTGTTTAAATGGAAGAGTCACACGCCCAGCTTTTTGTGTTTTTGTAGCCGTGAAGTAAACTTGCGGTGAAAATTTTAGAAACACTTCTGAGGAGAAGCAGTGGAACAACAACAACAACAAAAAAAGAACAGCAACAACTAGAAAATTTCCTCTCGGCAAATTTTGAAAGGCCCACGGGGCTACTGCTGGTTTTGCCATCTCTGTCAACATGGGAATCAAACCCACGATCTTAAGGTCAAGACAGAGCTGATCAGACAGACACATGATCATCTTTCTATAAGCACTGATATGGAGGAGCTGTAATCACATTAGGTTAAGTGTGTGTGTGTGTGTGTGTGTGCGTGCGTGCGTGCGTGCGTGCGTGCGTGTGTGCGTGCGTGTGTGCGTGTGTGTGTGTGTGTGTGTGTGAGAGAAATCACATGAAGTTACCTGTGTGTGTTAGAGTGTGGGAGAGGAGCGTATTTGTATGTTACCTGTGTGTTTTGATGTGTGTGTGTAACTGTAATCACATGAAGCTGGCTCTAGAGTCTGTGTGTGTGTGACTGACTTGACACATGTTATGAGCTGCATCCTGTGTCAGTCTGATTTAGCTGTGTCTGTGTTTATAAACATTTAAACGAGCGCCAGGTGGATTGTTTATGAAGTTAACGAGCTCTGGACTGAGGATCACAGAGGTTACCACGGCGATAGGGGCCCCCGCAGGCTGAGGCAGACAGAAACGTGGAGAAAAAGAGTGATTTTCTGCCTCTGCACCGGTCTCACATTTAGGCTTACTGTGACAAAACGGTAACTCCTATCAGAACAAAACACAGATCACGTTGCTCTAAGGACTTTCTGAAAAATTTGGTACGATTTGGTGTTTCTACAGTAAATATTTTGGAGACGCTGGCAGTTTTAAAACATCGGTCCGTTCTGCTTCTCTCAGAAAATATTTGTATTGGAGTCAATGAGGAGCAGAGACAGACGTGGCCGCACACAGAGGCTTATTCTGTAAATTCTGTAAGTCTCTCTGATATTTTGAGCACATGACATGAGAGATAACAAGTTTGTCTTACAAATTCTGAAAAAATTATGTGTGTAGAGTGTAAATTGTGGCCGGGCCGGGTGTGGAAAGAGAAAAAATCTGGAGTTTTTCTGGCATCTCTCCCACTCTAACCGATGAAATTGTGGCCGGGCCGGGTGTGGAAAGAGAAAAAATCTGGAGTTTTTCTGGCATCTCTCCCACTCTAACCGATGATGTCACGCACTCTGACACGAACATTCCGTGCAATACACAACCATTATAATCTCATAATTTCTCCAAAAATGATCATGGTCATTGATCAGGGATTGATCAAAAACTATATGACCTATCAAAACGTGGAGTAATACACCAATACACAAGACTTGTGTCTACTGTTTAAAGTTTAAATGGAGTCTCTAGGTGAAAGTATGCCTGAGCAGTAGACGTTTGTTAAACTCCAATGATTGGTCTTTTTCGCTCTTTTTTTTCCGCCCGTCCCATTGACTTCAATGCAAAATTTTGCGCAGTTTTTCGCGACTTACGTCACGAAAAATTCGTACACTGTTGAGAAAAGTAATAGCACACCGATCCCAATCAAGACGCACGTTTTGATATATAATTTGGCCTGCAACTCGAAGAGTTGCAGGACTAGTAGCGAACCGAAATCTGGCCGGAAGATGAAGAAAGAAAACTAGAAAATTTCCTCTCGGGAAATTTTGAATGGGCCACGGGAGCTACTGCGGGTTGTGCCATCTCTGTCAACATGGGAATCAAACCCACGATCTTAAGGTCAAGACAGAGCTGATCAGACAGACATGATCATCTTTCTATAAGCACTGATATGGAGGAGCTGTAACCACATTAGGTTAACTGTGTGTGTGTGTGTGTGTGTGTGTGTGTGTGTGTGTGTGTGTGTGTGTGTGTGTGTGTGTGTGTGTGTGTGTGTGTGTGTGTGTGTGTGTGTGTGTGTGTGTGTGTGTGTGTGTGTGTGTGTGTGTGTGTGTGTGTAACTGTAATCACATGAAGCTGGCTCTAGAGTCTGTGTGTGTGTTGTAGTTAGTTAGTAGCTGCATCCTGTGTCAGTCTGATTTAGCTGTGTCTGTGTTTATAAACATTTAAACGAGCGCCAGGTGGATTGTTTATGAAGTTAACGAGCTCTGGCCTGAGGATCAAAGAGGTTACCACGGCGATAGGGGCCCCCGCAGGCTGAGGCAGACAGAAACGTGGAGAAAAAGAGCCATTTTCTGCCTCTAAACCGGTCTCACAATTAGGCTCAGCATGACAAAACGGTAACTCCTATCAGAACAAAACACAGATCAACGTTGCTCTAAGGACTTACTGAAAATTTCGGTACGATTTGGTGTTTCTACAGTAAATATTTTGGCGACGCTGGCAGTTTTAAAACATTAGGCCGTTCTGCTCCTCTCAGAAAATATTGGTATTGGACTCAATGAGGAGCAGGGACAGACGTGGCCGCACTCAGAGGCTGATTCTGTAAGTTCTGTAAGTCTCTCTGATATTTTGAGCACATGACATGAGAGATAACAAGTTTGTCTTACAAATTCTGAAAAAATTATGTCTGTAGAGTGTAAATTGTGGCCGTGCTCACAGTTTATCCAGAAAAAATACAGAATGTTTCTTCACTCTCTCCCACTCTAACTGATGATGTCACGCACTCTGACACGAACATTCTATGCAATACACACCCATTATAAACTCATAATTTCTCCAAAAATGATCATGGTCATTGATCAGGGATTGATCAAAAACTATATGACCTATCAAAACGTGGAGTAATACGACAATACACAAGACTTGTGTCTACTGTTTAAAGTTTAAATGGAGTCTCTAGGTGAAAGTATGCCTGAGCAGTAGACTTTTGTCGCCCGGGCACCGGGCACTGGTCCCTGCAGCTATTTCATAGCTGTAGGGATCAGTGCCCGGTGCGATTGCCCGTGGCCCTAACTAGAAAAAACATTTCCAAGAATGGAAATGGTGTGAATGCTGAAAGCAATGCTGAATGAGCTGAAGAAATTGTTGAAAGAAAGAAAGATTGAAACAAGAGAGAAAAAAGAAAAGGACAGAAAGAAAGAAAGAAAGAAACAATCAAACAAACAAAGAAGTAAAAAGACAGAAATTGAGTGAAAGAAAGAAAGAAAAAAAGAAAGAAATGGAGTAAAAACAAAGGAAGAGAAAAGGAGTAGAAAGAA
Source organism: Trachurus japonicus (assembly GCF_045865225.1). Lineage (NCBI taxonomy): Eukaryota > Metazoa > Chordata > Actinopteri > Carangiformes > Carangidae > Trachurus > Trachurus japonicus. The sequence continues at coordinate 29,259,055 of NC_140909.1, read as the reverse complement.
AGAAACAATCAAACAAACAAAGAAGTAAAAAGACAGAAATGGAGTGAAAGAAAGAAAGAAAGAAAGAAATGGAGTAAAAACAAAGGAAGAGAAATGGAATAGAAAGAAAGAAAGAAACAATCGAACAAACAAAGAAGTAAAAAGACAGAAATGGAGTGAAAGAAAGAAAGAAAGAAAGAAAGAAAGAAAGAAGAAAAAGAGAGAGGGGGATGATAGATAGAAAGAGGTAGATGGATGGATGGATAGAGAGGGAAGGATAGAAAAAGTTACATAAAATACAAATGAAGGAGTAGAAGAAAGAAAGAAAGAAAGAAAGAAAGAAAGAAAGAAAGAAAGAAAGAAAGAAAGAAAGAAAGAAAGAAAGAAAGAAAGAAAGAAAGAAAGGAGACAGAGGGGTTAAAAAATAGGGAGATAGATAGATAGATAGATAGATAGATAGATAGATAGATAGATAGATAGATAGATAGATAGATAGATAGATAGATAGATAGATAGATAGATAGATAGATAGATAGATAGATAGATAGATAGATAGATAGATAGATAGATAGATAGGACACATGTTAAAAGCTGCATCCTATGTCCCAGGCTCCACCTGTAATTGTACTACTATTAATAGAGTTGGAAAGACTAAACGTCTGAACTTAAATTCATGAGAAAAATATAAATTGTTGGAGATGTTTACATCAAAAGTATAAAATAATTGAGAGGGTGATGAATTTGAGCTGAAAACCTGTGTGTGTGTGTGTGTGTGTGTGTCTGGGTGTGTGAGTCTGACGGTCTCTCTGTCTGCGTGTACATGTGCAGAAAGTAAAACTGTTGATAAGCGCCACCAGGCCCGGCTCTAGCCATTTTGGTGCCCTAGGCGAGATTACTCCCCCCCAACAATGATCAATAATGATTATAATGATAACGTACATGTAGCAGTGTATCTGTATGCCCCCTCTGACCCCGAGATACACAACTTGCACAACAATCAGTAAAATTTCATTGAGTAAATCCTGGGTGAAGACATGAAAAAAATGAGTCTCTCTACAGTCATGAGAATAACCTGTTGTGATGCTTGAAATGGGTATAAGTCTTAGCTTCACAAAAGCAGTGGAATATATTACTGTCTGAATAAAGGCTAATAGATAACACATAACACTGTAAGTGTGGAAAAGTTAAAATGAAATTTTGTTAAATTGCTTTGTGAGCATTAATGTTATCTGTCATTCTATTTTCACCAAATGTCTCAAATGTAAAATAAAAGAAGCTAAATATTGACTTAACATTACATTTCAAACTTCATGAGATGTGTGTAGCCCTAAATGAGAAATTAGCTTTTTTTCTCCAAACAAAATATCAACTAAACAGACAAAAAACACAAAATGTACAATATTTAACCTATATAATGTACCCTCCATGTGTTGTCACTGTGGTGCTGTTTGAGAGGTTAAAAAAATGGTTTGAGAGCTCAGTGGTCTGTATACAGAGCTGGAGCTGTGGCCCTGCTGTCTAAGCAGGCTGAAGTCTCAACTCTCTTCTTTTTTTCAATATCTTCCTCATCAAATGAGTCAAAACTTTCAGCCTCGGAAGCGCCTTCATCCTCCTCCAACCCAACGCCTCCTCACTGCTTCTCTCTCTCCTAACGATTCTGCGGGTTCGAAGCGCTTCACAGCTGTTCTTTTGATTGACAGGTCGTCAAGGGCGGCGTAAAATGACTGAAATATAAACAAAAACATATCGGGACGATAGAGGTTCAAAGTAGTAAGAAGATTTTAAAAGTTTGAAGACGTTTTCAATGCATTCCTATGGGAAAAAATTTGCAGAAAAAGTTAAATATTTTAAAAAGTATAAATAGTTAAAAAGAAAAAAGTAATGCCGATAAAGTTCAAAAAAAGCTGCACGTTTTGATATATGAATTGTTGAAATCGCACAAAGTATGAAGGACTAGTTAAAGACCGTAAAAAGGAGGAAAGTAGTAAGAATAAAAAAAGAGAATAAAAATTGAGTGAATAACAATAGTGTGAATGCCTTCAGCATTCACACTAACTAGAAAAAGCATTTCCAAGAATGGAAATGGTGTGAATGCTGAAAGCAGCTGAACACTGTTGCAGAATTAGCAAACAGTGCAAACCATACAAATGTTTGACCGAGGTAGGAATCGAACCCACAACCTCATGGTCAGTAGACTTTCACTCTGCCTCAAAGCCACAGTATACACACAGTTACAGAGACTGTTGTCTGTTGATGAGCTGCACTCTGTCTCACTCTGAAGCTAACGAGCCCAAAGCTGCACCTGTTGGAAACACACTGTGTCAACACCAAGAAAGCTTGAGAGTCAAGCTTGAATGACTTACAATGAAAATTTCTGTGAATTTCAGGCTGAGAGCAGCAGTTTCAACATGAAGCAAGTTATCAGAAGTCAACAGAGGACGACTGGGAAAATAATTCACTATAATTGTTGTTGAGGCAAGATTTGAACCAGGAATCGAACCCACAACCTCATGATCACTAAACCTTTACTCTGCCGCTTTGTCACAGAGAGCACAGACATAAGCATGTTGCCATTGTAATGTGATGATGTGCTGCAAACGGTGGTAGTAGCAATTAATGCGTCTCTTAACGAACACCTGTAACCAATTGAGGGTGGGGGAGGGGAGCAGAATTCAACATCACATAACAAGAGTGCTCAGCCTGGATTCGAACCAGTGACCGTGAGGTTGGCAAGCAGCCACCTTAACCACTACACTACAATGGAGTTGTAGAGAAGAGGGGTTGAGACTTTCATGAATGTGAGATTTTTCAATGATGCTTAAAAAAATAAGAAAAGAGTATAAATGAGCCACAACAAGTAAGTAGAGGACTTTTTTGTGACTTGTGACTGTTTTTTTGATGAAATCAAACAAAGTATAATGCCCATTCCAGCGAATTAAAAAGTTGAGCTCCTGCTACTCTGCTATGAAGAAAATTGCATTGGGCTGAATGGCAGAGAGAGAGCACCCAGGCTGCATTTAAAAAATATTTTAACCCCTTGTCACTCCTATAAATTCTGTAATATTCGCCTATCCAAGGCGTACCCAAAGTAAATTGAATGCTGTTCTTGAACTGTTTGGAGAATATGGATGGGCTTGGTCTCTTTTGAAAGGTATCACTCTGAAGTTTTTCCCCAAACTGAAATAATCACTATAAGTGCTACTATCATTGAGTAATCTAAGTGGGAGCACACTGAATTAGAATGTTTTTATTCTCGCCTGAATTTTTTTGTTGCAATCAGATGCCTGAAGATGAGTGTAGCTGAGAATTTTAGCTGGAAAACACAATGGGACTACAGCATGAAGCCTTACCTGGCCCCAGTTTAAATTTGATAACAATCCTGCTAAAAATGAGTATTTTACACATGTTTTTCTAAGTGTATATCTAGGCGTTTTCCTAAAGTTGCCATTGACAAACAATACATGCGCCAAAGTGCAGCTTTTGCAAAGTTACGCATGAAAATGGCGGTGCTGCCTTTTCCCAGGGACCGTGAATGCAGCACATCGTTCGTTTCGTAATTTCATTGGCTATTCAATGCTACAGTTGTCATCGGGATCTGTTTCTATTGGCTGAAGCCATTCAGCGCTGTCGGAGGGGATGTTCCTCATGAGACACAGCCACTCATTCGCTATTGCAGGCGGCAGCCGGAGAGAGGGAGCTTGTGATTGGTCGAGTGAGCTGAAATTTCGAAAGGTCAGAGGGCAGCGCCATTTTGTAAAGTGAAATAAACATTGTTTTCATGTAAACGCCGGACTTATGAGGAGAAATAAACGGATTTACTGGATATACAATGCGTAATTTCATAAGATGCAGCAGCGGGATGAGGTTATCTACCGGTACAACCGTGTGTTTTGGACTAAATACTTTACTGGATTGGATTTACTGGACTTTTCTGAATGTAACGACACCAAGTTTGTGGGGAAACCCTGTGATCCTGAGCCTGCCCTGACACAAATCGTGAGTTATATCGGCTTTTTACGAACTTTGTTAGCATGTTTATAGTCTGATTCGAGTGTTGCTGTGATGATTATATTTAGGAATGGTCGGCATATCTTTAATCACAAGAGTTTTAGCTTTCCAACGATATGTGGCATGACTATTTCAAGTGACTGGTGACATCCTCTGTGACACCTCCCTGATTAAAACCCCCCCGACGGCCCGTCGGAGTGGCAACAGGTTAAATTATTCTCTGAGTCTCTGTGCATTTTTGAGGGCATTGTGAGAAAGAAGACAAGCGTGGCTACAAACTGTTTCCAAAATCATGAGTGTAGGTATTGCTTTGCATTTAAATTAACGTGGGATTATTTTTTGTATTAAGAAATAATAGTACCAAGTCAACTAGTTATAAAAAATAGTGAAAGTTACACTTTTTTTTCTTTTCCATTTGTGGCGCTGGCGCCCCCTGGATGGACGGCGCCCTCAGCATTTGCCTATACGGCCTATGCCACGGGCCGGCCCTGAGCACCACAAAACTCCTCCCTCCCTAATGATCTGATTGATTACACCTGTGTGGCAGCCTGCCCTCAGAAGTTACCATGGTGACTTTTAACTGCTTACATTTTACTGTGTGGAACAGTGTTGTGTTTGTGTATGTGTGCATGTGTGACTGTGTGTGAGTGTCTGTGTGTGTCTGTCTGTGTGAGTGTGATGCCTGTGTTTGTGCGTGGACATCCTCTGTCAGTCTGGTTTATCATGTGTCTGTGTGGGGCTGTGTTTAAAAACATCTTAACGAGCGGCCAGGCTGCACCTGACCTGTTCTATTTATAGACTTTGATAACGAGCTGGCCCCTACAGCTGGACCAACTGCACACAGAGCAGAGCAGAGCAGAGAGATTTGAGCTTGGAGCAGCTTCCGAAAACAGCCCAGAAAAAGAGAACCGTACCTCTTATCAGAATGTGGCCATGACTACTGGGGCAAGGAGACCTTCCTGAGCGAGCCAATGTGAATTAAATGTTTGTAGGGCAAAAACTTTTCTTGCCGTCGCAGGGTAGAAAAGGGGGGCATTTCTGTGAAAAAAATGCATTGGGCTGAATGAGAGCAGAGAGCTCCCTGGCTGCATTTAAAAAATATTTTAAATTATTATCTAAGTCTCTTTGCATTTTTGACCAGAATTTTAGCCAGAAGACAAGTGTGGCTACAAAACTGGAGAAAACAATTTGTCTAGAGTTTAATTTGCACGTTTTGATATATGAATTGTTGAAATCGCACAAAGTATGAAGGACTAGTCTAAAACCGTAAAAAGGCGGAAGAAAATGGCCGAACAGAAGAACAATAGTGTGACTGCTTTCAGCAGTCACACTGCTTTCAGCAGTCACACTAATAATAAAAAAAGAGAATAAAAATTGAGTGAATAACAATAGTGTGAATGCCTTCAGCATTCACACTAATAATAAGAAAAAATCCACACAATAACAGTAGTGCCCGGGCTTTGCTATTTCATAGCTGTTGGGACCGGTGCCCGGTGCGATTGCCCGTGGCCCTAACTAGGCACTGGTCCCTGCAGCTATTTCATAGCTGTAGGGATCAGTGCCCGGTGCGATGGCCCGTGGCCCTAATAACAAAAACTACGGCAGCAACAACAACAGGAAAATGTGTGAGTGTGTTTCATAAGTTTTTAGTGTGACAAACTTCTTGACATCCTGTTAATTTACCATAAAATAACAGAAGACAACTCCAGCACCTAACCTCCATCAGTGATTTAAACCCAGCTCTCTGTCTCTCTGTCTCTGTCTCTGCACCTGCAGTGTGATCACGGCTGATTCCTCTGTTGTCTCTCTGTCAGTCAGTACGTTTACATGCAGAGCTTAATCGAGCTATGCTCAAAATTCGATTTTGGCATCAAGTCGGACTTCTGTCCTTGTCTCAATATACATGCAACTGAGAAAATCGAATAACTGACGGGGTCCACCCCCTCATGCGCCGTCACCTGTTGTTTCAGCGGGTTAATACGCACCCTGTCCTGTTGACTTTTCTGTCACCTCCTATAAAACTGAATATAAACAACTTAGTAAGCTTATTAATAAATTCTCAACTGCAGTTCCCGACCAGACGCACCAGTCTGGGCCGGATTCGCGCTGAGAATAGGATACGGGCTTCCTTTTTTCCTCTCTCTCTCTCTCTCTCTCTCTAATAAAACAATCTGGCTGGTTGCGCTGTGTATGTGTGAAATGCATTGAATCTGCGCTGACATTGGGTTTTTTTTCTTTACTTTGCGGGGTTCGGGCGGCTTTTCTGCTCCACTTGGTGCCGTCTCTACGGTTGTGGTGCATGCGCACATGCGTTGTCCAGTTATACTCCGACTAAGGTGTATACATGACGGAGAAAATCGAATTCCAATCGCATTATCTGGGTGTCTTAATCGGAGTTCTCAACTCCGATTTCAGTCGGACTAAGGTGTTTACATGCACTTCAGTTATCCAGTTATAGTCGGATTAAGGCAATAATTCGTTTTTTTCAAGTGTCATGTAAACGTACTGAGTGTCTCACATCAAAGCTCTGATTGCTACGTCCTCCGTGGCTACAAAGGCTGCTAATTGGCTTCGGTCCAGTGTGACTCACATTTGTGTTTGTGATGGTGATTGAGTCACTTCACAGTCTTTTTTTTGTGTTTTTAAGTGTTTGCCTGGTTTGTCTCTCAGTCTCTGGAACCAGCCTCAGTTGTTGTTGTGTCAGACTGGATGAGGCAGAAAAACAAAACTGTGAGAGATTTTTTTGTTGTTTCTGTTACAAATCTTTGTGTGAAATGGATTTATTGTGACGTCTCAGCTCTGCTCTCTGTCACTTTCAGTCAGACTTGTATAAATCTGCTAGGGCTGTTCGATTTTGCCCAAAAGTAAAATCTCGGTTTTCTTTCTCTCAAAAATCGATTTCCGATTACGATTTTTTTGTTAAATGACAAACTATTTTGTGTGTCTGTCTGTCTGTCTGTCTGTCTGTCTGTCTGTCTGTCTGTCTGTCTGTCTGTCTGTCTATCTAAAAACGTGACGTCAACTGACTGCCTTCCACTGATTGGCCAGAGCGTTGTCACCGGAAGAGTCGCAAGCCCGACGTCCGACCGATAGGTCCATCACGAGAATCAATACCGCTCATTTTACAGTAAAAACACACCAACAAACTGTTGTTATTCTGTCACCTGAGTTAAATGTCTGCTGTGTGGAAAACCATGCAGTCCGTAATCGAGACGACACGGCTGTAGCCGCTGTTATATGACGACCCCGCCCCCGCTGAAGATCTCTGCTGTAACTTAGAAAATCCTTGTCATATCACAGTACCGCTGTGATATGACGGCCGAGTCGAGCCGAGCCGAGCAGAGCTGTAACTGTGTAGTGGAAAAGGGCTGTTGGTCTTTTCGGCAATGAAATCCTCGCTGGTCATAGCAGAATGCCGACATGCTTGTTTACAGTGTGTGGGGAGAGCAGTGGGAGAGCGTGATGGGAGGAAGGAGGCGGCAGTCATTACGGTAATTCAGGACAGCGCAGATTCATGAATGGGGGCTTACCGTAATTACCCTAGTTAGAGTAAAAAATCGATTTTTAGGATTTCACGTTTTTAACATCGTCCTAGGCAAATAATCGCGATTACGATTTTAAATCGATTAATCGAACAGTCCTAAAATCTGCCTCGTTCTGTTTACTGCTGTCACACCAACACTTTGTCCTGCTTGAATTTATGATGATTAATGCAGATTAGGAGCCCACTGATCTCCACACAACTTCCACCAGAAGAAGTCTACTCGGGAAACTGGGTCTGTGTTCATATCTCTGCTCACGGCCTGTCAGTGAAATCAAGTTTTTATGTTTTTGAAACACTTAAATATTTTTGGCTACATAATGAAACTGTGGTAGAGGATGACAGTAGAGTGGGCGGTCGTTCAGCAGAGTGCACAGATCATACTGACATCTTCTTGAAAGTCGCTGTGGAAACTCTATTGATGCATCAGGCTAGACTCTTCTAGACTTCTTCTTTTTTTTTGCTTTTTTGCTTTTTTGGGGGGCAAGCTTCGAGCTGGCTTCTATGCTACACTTTGTACCGTTGCTACTGTTGGAAAGCATGCACACATGCATTGTCCAGTTTACATGCACTTTAGTTTTCCAGTTATAGATGGATTAGGCCATAATTTCATCTAAACGTACTGACTGTCAAACTCTGCTGATCCTTTAAATCAGAGGAGCTGGTTCCTATCTTTGCATTCACTGAAGAGCATCAGTCTGTTTACTGTCGACTCAGAGAGAAACTACTCACAATCAGCCAGCCCCCCCCCCCTCACCTCCAGGTGGTATCAAGCAGCTTTAATGGCTGCTTTTGTTTCAGACTACGAGTCAATCTGGCTGAGCTCCTGGAGCCATCAGTGGGCCGTTAGCACACGAACAACAGCAGCACTCCTGCTATCAGCTGCAGTAAAAACATCCCCCACCGCACACGCACATACTCGCACACACACACACACACCCTCCTTAATGTGGATGCAGTTTAGACTGCCGGTATGTAGGATGCTGGTTTGTCACATGCTCTGGTTCTGATGGGACTCTGGGGCAGAGTTTGGAGGAGGTTCTGATTCTGTTCCTCACCCCCCCCCCCCCCCCTCTGTGGTCTTTAGCCTCAGAGAGGAGATGCCATCTGGACTCAAACAGCACAAAGGAGAACAAAATAAAGACAACATCTTTCGGATTTTTTTAAATTTTGTGTTTCCATCCTCCCAAGATCCTCTCTGCCCCTCACCCTCGCCACATGATGAGAACCGTTATGGTTGGTGACACACAAGTGATTAATCCCTGTTGATCTGGGCTTCTCGTCTGGCTGCAACAGTTATTTCAACCATTGATTAATCTGTGAGCGATTTCCTTACATGGTCAACCATTTTTCTGTTCTGTAAAACATCAACGATCTCTTTTCTAAAACCCAGCTATTTGTAAAACTTTCTGTCCAAAATTCAAAAATACACAGTTTATTCTCAGCAGATATTCACACTGGAAAAAAAACTGGAACCGGCAGACACACAGGATGCGCAACCGGTGCAGTGCTGTTAAAGGGATAGTTCACCCAAAATTGAAATTTCACTCATTATCTACTCACCCTCATGTGGACTAAGGGCTGGGAGAAGTTTCAGAGTCCTCCGTGGCTTCTCTGAGTTACAGCGGGGCTCCGTGCAGCACTGCATGTCCATTTGACGGTTGAGAACGGAGCTCACTTTTCTTCGTCCAAAAAGACACACCAAAAAACATCCAAATACCTCCATAGTGTTCGTCTCTAATGTCCCTCTTGTATTGAAGCCCCGACATGAGAAATTGTTCTGAAAAAAATTGAATAAGTCTATGTTTTAAGCTTGTTTGTAGCGGAAGCTCCCAGCACTGCTCTTCCTGGTCCGTCCAAATCTCGCGTGATTTGCATTGACACCCAGTTCACGGCTCCGCAAATCGCGCAAGATTCCGGCAGAGCAACACTGGGAGCTTCCGCTACAAACGAGCTTAAAACATAGACTTATTAAATTTTTTTCGGAACAATTTCTCATGTTGGGGCTTCAATACAAGAGGGACATTACAGACGAGCACTATGGAGGTATTTGGATGTTTTTTGGTGTGTCTTTTTGGACGAAGAAAAGTGAGCTCTGTTCTCAACCGTCATATGGACATGCAGTGCTGCACGGAGCCCCGCTGTAACTCAGAGAAGCGACGGAGGACTCTGAAACTTCTCCCAGCCCTTAGTCCACATGAGGGTGAGTAGATAATGAGTGAAATTTCAATTTTGGGTGAACTATCCCTTTAATAATATGATGATGACAATAATAACAAAAACTTTAAGTATAGCACTCTTTAAAAATGAAGTTTCAATAAAGCTGACTTGATCTGTATGAGAGATAATATAATACTCTGTGCATGTCTGACCTGTGTCTGTTGACCAGGAAGTGATGTAGAAACAGAAGACTCAGATCATCACTGTTGTCTGATTGATTGACAGGTGAAGGGAAAGACAGAGATGAGTCCAAACAAAAACAAAACACAAATTAGGACAAAAGACTGAAACTTTCCCGACGACAGTAACGGAACAGCGGCAGTTTGATTGACAGCTAGTCTGTTCCACCTCTCTGTCCTCTCCGTCTGTGAATGGTTTTGAATGGATTGATATTTAATGTCTCTGCTGCTGTCTGAGGTTGTGTATCAGCCGTCTCACGCCTGATGTTTCCTCACAGAGTGGATTTCCTCTTGGAGCTTCCTGACGGATTTGTGGACTGCCGCTGCAAGCTCCTCGTCTCCTCCACCAGTTTTCACCACACTTGGATTTTCCATCTGCAAATCTGGTGAGGGGCAAATGCTTTTTTTTTTCTCCTTCCTCTTCTTTTTGCTTCAGATGTCACACGCTTTTCTCCTCAGCTCAACCTGTATGTGTGTGTTTGTGTGTGAAAACCATTGTATCAAGACGACAGCAGTTCTGAGTTTCAGTCTGAGGCTCCTGGTTTTATTATTTGTATCTTGTGACTGGTTTCCTGATTCTTTTAGATCTGTGTTGATGTGAAATCTGAAGACGAATAAGCTGCTGCTGCTTCAGCATTAAATAGTTCGGTACTACAACACGGAGGTCTTCTGATTATTACAGCATCATGTTAATGTTAATGTCATTTTTTCTGCAATCCTTTTCTTCCTCTGCTTCAGTGGCTCTGGAAGCTGCAGTGGAAATTATTCATGTTTGCTCAGAGTGCAGCAGCACCGAGGTTCATTCAGACGACCGAGCTCCGAGGAGAAAAATATCACAGACAAATCAATATTGCAACACTCATGGCTTTTTAAGATTGTTATCTACTAAATATAAGCAACACGGTGCTTTACACGTGAAGGCAGTTTCTTTGTGAACCTGCTCCAGGCCTCTGATTCACTGGTGTCTGTGATTCAGATCAGTCTGATGTCTGCTGGACAAACTGTGTCTGACTCCTGTTTGAAAAACAACTCGAGTCGACTTCCTCATAATCCTTGTTAAATGCAGTAATTGCCAAAAATGGCCTCTGTATAAAGAGGTTAAAAGAAGTCAGTGTATGTGCCTAGTGTAAAGTCACTGTATTGACCAAGGATGGGCATCAGAGATGAGAGAAGATGTTCCTTTATTACTCCCATGATGTGGAAATCTGCCGCAGTAAAGTAGCCAGTAAAAAGCATCAATAATAGAAAAAAAAGAATAAATGATTAGTACAAAAGGAGTAACAAACAAAGTCATAAAAATAGAATGATATAATTGCAACATCATGAACAAGAGTAATATTGATGTTTAGGGATAATATAGTTGAGGTTGTATTGTTCTGTTTGAAGTGAGATTATATATATTATATACTATATATAAAGATATAGATATAAATCAGTAGTACACCTAAATTACTTATAGTGTACAGTACAGTAGTGTACAGTATACAGAAGGGAACATTTTCATTCATTTTAACATTTAAGTACTCTCATTAGTACTCTGATTACCTTTTGACAGGTGTTGTAGTGATGTCCTGTTACCCTCCACACAGCGTGGACTCACAGCTTGTCATCTGAGCAGCGACGGCTGCATAAAAAATATGTAGTAATTTCCGATGTGTCCAGACTTTGTTTTTGCAGTTGTGGTGATAGAAGAAGGAAGAAGGAAGCATGTGAAGCGGCGTTTTCATCTGGATAAGATAAAAGCAGCAGCAGCATGATGCGATCCGTCCTCTCCCTCCTCCTCTGGCTGTTGCAGATTATTTAGATTTTGGGAATAAACGGCCTCTTAAGTCTGTGCAGCCCGAGAGGATCCACCAATGTGCTGTCAGCTCCGTCACAATATGGCTGAATCAGCTTGGTGTGTGTGTGTGGGTGTGTGTGTGTGTGTGTGTGTGTGTGCATGTGCATGTCAGTGTGTGTGTGTGTGTTTACCTCAGTGGTGGTGCAGACATCTTTTGGAGGTGTCTTGATCTCAGTTTAACCAAAAAGTTTCCACCAGAAAGAAACTCTGATTCGCCCACTAATCAGAAGGTCGGTGGTTTGCTTCCTGGCTCGTCCATGACACAGGTTATTTGTGTGTGTGTGTGTGTTGTGTGTGTGTGTGTGTGTGTGTGTGTGTGTGTGTGTGTGTGTGTGTGTGTGTGTGTGTGTGTGTGTGTGTGTGTGTGTGTGTGTGTGTGTGTGTGTGTGTGTGTGTGTGTGTGTGTGTGAGATATGCGAAGGGAAAAGTGCTGTATGACTGTGATGAGTAGTGTTAAGTGCATTGAGTGGCCATTAAGACCTGAAAATAGAGTCCATCTAGTGATATGAAGATTTTAAAGAAGGTGGTGTCCTGACATGTTGTAAATACACTCCCACATTAATATTAATCCAACAACATACTGTATTATACTAAAGTATATAAGTATAGTATACAATCTGACTTCTCAGTGCAGCTTTAATGTTGCTTTCAGGATATGAATACCCTCAACCACTTACCCCCCTCACCTCCCTGCTGTGCTGTGGCCGGCATCGTTATCTAATGATGTTCGTCTGATCAATTATCTCCCTCTGATCCTCTCTCTCTCTCTCTCTCTCTCTCTGGCTCACATGTTGTCATAGTCACTGTTGTGTCTGTCCAAAACATCATACATGGGCAGATGCTGTGATTCCATTTTTGCTTTATTTTAACTCAGGAAAGTGAAAATATAATTCAAAACATACATAATATAAATATCTTAAAATAAGAAGCAATAACGACTCAAATTAATATTATGATTGCCTTATGGCCCAGCACTACCTGGTGCTGGTGTGTTGTTTGCCGTCAGTGAGGAGACACTGAAGTCAGAGAACAAACGTCTCTTGCTCACAGTAAATATTAAAGACTTCAACATGAATACCAAACCCCAACTCTGCCTCTGGCCTTCACTGACTTCACTGTTTGTTCACCTTTATGACTGATATAGTGGACAGCCGGAGACACTTCTCTCCTCCGTTGCTAGAATAACCAAGGTCTCAGAGATAAGGGGGTAGGAGGAGCCTAAACCAATAGGGATGTTGTCCAGATCTAGTTGTTATCGCTGATTAGCTAAGTAGGTGAAAGGACAAGACACACATGATGTAATTAGGTTTGAACACGTGGCAGTGGATTTTGTCGAACACATCTAGCACATGAATGTTTCACCTTCAGCTCTGAAGCATTTCAATCGGGTTTAAATGTTCATCTTGACCTTCACTGTCTCATAGCGGTGTGCAAGGGTTTACAGATTAATACCCTCAGTCAGTCAGTATCTGAGCAAACAAGCTGTCGAACAACTCAGATTAAGTAATTAATGTGGATATTCTCATCTGCCAGCTTTGTGCTCACGGTTTCTTTTGGTTTAGACACTGTGGAGATCAGTTTTTTTTGTTTGTTTTTTGTGTCAGAGGCTGTGTCTGTCCAGCTCCATCCACCATCACACCTGAGGAGGTCTACATGACTCATCATGTTCGCTGGGCATGTGACTGGCAGTGGAAACATGGAGGAGACTATAGTGTTTGTTCTTCTGTTGTTTTTCCTGCTGGAGTAGACAGAATCTTTCACATTGTTGGACTGTTTATAAAAAGTCCTCAGACATCTTCTCCCTGTTTTATATCAAATCTCCTGAAGCACAGAGATAAATCATCATCCATATACTTAACACCTTCACCTTGTGTGTCTGATCCAAACAGCTGCTTTGCAGATGTGTCTGTGTTGAACAGCTGGATACAGCAGCAACACCTTGACACACTTATTTTATTAATCGCTAGAGAAATGATTGTGTGTGTGTGTGGTTGCATGCGTGTGTGGACACCATGCACCTGCTTTGTGCAAGAAATACGACGTCTCTGACTGATTGATGTGCCTTGCTCGCGGCTGTAGACGACCTGTAAGACTTGTAATGAGCTTTCACAAGGTGGCACACAGTCACACATACACAAGATGTGCTCCCCTGTCACAGGTTTGCAGACCTAGGTGAACTGACATGGCCACAGGGCACTCACCCATAATGCCTCATTCTCCCACACCTAATCCCCTGACCTATGACCCTTCCACTGCAACCCCCTCCACCCTGACTGGTGGATAATGAACACCAGAGGGGTCGTGAGATATGCTGATGGGGTCGTCTGGGCCGCTGGGAGGCTGCAGGCTGGAGACTTTGTGTTTAATTAGTTTGTGTTGCTGTTGAGGGGTGGGAGGTGGGGAAGGGTGTGTGTGTGTGTGTGTGTGTGTGTTTGTCTGTGTCAGGGTGATCACATGAACACAAATGTGTGGCTTCAGATGATGCATATTTGCTTCAGGATGATTGGCTGCTGCTGTCACAAACTGCTTTGTTGTGAGTGACATCACAAAGTCACAGAAGTCCTGACAGCTGGGTTTGCTTCCCTCTGTGCACTTTTCCCCAGACATAGCCTACATTCCTCTCCCACACGAAAACAGCATTTCAGTCAAATTATATCAAATTCCCCGTTAAAAATAGATTCCGTTTTAATTGGCGAATTCCGCAATTCCATCCATGATTCTGTGATCGCGGAAATCATAGGGCCCTACACATAGACATCTACATTTATACTAGGGATGCACATGATTAACCGTTTAACCGTTAACCGATAACAAGAACTTTGACCGATTAATACTATCGGTTATTTTTTTTATTATTATTAGGTCCTTATGTCGTCAACTCATGGGGGCGTGTCGACACGTGCAGAGTTCACGTGCCTTCAGTCATATTTCGCAGCAAAAAGTTACACAGGAGGACTGACAGTATAGCAGCCCCATGAAGGAAGATCAGACAATAAATGTAGCCTACACGGACATAGATGTCAATCACCTGTAACTACAGCGCTGAGAAAAAAAAAAAAAAAAAAAAAAGAGGATGAGGATGTCGCTGCTCTCCAGCCTGTTCACCTGCAGCTCCACAGAGGAGCTGTCAGAGGAGCTCTGCTGCTCCTTCAGCCTGGTGTTTGGTTGCACTTTGTATAAAAACAGTTCTACATTGGACGATCTAAGCTCCATATGAACGCGATCAGCTGAGACAGAGCACAGTGGATGTGGCGCTGCTCTGTCGCAGTGCACGTGTGTATTTCACGGCCAAAAAAAAAAAAGAAATTGGAGTGATAATTTTTTTTTTTTTGCCGTGCGCCGCAAGCATCTTAATCTTATCGGTTAACGGTTAATAATCGGTTAACGAGCGTCGGTTATCGGTCAGAAAAAAAATTCTAAATGTGCATCCCTAATTTATACTGTATTTCTGTCAGGACCACTATGTCAAAATAATATTTATTTACTTGCACAGTTTAATTTGGCAGTATGGTACTGTTCTGGGCCCCCAAGCCTGAGGCAGGAAGAGCACCTCCCTGCCCTTCACGAGCCATCATGAACGGTATAAGCAGGGAGCACAGCAGCAAAGAAAACCCCCCAAAACAGCCACACCGGCAAATCCTGGAACCAGATGCCAGGAAGCTATCTAGGATGGAATAAATTTTTTGCCTATAAAATTTAATAGGGAATAAGCCACACGCTACCTCTTAATAATGATAATTATTATTATTATTAATAATAATAATAACAATAATAATATTAAATCAATTATTTATAATGAGAGGCTCATGGCTTTTTGAGCATCTAGAATGGCTCTATTGCCAGGCGCAGTAGCAAAGAAAACCCCCCAAAACGACCACGCCGGCAAATCCCTGACCCTCTAGCAACAAGAGATGTCAGGAGGCTATTTAAGTTGGAAATAAATGTAGCCCCTTTAAAAAGGAAATAGACAAAGAACCCCCCAAAACCCACGAAGGGAGCTGTGTCGGTGAATAATTCAATGCAAAATATGATTCTGTATTATAGCTATGGAGGTCGAAACCCAGCGCAAATTAAAGAATAAAGCAAACCGTTCCTTGTGTGACGCTCCGACCGCGTGGCAGCATCGCTGGCAAACAGAAACTCCACAGCCCCGGAATCAGCCGTCATCGATCAATGAAACACCTGTGTGTGACGCCGCCCCCGCCCCGCCTGCCAGGAGAGAGCCCCGACGGAGAGAAGGAGCCCCCCTCCCCCGTCGTCGCAGATGGCGTCCTCCGTTCCAGAGCTTCGCTGAAGCCCCATGACACGTCACCCCGCCAGCCGCAACGGGTCCGCATCGTGGACTGGGGCGACGACATTGGGAGCAGCAGGGCGAGCACGAACACGAGCGGCGATCCTTCCCTCATGCGGGAGCCCGTCTTGCAAAAAAGCCGGCAGAGGAAGCAGCAGCAGCAAGGGAGGGGACGTCGGACTAGAGCAGTTTAAATAGCGCGCTCTGAATGCAATTCCCCAATAGGAAGCAGCCACAGGGAGTTAGCTGAGCCATCAGCTGATCTGCACAGGTGATGACAGTTACGCTGTGCTGATTAAGAGCTTGACGTCATGGCCTGCCAGAACTAACGCTACGCTTAATTTTATATAAACATCTACCTTTATACTGTGTGGAGCTTGAATATAAACATAGACCATAAACACATACTGCATGAAGCTTTAAGGCTCCAATAAAACAGTTCCTGATTTCCTGATTGGCTGACTGTGTTGTCCAGTCAGCTCCATTATTAATATCTCATGTGATTCCATTAGTAGAAATAAAACATCCTCATGACTGAGAGACACTGAAAATAAGACCGAATAAGGCAATTTGTTTAAAAAGAAAATTCTTCCAGATGTTAGCATTGTCTTCAGCTCAGGCCCCCACCTCCCCCTTGCCCCACCCTCCCACAGAGCCTCCCCATCCCCCACCCCCCACAGTGGGTAAATGATGAGCTCCTCCTGTGAAGCTTCTTCCGCTACATTTGTTGTGACCGTTGGGGAAACGAGGGGAGAAGATGGAGTGAGGGAAAAGCGTTGAACCAAGATCGAGAGAGACAACATGACTCCAACAGTGCAACAGTGAAAAGCTCTTATTAATGGATGTCTGCCACTCCTACACCACACACTTTCACACGCACACAAACACACACACCCACATTCGCTGTCAAAGAGATAAATCTCTGTTGATGGACAGGAAGAAATGGAGCCAGGCCTCCACAGGGGAAATGAACTCACAACTATACTTAATCATTTACCTCCACCTCATTCCCTCCACACAGCCCCCTCTCCCTCTCTCCCTCCCTTTCCCTCTCACCTCTCTCACCCTCTTGTATGTAACATTTGAACTGAGGAGTCCTCAGAATCTGAAAATGAAATCTTGAAGCTTCCTCAGCTTCCCCAGGACAGGGCAAAACTGGACAGGGGAGAATGGGAGAGGATGGGACAAAATGAGACAGGTCGGGATTGGACAGGATAGAGGAAGACCAGATGGGGCAAGACGGTATAGAGCAGGACAGTACAACACGCGACAGGATGGGAGAAGATAAGACAGGACAGAACAAGACGGCACAAGACTAGTGTTGTCACGATACCAACATTTTGGTACCGGTATCGGTACCAACATGTTTTTCGATACTTTTCGATACTTTCGGTACTTTTCCAAATAAAAAGAGAAATGTCATTATTGGCCTTATTTTAATAGAAAATCTTAGAACTATAACATAAGCATCAGTAAATAATCAGTAAATCAGTAAACAGTTACTGCTGCTGCAGGATTAAATTTCCATCTATATTAATTTGAACTCTTCCTAAATTAAAACATTAGTGGTCTGTTTAAAAATGAATATCAACTTGTTTTCTTTGCATTACTATTTGAGGTCTCAAAACACTGCATCTTTTTTTTGTTATTTTGACCAGTTGTAATTTTTGGGAGCAATTG
Source organism: Trachurus japonicus (assembly GCF_045865225.1). Taxonomy (NCBI): domain Eukaryota; kingdom Metazoa; phylum Chordata; class Actinopteri; order Carangiformes; family Carangidae; genus Trachurus; species Trachurus japonicus. Next base: position 29,241,317 of record NC_140909.1, on the reverse strand, counting down.
TTCTCAGTAGTTTATAGAATGAAACACAAACGTTTTTACTCAAACACACACCTATTGTTTCCCTCACGTAGACCAAATTGATTCTGACCCCCCCCCGCCCCTCCCTCCTCCTCCGCGTAGCGCTCCTTCGCTGTGTTCACTCACTCACAGAGAGAGAGAGAGAGAGAGAGAGCATGCATGCCAGTGGTGGTGCGCGGTAGAAACGAAACAGTGTTTGCATTAATTAACGAGTCTGTAGCGGCCCGTCTCTCTCTCTCACGCGGCGCACACACACACACATAAACACAAGCACATGGACAGGTGGCGCTGTAACGGTAATTAAAAAAAGCACCTTGCTTCATTTGTGACTCGCTCACTCGCTCGCCGCGGCTCAAATTACAATGCGGCGACTTCACGCGGCGACGTCACCGCTGCCGGCGGCGCAAAATGAAAGTACCGGTCCCATCTAAGCGCAGTATGGTACCGTTTTAAATGCGTCAGTACCCCGGTACCACTCTAGTACCGGTATACCGAACAACCCTACACAAGACAGTAAGAAACCTTGACAACACATATTGTCTTTCATAAAAGCCTGTCCTACGGCTGACTGCTGAACTGAACTGATCCACCTGTTGGGAAAAAAGGATCATGTGTCAGTCCTTTTTTACCAACAGTCGAAACCCAACAGGACATTTTTGTATTTGTCATTTAACAAACTCCCCCTTAGTCGGCCTCATCTTATATCTTTGAATGACCTACCTGTGGCAGATTTCAAGGTGTCAGCATGAAAAATCAACTCCAAACATCTGAACTCCCCTAAACTTTTTGTCTTTTTGACAAGAGTCTGGGCTTGAAGTCCTGATCACAGCGCCCCCTTGTTGTAGACGCTGGACTGATGGAGCTGTGGTTTTGACGTGAGTGTCCTGAGCAGGAGGGAGCCTCCATCACTGCACTGTTAATGTGTCCTGGACAGAAATAGCAGCATGTGACTCACCACATTAGCAGAAGCCCAATGAGCTATTGCAGCGTGAGAACAGAGTCTGAGGCCGATCATCCACATCATACCAGACGTGAAGAGTCATTTGCATTTTAGCGTTTAGCTGTGATCAACTCTGACCCTGCATAACCTCGAACAACAACTGAATCCATCTCTTGTGATTTTCCTTCAGAATCACACAACAAACTATTATCTGATCCAACCTCTGCGGTAAAGGTTTGGTAAATGAATGTCATGGTTTATGCTAGAATAGCTGCTTCAATCATCACAACAGCTTTGTCCACGGCGTGTCTCTGAGAACAGTGTGGTGCCGTGGGTGTCTTGAACATCACATGGCTGCAGCCTGTTGTGCTGGACGTGGTGCAGACTGGTGCTATGCAGAGTGTGTGTGAGTGGGTGTGTATGTGTCGTATGGAGAGCGTGTCATGCCGCTGTCTGATCCTGTTAGCGCTGACGAGTGACAGCCGTGACAGTGAGAGATCTGCACAGAGCAGCTAATTAAGACGAGGGACAGGGAGACGCTGCAGAGAGGGTTAACGGTGCAGTGTGTGTGTGTGTGTGTCGCATGTTTGCACGCATCATGTCAAAGTGTCCTAGCCTGACTTTGTTTTACTCAAACTTTTGTATGATGTAATCTGTCAAAACGCTTTCAGGTGTTTTCATTTTTTAATCTGCAAAGTGAAGTTTGTGTTAAAAATAACTCATGAATCTGGTTTTCCACTCACATCAACAGAAAACCAAACCTGCAGCGAGAAAATTATTGAAATAATGCAATAAAAAGTTTAATTTTCATTCAATTCCATTGTTGCAAAATTAAACTTTAAAATGTTAAAAAGTCAACTTTAAAATAGTTTTCAGGGCCAAATTTCAACATGGAAAAAACTTTCACAAACATGATTGACATTGACATTAAGGCACAAGCAGCAACTTAATATTTAGTTGTGTTTTGTTGCTAGGCTTCTGGTTGTAGACTCATGTTTTATCAAGCATCTTAAGTGCTGAGAATTTGTGGAATTAAGTCCTACCCTCAAAGGCAGGAATAAAAGCTATCAACTTTCTGAAGTCTAAGAAACACTTCTACTCCTCCAGATATTTAAGAAACCTTGAGAGGCGTCCTAAGTAAGTCGTTAGGGTTACGTTGCCAGTAGGGGATGGCACTGGAGTGAGAGAGACATGCGCAAAACGTCCGGGGGAAGGACATTCTGGGTTTGTTTGATCACAAGCAGTTGATCAAACGGTATGGCTTGGACAGAGTGGCCATCATCCTTGTCACAGATTTTTAACAAGGGACGACATCTCACCAATAACTTACTAACTTAAGAATTACAGGTCGTCACAATGCTTCGATTTCTCGCCACTGGAAAAAATTAAGGAATTGGAGAGATTAGGAAATTTTTATTTTTGATTCATTCCCAATATATTCTGTACTATCGTAACCCAGCTAAGATTCAGGCGTACACTTTGCTAAAAGTGTGAGTATGACAATTTATAACTAACTTTTAAGTTCAGCTTTCATGAAAGAATTTTTTCACTCATAAGTCAACTCTTAGCAGTGTTCTCAGGAGTCATTTTAAGAAGTTTGATAGATGCGGCCCTTGATCATTTAAAGATGGAGGAAATATAGATGTGTATCTGCAGACGTTTTAGGCCTCAGATGTTTTATCAGTGGACCAGACGTTCCTCAACCCCACTGAACTTTAGTTTGAAATTCTGATGAAGATGTCAAAAACATTAAGTGTGAATGTGGATCAAATTATCCACAAATCAACGTCTTGAATGTTTCCTTGTGATGAAGCGATGCAGCCAAAAGACAGGCAGAGACACGGGTTTAAATATTTCAGTATGAGCATTGTGAAACTTGAGTGAAGTGTTAAGACTCGCTCAGACTGAAGCAAGATATTGATGGTGTCTGGACTTGATCTGATCATCATATTTATTGCATCATGTCTTTATAGCAATAGAGGTGTGTTTGAAAGTTGGGCTGTCAGACCTCGCTAACCTCTGCAAGACAAACAGCAACATCAACGAGGGGAAAGTAGAACATGTAGACATCTGAAATTAGAGATGTCCACAGAGGAGGAGAGCGTCCACGGAGGAGGAGAGCGTCTAGGCAGATGGGGCAGACGGAGGTAGGCGGGGCAACCTTTGGGCCTCAGGTCGAGCATGTTATCAGAGTGGGATCAGGGAAATAGCAGCTCGTAGTGTTGTTGCCCCTGGCTCTCACTCTGAGCTTTGGCTGCAGCTCCACCGCATGAGGGAGCGGCGACTGGCCTCCAGGTCCCTCGGCTCCACATCTCCAGTTTTCACAGTTTCCAGCTGAGTCGCAGGCCGAAAACACACAAATTCACATTTACATAAATATTTCATCATCTTAGAGGTCAGTTCCTCAGACTCAGAAAAACATGTTCCCACTTTGCTGCCAGTGATATTTATCTACAAACAAACAGGTTGTTTGTCCCCATACTCACTAGCAGAATCAGCACCAGTTGTCATGGTAACAATGGAGATGAAACGATCATGGTGTGGTCAAGTTTTGGCACAAAAAAGATCTTGGTTATGTTGAAGAAAAGATCAGCATGATTTGGCTGAAAAAAAGGTACCAAGTTGAGATTAGATTATTTTTGTCGTCATAGTTACAGTGGTAAACACATCATTAAGGCTGCAGAGCAGTGAACAACCCTGCAAGACCTCCTCCTAACACAGTCTGCCATTAGTCAGAATCACCACAGGAACTAGAGTGGAAACACGCTGACCCTGTTTCAGTGAAACTCCAGGGGTGTGTTGTCCCCTGGACAGATGAAAATGGAGACATTCGGAAATGATGACAGTCCCTCTCTGATTCGCTCATCAGCCCCAGGTACCAGTGATGAAAAAATGAGATCTTTGTTTTAAAATGAAACATGGTCATGAGTCTGAGCCCTGGATACAGTGACAATTCCCCAAAGTCATGCTGGGCTGGTGGAGGCTGTGGTGAGCCATCTAACGGTCCTCATCTGATCATCAGGCCAGAATAGATCTCCTGTCACATTGTGCAGTTACACTATACAAATCTTCATCAAAAGTCACCACTTTATTTTAATATGCACACTAAAACACATTCTCCATCAGTCTCCCTGAGCAACAAACTGTTATAATAAAAATTACACTATAGAATTAGACTAAAAGGTGCAGAAAGAAAAATTTAAAAAAAACATCTGATGAAGAGAGTGAAAACAAGAGATGGAATTGCCTTGCATGTACTGTACGTTATGCAAGATTTCAGTCAGATGATGCAGTGGAGAAGGGCGTAGGGAGGACAAGATTTCTTCTGCTGAGTTTCCAGAGGGAGCAGAGTTATTTCCATACCCAAGTTTGTCCAAAAAAGAAGAACGTTTTTTCAGCAGAAATCAGAGAAACTGGCCAAACAGCAGCTGTTGAGTCACTGGTATCGATCGACAGCCCCCACAGGTTTAAAAAAAAAATTATGGTATGTTTGCTCTGCAGGACACGATCAACCTTTATTCCTGCTCAGAAACGGCAGCAGATAAATATACAGCAGCAGCAGTGGCTTATAATAGAGCCTTAGCAGAACCTCTGACCCTCTCTGCCGTCCTGATGTGGAATCTGTGTATGTGGATCTGCAGTGTGTAGGCAGCACGGAGCAACAGACAGAAGAGCTCTGTGTGTGTGTGTGTGTGTGTGTGTGTGTGTGTGTGTGTGTGTGTGTGTGTGTGTGTGTGTGTGTGTGTGTGTGTGTGTGAGAGAATCTGTAAACTGTGAGTTGATTGTCATATTATTTATGCAGTCGGTGTGTGTGGGCAGCGAGGAGCTGTAGGGCGGAGCATGTTTACACTGAAAGAGATGGAGAGATTCTCATCTGAGCCCTGAAACACCGATGCTCCTTACAGTCTGAAGTTACGGAGCTGCTTCTGTCTCTTTGTCTTGTAGGTTTGTTTATTTATTTATTTGTTGTTGGGAGGGGCGGGTGTCGGGGGTTTGTACATCTGGCTGCTCTGTTTACATCGGGGTTTGGGGATGTGTCTTGTCACTTAGGGGTTTTCACACGTAGTGAATTATAGATACTGTGTGTGTGAGTGAGTGAGTGTGTGGGTGCTGTGTTTATATCACAACCTCCCTCCACCTGCTGCATCACAGTGAGGGCTTCGTGTGGAGGTTCACATCAGAGTTCATCTTCAGTGTGCTATAACTCCTGTTAGGAAATATACAGAAAATGCAAATTAGTTTGTTAGTTAGTTAGTTAGTGCCTAAGCAGTAGCACAAGTCTGAGTCCAGTCGGTTTTATGAGTGGATGGACTGTAGGTATGTGGGTGTCAGCACCTACAGTCTAAACCAGATGTCCTCACAGTCAGCTCCTGGGTCTTCCAGGTGGCTCCACATTTATTTGCTCTGTAATTGTCATCCTGTCATAGTCCAGTGTTTTCACTTTGTCTCATGATCTCATCATGTGATAATAGCATCATATATCCCCATGTTGCCTAGTGAACTGTATTTTTATTTCAAGGTCAAAGTCAAAGCAGCTGAACAAGAGTCATCATCTTTTCTCTTTTTTTTTTATTCCTACGTTATATCCTACATTAACTCCACACCATGATACTTCTCCACTGTCAGATTTACTTTTCAAACTTGTGTCTGCAGATCCAACTAACGCTGACTCAGGTAACATCACTGAGGGCGTTTTTTCAGACATCACTCAGCTGCAAGAAAATCTTGACTTCCATTACATTTCTTAAAGTCAGGAGAGATTATATGTGTGTGTGAATATGGATTACACGTCAGGACGGACCCTGACACAGCTCCTGTATCTTAATGAAACACCCACACTCATCTGTGCAGAAATCAAAGACCAGTGGCAGTTTCATCATCACCACAAGGCAGCAACACCTGGATAAATCTACAGAAGCTTCCACAGACTGAGTCAATCTGAGAGCTAAAGCATTCACAACCTTCATGTAGAGAAGAAGATGAGACCAACTGAGACCAGAGAATTCACATTCACACTGTTCATCATGGTTGAAATGAAGGCGAGGTTTTAATTTCCTCACTAAAATAACCTGAGCTCAGTGTTTTCTGTCCCGATGTCTCTGAGCTGAAACTGGATCTGGATGCCTCATGTTGGGGAGTTCCCTGGAAGTTCGGGGGAGGCGGGGGGGGGGGCAGCAGCAGGTGCAGTGGGGAAACCAGACTCCTCACCCCTGCCCTTCCTTGTCCACTGACCCACCCACCCCTCCTCACACCCACAGCCCACCAGACTCCACATATTGCCAAGGAAACTGAGAGAACTGACCCCATCCTGTTTATGTGTTACCAGCCCTCCTCCTGTCAGCTTGTAAATCTGACCCCTGACCCCATAACAAGGAGGGAAGTGTCAGTGTTAAGTTGTTATGTTGTCTAGAGGAAGGTCACCTGATCCCAAGCAGCAGCGCTGTGAAGAAGAAGAAGAAGACATGGCTCCTCATCGTTGACCTGTTTGTTAAAACTAGAGGATGAATCACCGTCTTTCTAGGATGTTAAAGACAAAGCCTCATGGGAGCTGAAGCTGTTGAAAGCCAAGACTCATGGGACATGTTATTGTTGTTGTTCTTATTGTTGTTGGTTGAAACAAAAATATTTTTAGGTTTTTAAAGAACCGTGTCTCTTTTTGTCAGAACCACACAGTTCAGCTGCTTTTGTTTTTTTTATTATTGCAATCCAGTCACTTTCAATGTCACTTCCAAACATCATGCAAACTTGTCAAAATGTTAATATACTACTAATAATACAATTACAATGATATATTTTATATAACATTAATATATTAGATTTTAATTGGTGTATCAAAGAAATGTCAAGTCTCTACAGTATCCTCTGATAGCATCTAAAACAACAACTCACAGAGGACGTGTTAAAAATGTCCAAATTTACACCCACATTTCTCCTCTCTTTCCATTTTTAAGATTAGCTTTGGTGGAGCCAGACACTGCCAAGATGGTCAGTTACAGTTTTTGGCTCGCACCAATCTCAGGACGGGACAGGAAACAGGATGTGGGTTATAGTTGCCTTTGACCAGCGTGTGTACTTAAACTCCCTGCAGCGTGAATTAAGAAAGGATGATGTTTAATTTTCTACTGGAACTGAGTGAAAATCAACGGCAGCAGGAGACAACATGTCCTAACCTGTGGCACCAGCAAGTTTTACAAAAAGGTCAATATGATAAGAAAGTGGGATTTTTTCGCAAATGGGATAAAATCCAAATGCAGCTCAATATATATATATATATATATATATATATATAGCCTATATATATATATATATATATATATATATATATATATATATATATATATATTTTTTTTTTTTTTTTTTATTGTTAACAAACCAACTTTTTGTTAGTGGGTCTCTCAGCACTTCCTGATATTCACCCTTTCTCTTTGCGCTCAGTGGTTCTTACAGAAGATGTAGATATTTAAAAATAACTCAATAGTTTCTTTAAACATTTGCTCACTGTCTTTTTTTCATCAGACAAACAAGAGGAAATGCTTTATTTGCTGGGGATTCGTCCCTAGTTCTAGTGGGTATTTCTGGCAGCAGGAATGTGTGTGTGTGTGGGAGTGAGTGAGTGTGTGATCATGTTAATGAAGGAGTGGAGCTCTGTGGCTCAGAGGGAGATGATACATCAGTCCATAATACAAAGAATAGTTGTTAGTAAGAGACGCTCAGCCATGACTTGTTAATAATAATAAAAAAAGAAAAACGTAATGCTATTAAAATTGTGCTGTGTTTTTGTGTAGTAGCAGACATTTATCTGAGAGTATCAATACAAAGCCTCAGATTTCAATGATCTGATTGGTGTCATATTGTTGAGGGAGCGTGCCTATGTTCCCTCAGCCCTATGTTCCCTCAACCCTATGTTCCCTCTGGACTCTCTCTACTTATCTGGACTCTGTCTATCTGGCCTGTCTAGCCTCTACCTGATCTTTTTACTAAACTTAACCAACTCCTTTCTTCATTGCCTAAACCCAACCAATGGTGGGACCAAAGGGCTGTGGGAATAGGGCCTAATTTTCAGTGACAACAAAAGTTAGAAATGAGGGAACATAGGGCTGAGGGAACATAGGGCCTAATTTTCAGTGATGACAAAAGTTAGAAATGAGGGAACATAGGGCTGAGGGAACAGGGCTGTGGGAACATAGGGATGACCCCATTAAAGAGCAGGTGGAGCTGAGTACTGGCATCCAACATCGTTCTCCTAAACAACAGCTGTAGCTAGATATGTGTTTGTTATCTGCTTCTTTGATATGAGCTGCACATCAGAGAGAAAGACCTGCAGTAACCCCCTGAAACCAGCACAGGATCCAGATGAGACTTGCCCAGGGCTCTGCACACAGTTTACATTACAGAGGGTGATTACAGTGGTTGCTCCAGCGCGGTGTAGAGTTTCCCCCCGAGGCCCCGACTTCAGGTGGAGTGTGAGTAGTTTCCGGAGTGGAGATAAGAGCTGTGGAGGAGCAATCGAGTTCCCAGCCTCCCCTCCTCCTTTCTGATCCACTCCACTGATCTCCGTCTTTAATGAAGCATCCGTCAGCGGAGCTTCATTAGCTCGAGCTTGCAACTGGTTCCCAGCACCGCGAGTCTGAGTGCGGTGTAATTACTGTGTTTGCGTTTGTTAATACAGACCTCCATGCCTCCAGGCTGCAGAAAAACACAGAAAGAGCCAGGATGAATTCACTTTGTGAAATCACATTTGGCTCACACACAAAGCTACGAGCGCATACCTGCATACTGACTGCAGGAGATCCAGGTGTGTTTGTTTAACGGCGTCCGTGCCAGGTTCAAGAGGAGACGAGACCCAGTTTCCTGTGCAGGTTATACATTAAACCAGAGCCAAGCCTGGAGCCAGAGAAACTACCCCCCCTGTTTAAAGTATTGTCCAAATGGTAGTTAGAAGAGAAATGAGAGGAGGAACAAACATATTGGTTGTGATTTGGGTTTTTGGTGCAAATTCTCACTCTGATTTCATATTGCCTTACACAGGAAGTTGCATTTTATTATGCACAACCACAGTCCACTTTTGTCAACAACTAAGGGTCGCTGTGATTTAAGGAGGTAAAGCAGGTTGTCCTCTCCCCGTGGGTGAGAATATTCACACTACCACCACCATGATGTGTTATCAGTGCGTGAATGTGAAAAGAGCACATATGTGATAAAGGCACAATATGAGTGTGTGATGGGTGAATTCAGTAAAAGCGTGAAGCTCTTTGAGTAGCCATCAAGACAAAAAAAAAGCTCCATAAATGCAGTCAGTGTAACGAGTTTAACCATGCTGTATTTGTGCTGTACACTGATGCAGCTGACTTGACCTGTGACAGGTGAGCTCAGTTTACAGTAATAACTGTGTTTGTCATCCTGCACGGCAGCTAAATCCAAATTCTTCTGTTTCGGCCTCAAAGACTTTTGAATTCCACAGCTCAGAAAAAAAAAATCCTGAGTGTATGTAAGGTGACACCGCTCCTTTCTCCCTTTATTCCTCCTCTTTCCACCTTTCTCCTCCCATCTGTCTGACGGAGCTGAACTGTTTCAGCACAAGCCCCAGGAGGAGAGGGAGGAGGAGGAGGAGGGTGGGGGTTGAAATCAGAGCTGTTCCCTTGGAGATGGAGGCGATTTATGGAGTGTTTGTGCACCGGGAGGAGGAGGAGGAGGAGGAGCAGTGGGAGGAGAGCAGCAGAGGAAAGGAAAGGAGGGCACGAAGCTGTGATAGAGGTTGAAGAATTGGGACAAAAGTCTCTGCGAGAGAGAAAAGAGCTGCAGAGTTTATTGTCAGAGCTGGAGAGCTGTGAATGAGGAGGATTAGAAGGAGGTGGAGGAGGGTGAGGAGGAAGACGCGTGGGTTCGGTCTGGACTTGGTCTTGTAAGCACATGTTGAAGCGCAGGAGAGGAAATATCCAGGTAGGACGACAGGGCAAAGGTCGCTGCTGTGTGTGTTTTTATGTTTCTCTGTGTGACTGATTGAGGAAACAAAGGACCCGCAGATAAAAGAAGTAGAAAAAGAGTGTGTGTGTGCGTTCGCATGTGTGCGTGTGTGAAAGAGTTACATTGAGCATGTCCTCAGTCCTCCTCCATTCAGAGCTGAGCGCAGCGTCTGTAGTGCAGATTAAATCCACCTCTGTTCTTACGTCAGGTTTCCGTCTGTTGATTCATCAAAGCCTCTTCTTCTCAGTCTCTTGTGCGACTGCTGACTTTTATTTGTTTGCCTCTGAGATATTAGAACAAGGCATCTTTCACACCTGGCTGCTTCAGTGTGCTGCAGGAGCGCTGGTTTTCTTGATATGTGTTGTGATGTTTTACAAGCAGACCTGCTGTGAAACTTTACCTCCGGTGGTTTGTACCTACAATCATCATTTTTGGTTCAGTTTGCCAAGAGCTGTAGATTCAGCACAGTGGATGTAAAGGGAACTGAGCAGGAGCAAAACTAACAGCAATCTTGACATGTCCATTTTAGGTACTTGCAAAAATCTGGATCAGATGTGAAGATTTCTTGGTGTGACGTCTCACAGTACTGTGATTGGAGCATGTCCAGCCCAGATACACATAGTTTGAAATATCTGGTCAACTAGATCTTTGGATTTCTGGAACCTGGACAGTTCACAAACCTCACTAGGCTGTGGTTGTGATTTTGAGCTATTTCTCTGGTGAAAGGAGTTGGAAATAAAGATGAATTAAACCCAAAGTAAATTATTTTGACCTTTCTTAGTTAATTTAAAACATTAGCACATGTCACATGCATGTGCTCAGTATAATCCAGTCTTGGCAAGAAGGTCGATGTTTGTATTAATACTCCCTACTGTATAAAGGTACATGTTCATGTGTAGTGTGATTATAGATCAGGCCTAGGTTCCATATTAATACTGTGAAAGTATCAAAGCCTTAATCCAATGCACTAGGGGTGCAACGGTACAGGTTGCCCACGGTACAATACGTACCTCGGTTTTTGACCACGGTTCTCGGTACGGTTTCGGTATGTGTTTTGTGCAGAGAATTTTTTTTTTCTCCCAAAATAATGTTTATAATCTATAATATTTCTAATATAGCTCTCCTCTCTATCTCTCTCTCACACACACACACACACACACACACACACACACACACACACACACACCTGAACTGTCTGTGAACAGCCCCTAGCTCCTCCCTCTGCACACTCCTTTAGTCTTTCAGTATATGGTGCACACTCTGAAGCCACTTTCAAACAGAGATGGCGCTATATTGCCGTCATGGAAGACGTCACTATGCAGCAGCCACAGTCTCTCACTGGGAAAGAAGATGTTAGTCTATTGTGTTTTTTAAACAGCTTTTCACCACCTCTCATCCCTGTCAGTCAACTCCTGCTCGACCTCGGTCTCTCTATCGCGCGCGCCGCGCGGGCACGCGGACACGCGGACACGCGACCACACACGTGCGGTGTGCATGGACAGAGTCCTGCTGGAACTCTAATAAAAGCTAAATGTGCTAAATTGCGCTAATAACTAATTAATTTTCCCCGCGATTGTGATCAGCGACCGCTCATGCTGCCGCCTGTTTGTTTTCTTTTTCTTTTTTTCCCCCCTCTTCTGTGTGTGAGCTGGGGGGGACTGTGAGTGTGTGGAGGCTCAACAGTGATTGGACATCAACTCGCGGGGGCGGGCTTTCGCCTTAAACGGCCAGGCACACACATACACGGCACAGCTGCCTGTAAAGCAGTAAGAGCTGATGGAAGCTGAATCTGAAATACCGCGGTCCAAGAGCGTATTGCACCGTGCAGGCCGTACCGAAAGGTTCGGTATTTTACCAGAACCAACTGTCAAGACATCTGTGACTTTGTGATGTCACAACAAAGCAGTCACCAAGCCCCGCCCACCATCCAACACTTGAAGGATTTTGTTTATGTTTTACCCGGAATCTGCTATGTTTTTATTGGATCTTACAAAAAACAGTCAGCTGAACAGAAAAAAGCCCAGAGCCTCAAGAATCTCAAGCTTGGAACAAAATAATGTCCTTGGCAGATTAAATCATGGAGCAAAAAAAATTCAGATTTTTATTCTGAAATATTCTGAAATTTATTCCCAGATCGTCATTGTTTGTCTCATTAGAGTAAACGATGAGACAAGTTGTGTTTAAAACAAAGAAATTAGAAATGCAAATTTCTGATAATAATTGTAATTGCCCAAAGTTGGAATTAATGTTTTGGGTGAGAATAATTACATAAAATATCCAATTCCCATATCCATATGAATTATAGAAAATCCACCACAAAAGTCTGGTCAGTCTAACAATAACATGTCAGTGAATATTTTTTTAAATGGTAAAATGACCAACCTTGTAGTGCAATTACATAACGCTACAAACACTGCAATAATAACATGTTTAGATCAAGTTATGGCCTAGTTTTCCAAAGCCTCTTAAAGTAGAATTCACATGACAATACATAATGGACGAATCCTACTCAGCCCCATGTCTTTGCATTTTCAACATCAGTCATCAGGTGACTGCTGTGTCCATTAAACCCAAACTAACATGCTAATAACAAGTTACAGTTAGAACCTGCACAGTTGCAATAAACAGCCTGTGACTTGGGTAGAGTGTAAAATGAGCGATGTGGCCTGGTTCATGTATGAGTTAGAGACAAAGAGATAGATAGAAAGAGAGAGAGAGAAAGAAACAGAGAGAGAGGGAGTGAAGAGTGTATCATTATGAATTCCTGTCTGTATCTGTGCGACAGCAGGGAAATGAAATGAAAAGGTCATTCCCGGTCACAGAACCACTAATCCCACCGCACTCTGATAAATCACAAAGAAATACACTCGACCTCACAGAGCAGGTCGCACTGCTGACAGTAGAGCAGATTAAGTCGAGTATGCCTCCGTGACCCAAAGAAATCAAATTAAAATCAGAATCAGGGTGGACGAAGCTCACGGTCGATTTATGACAAGAGGACAGGAAACACAAGGGAAGGCAGGAAACAGTCAGAGAGGTTGACATCAGAGTAAACGATGAGACAAGTTGTTTTTCACTTGTGAATCTGTGCGATGAATTATTCGTCACCACATTCAGATGAATCCGTAGTGGGGTCCTCACGCCAGGAGTACACTGGGAACAGCCCCGACGCGATACGTAAGCGGGGCGGAGCAGAGTTTTTAACCTGCTACACCAGGCAGGACGTGACGCGACGCGACACAGCTCCACTGTGTTTGTTGCAGCTGTCAGATTCACCTTGTCAAGCCTACAGTAAATGAATGCACTTTATGTATCTCAACACATTTTTACATCCCTCCTGTTAACATGGATTGACAGTACTTTTTTCACAGGTAATTTGTTGACTATGTAGGGTTTGCAAGTGCAGACTATATTAAATGGTATCAATTAAAGCAGAAGTAAGCGGAATATTTGTGTTAATATAAGTCTTAAATAGTTCTATCTTCCGACAGCAATCACTTATATAGAGTGTTTGGTCTGAAACACGGGTCTGTCAGTCACTCTGCTCTGCTGTAAGCCGAGGAGAAAACTTTCCTTGTATCCTGCAACCTTTATCCAATGAGGAGAGAGAACGGCATAAAGGGGCGGTCCTCTCTGTGTGTGCAGCCAAGGGATGCGTGTGAATGTGGTGACGTAGGGACGAGGGCGGGGACTGCTAACTCCATCGGCTGACAGGAAGTTAGCCAAAACCACCGGATCGCTTAACTGGAGTGTTTACGTAACTACAGCATCATGGATCCACAACGTACAATGTAAAAAACAAACCCTATAATGTTGCACTGCTACTGGCTTTGCCTCTGGTACTTGAGACATTTATTTATTCGTTTTATACACAGTTCTCTGTAGTTTTCTACCCGTTGGAGGGCCATGTAGCCACGCGACGAGGAAATAAAATAGACCCAGCGCGAAAAAGAAGAGAGATCCCGCGCGGCGGCCGCTGGAGTGGGCGTCGCTCACATGGCCGGTGGAGGAGCTTCCATTGACTAAATGGGCGCGAGCTGCTGCGGGTGTCGCGCGACACACGTTTTGCGTCGCGGCCATTCCCAGTGTATTTCAGCCATCAGGGAAACAAGGCTAGGTCTCTAAATCCAGTGGAGCAGCTGAAATGAGCTAAATGCTAATGTCACGATTTCAACATAAAAATGTGATGCTGATGCTTTGATGGTGATGCTGATGCTTTGATGGTATTTTTGTGTTGACATCAGAGTCCTGCACGGGTCCAATTTTGGAAACCCGCGCCCGCCCGACCCGTTGGTTTTTAAGCCCGTGTCCCGACCCGTCACCCGTGATTATTTCTGAATACAACCCGGATCCGACCCGCCCGTCAATATTAAGACCCGCTGCCCGACCCGCTGCCCGTTAGATCGCCGTCATCACCGGCGATAACGGGGGTACAGCCGTACTCTTTAGAAAAAAGAAAAGAAAAAGAGAGAGAGGGGGGGGGGGGGCGTACTCTTTCGCGGCTATTTCCGGAACGGAGAATGATAGCGACGTAATTCTTTTTTTTAATGAAAGCAGGATACTTCAGCCTTTACATTGATCCCATCGGTGTGTTTGTAGCTTACCCACAAGCCGAGCAGTCAAGCCATGATAGGCTTAACTCCAGGGAAAGCTGTGAGCGGTCACACCAGCGGCCAAAGATCGTTTATTTACATCAAGATGCTGCTCTGTTGTTGCCGTGAGTGATAAAAAAAAATGATTTGCTACACTGGTTCATGCAGCTGCGCGTGAGTTTTCCTCTGTAAGCCTACACACATACACCCGCGTACCCACCCGCGTTCATGTGCGTTCCGCCCGTGCCCGACCCGTGACTTTTCACAAGACAGTTGATCCACCCGTTGAACACCGTTTTTGCGGGGTACCCGTCGGATACCCGCGGGGATCCGACCCGATGCAGGACTCTGGTTGACATGTCATCGTGCTTTTAGCTAAAACTTGTTTATTAGTACTAAATACAAATGTTTGCAGACCCTAATTCACTGCAGCTCTGTGAAACTAAACTGAGATGATACATCGAGCTAAATGCTTACATCATCATGCTTACGTGCTGACTGGCCTAGCAGGTGTATCCTATTGTAGCCTATAGGATACTGTCCACCATCTTAGGTCAGCATGTTAACATTTGTTGATAAGCAGAAAAGCAGATATTTGGTTTTGACAATGTAAATGTTGACTTGAGAACAGACCAGCAAACCAGGTGTTGGGGGCCCCTAATAGCCCTCCATATAACAGACCCTCTTAATCCACCTGTAAAGTCTATGTGCCATCTACCAATCATCTTTGATGGGCATCTTTGCCTGGGACTGCCCCAGAGTCTGAGATCACTGCTACTGGAGCAAAGGGACCACAGTTCAGTCAGATAATCATTAATGTCAATGGGCATTGAAGTATGGGGACCATGAATATCTGTTTAAAATGTCCTGGAAATCCATCCAGTAGTGTAGATATTTCAGAGACCAACACACAGAGCTGTGCCTCCAGCATGGCTAAAAATAAGCTGCTGTTTATCTGAGTTTCCTGCTAGAAGACTAACAAGCCTCAGATATCTACTGTCCTCCTTCCATTAAATACAGTTTGTAACATAAATGCACAATAGTGGAATAATGAGGAATATTCTCATCATGACATTTATTCTTGACCTTAAAAATATTCTTTGTTTTATAGACTTAGATTTATATAGACTCTTAGATTCATTATCTATTTGAAAATCATCATTTTCAGCCACCTTCATAGAGAAACAGAGTAAAACACTGAAGTATTGAAGAACTGATTATTCTTTTCATGGAGGTGTGAAAAACACATTTTGTTTTAAAGGGATAGTTCACCCAAAATTCAAATTTCACTCATTATCTACTCACCCTCATGTGGACTAAGGGCTGGGAGAAGTTTCAGAGTCCTCCGTGGCTTCTCTGAGTTACAGCGGGGCTCCGTGCAGCACTGCATGTCCATATGATGGTTGAGAACGGAGCTCACTTTTCTTCGTCCAAAAAGACACACCAAAAAACATCCAGATACCTCCATAGTGCTTGTCTGTAATGTCCCTCTTGTATTGAAGCCCCAACATGAGAAATTGTTCCGAAAAAAATTAAATAAGTCTATGTTTTAAGCTTGTTTGTAGTGGAAGCTCCCAGTGTCTCAGTTCACTGCTTTGCCTCTGTGCAAATCTTGTGCGATTTGCACTGACACCCAGTTCACGGCTCCGCAAATCGTGTGAGATTCCAGCAGAGCAACACTGGGAGCTTGAATTTTGGGTGAACTATCCCTTTAACAAACTCTGCAGTGAAATCATGCTGCACTGATTAGTTTGTTTAATCTACACAGTGTTTTAGTCAGATTATTTGACAACAGTCTGATCAAATTGAACTTCCAAAAGAAAAGGTTGGTTTCACCTGAAAAGTTGCTACAGAGCTCAGATGTTTCTGGGGTGGGGCAAGAAGCCTTTGATGAGAGCAGAGTCATGAAGTGGAGGATGAACTGGGGCAGGAAGATGCTGAAGCATGATAAATAATTATGCTGGAGGGCTGAGGATGAAGAACAACCAGGTTGTGAGAGCAGCTTTTCTTATGTCGGTGCCGACAACAAACTGAGGACAGAAGAGAAAGGGTCCGAGGTCTGATGTCCAAGCTTGACTTCAACATTACTCTCCTAACTTTGTAAAAGGTTGTTGCTCTGTGTGAGTTCTGTGCTGCATGTGCTGCTGACTCGTGATGTAGCACACCTCACACACATAGAATTGAAGTGAATAGATGAGACAAGAGAAATTATATATTCAGATGATTCTGAGGCTCTGTAGCTTGTATCTGGACTTGATTGTCGTCAACATGCTGGTGAACTATTCAGCTGTTTACACAGATCCACATCTGTGGAGATATGACTCCACCACATCTGTAACATCTTTCCACCAAGAGTTTTCTTCTCATATGGGACACTGTGGGGAAAGGGTCATGCTGGTAATGCTTGTCGGTTTGGGTTCCCACAGAATCTGAAGAATTAAATAAGATCTAATGAGAAACGTAACTTTGTGGATTCAGTCAGTTTTGATTTACCCAGCAGCCCCTGCTGGCTGATTGTTGTTGGTCGTGACCTGTGTGTGATGGTGGTTATGATGATCCAATACTACTGACTGGTTTACTCATGAAATAACAATCATGCAGTGGGTTTTTTGGCAGTGGTTACATGCCCTTATTGAATTCACTGTGTAATGTAATTAAATATGCGTGAATGTGTTGAACTTCAGTGTGTGTTTTGACTGAACTCAGAAAATATCCAAGATGGCAAAAACCCGAAACCACAGATTGATCCTGTTGGTGCCCGTTGCCTGTGGTTTGCTAGCGACGTCTCTGCTGTTTCCAACATCAAATCCAGTCTGAAATCAACTTAAGGCTCAAGAACAACCACAAATTGAGAGTTGTTGTGGAAATATAAAATATGAATCACTCAGTCCCTGAGATAGCAAAAATAAATCAGGCCCATGTTCGTTTTTCTCTCTGGCCCAGTATACGCCCTGTTCCACGGCCAAATCTGGCCCATATTCAGAATTAGTTGTTGTTTTGCTGTTTACACATCTGGACCTTTTCTGGTGCACACACATTGGGGGATAACAGCCCCACTCTCCCCAGATGTTGGGCCAGAAGTTTCACTTTGCTACCTGGGCAGTGTAGACAGATGTTTACAGATGGAAAGCTGTGCCTCCACATCTGGGCGGGATCCAGCTGTTGTTATCCTCAAATTTTGAATGTGTGTGTCAGAATAGATCCAGATGTGAAATCTGACAATCATGCTGTGTGGGCCAGATGGGGCCGTGGACTTGGGTTTATACTGGACTAGAATAAAACAAACATGGTGGCTAAAGCCAGGAACACACCGAGCCGACCGTCGGGCGTCGGGCCTCGTCGGACGGCGTCGGGAGCTTGTCTGTTTGGTGTGTTCCTCTCCGTCGGGGAGCGTCGGGGCCGATTGAACATGCTCAGTCGGGACTCGTCGGCCGTCGGGAGAGTAGACTCGTCGGGTACTCTGATTGGCTGTGTGCTAGCTATGGCGATTCTGATTGGCGGTGCCCTAAGCGAATCAGCGCGGTGTGTGGGAGGGACGGAAGTGACCACAGTAAACAAACAGTGTCCTAGCCTGTCCTACTGTAAAAATGGTATATAAAATAAAAAGAGCAGTAAAGCAATATATTAAGCGGCAATATATATATATTTAAACATCAAAGATGTTCAATCAAACCCACATGGTTTGAAACAACGTCCAAAACACACACAGCTCACAACTAAGCATATAAAGCCCGCTAGCTTAATGCTAACGTGTAATGTAAAACACCATAGACGGGCTAACAGAAATTAGCATCGGTTATCGCCAATTCGCGGCAACCGAGCCACAGCAGTAAACTGCTAAAAACTGTTTTAATTTCGGCTTTAGCGCTGTTAAAACGTGGCTGGTTAAATTGTTTTGGGGAGATTAATGTTGGTCTCACTGATGAAATTAACTGTGGCAGTGGCATTAGTTTGTTTGAATGAAAAGTGAGCAGGGCTGCCCCTGGTCTGTATTGGTCTGTATTTCTATGGGGGAGTCCTCGCCACTCAATCGCTCTGGTCGGCAGTCGGGGCAGTGTGTTTCACTTTTTCCTTTCTCCCGATGAGAGGCGACAGACACGTCGGCCAAAGCCGTCGGCGTCGGGACGCGTCGGGAAGCGTCGTGGCGGTGTGTTCCTGGCTTTAGTGTGGGCTTGATTTATGTTTTCTGTGGTCTGGGGCTGCCCTTTGCGTCAGATAAATGAGCTTCAGCTACTGCTGAACTGGAAAGTAACAAAGAGCAGTTTGTCATTTTAACCACAATAAAGGACAAATCATTTTGCTGGAGTTCAAAAGCCTCAGCTACAAAGCTGCTTCTTTATCCTTAAACACAGGCGAGTGTGTGTGTGTGTGTGTGTCTTTGCGTGTGTGTGTGTGTGTGTCTTTGCGTGTGTGTGTGTGTGTGTCTTTGCGTGTGTGCATGTGTGCCTTCAGGTCCTGAGCAGAGGAAGGTGAACTGTTGTCAGTCTGAGTGTGGAACAAACACATTAAAAGAGAGAAACACTGATGAGTCTCTCCTGCCGGGCACCAACGCAACACAACAATTAATTATTCAAACGATGAGACGCAGAGAGGGATAATTAGATAACTGTATATAAATGCAGGGTGTGGTATATCTGTGAGTCTGTTTACAGCTGATGTCTGTTATTTCAGATGACAACATCATCCACAGTGATGTAACACAGTGTGTTCTTACAAATACACTTCTGTTCTGTCCCAGGAAATTACAAGTTTATTTGATCAAGTAGATGTGGAAGAGTGAGAGTGAGAGAATGAGCAAGTGTGTGTGAGAGTGTGTGTGTGCGTGTGTGTCGGTCAGGTCAATAGACAGTGAGTGGAGTTGATTACCCGTCTCCACTCTTATCTCTGTCCCCTAATGCAGGAAGCGCTCACTGATTATTCATCAGGACTTTCCCCTCTGTGATTAGCTCACTGCTAAAAAGCCCTTCAGTCTGAACGTGGCCACGGCTGCCGGACCGCAGCTGCTGTTCCAGCTCTTAATTGCATTATCATACTGTATTATACTGAGTGTCATCCACCCCCCCTTTGGGGTTGACTGACAAAACTCCATGAGGTGCAAACCAGGAATCCAGGAAGTGATGTACTCCTCGAACGGGGTGGCCTGTTTACTTTATACTGCATGGAGCTTTAACAGAAACATCTACCTTTATACTGTATGGAGCTCTAAATGAATAGTTTGACTGAAACAGGGAGAAACAACTGGTGAAAACATCTGTAAATCACACAGATTATCATGTCATCAAATTCATAAACCTTACTGGCTCCTGTGAGTCTGTACAGGGTGCTGTGGTTGGACTGAAGTCATTTTGAAGTGTCACCACCACCTCGGACCTCTTTTCCTCTTCGGCCACTAGCAGGCAAGCTTGGTTTATTTGTATAGCATAGCAGCTTTCAACAAGTTGATGTGAAATACTTTACATGAAGACATTAAGACAAGGTATTTAAAAGAGATCAATAGATAAAGGAGGACAGATTAAACTGAGTAAGATGTGATCAAACAGTTAAACATCAAACTGAAAAGTTTGAAGCCCTTATTTAACAGGACAGAGGTTTGTTGAGTTTATTCAGATGTTCAAGTTAAAAAGCTAAACACTGCTCCTGCATGATTAGTTTAGACTCTGTGAGCAGAGCAGCTGAGGGGTCGGCTTGCGGGTCGATGTTTTCACACATTCAGTGAAAAAGCTTCACATCTAGAACATGCAGACTTTCCATGGCTCCCAGAGGATGAAGCCAAATGATCTCCAACTTTTTGCTGAACTCGCCTCCTAAAATGTTTTAACGTCCTCACAGATCCCAGAGACACAAAAACATTTGCTGTTATGAATCTGAGGTGGGATGAATAAATGATCGGTTTGGGGTCGGTAAATAAGTCACAGGACCTCTCTGCTCTGTTAGAGGAATATTTAGGAGCGGTTGTGAGTGTTCACCATCAGTGGTCGCTGCGTTATCTTTTAATTTACAGCTATTACACCAGAGTTATACTTTGTGCCCCCACGCCGACGCTGCCCACGCAGCCTCGGCCGTCCCCCCAGTGCTGTTCTCAGCTCCACGGCCGCCGTAGTCCTCCCAACACATCCCCCGCCCTCATATTGACGGCCAAGGCTTTTTGTTTTTACAACCACAATTAGAGCCCAGAAGTGTAAGCGTTTTGTGCAGCTCCTGCAGAATCAACAAAAGCTGCCTATTAAACTCCTCTTTAGTGGCACTGTCCCTCATTTTTATATCCTCGCCGGGTTTATGAGCATCAGAGGCTGAAAGGCCAATAAACCTGCACATCCCACAACTCACATGGACCTTATTTACTTACTCCTCTCCTCTTTTCTTTCCTGCTCTCTTGTGCTGTTTCCTCTCCTCTATTGTCTAAATCTTCCTTTACTGTCTCCTCTTCTCTTTCCATTATCCCTCCCGGTCTAAATTTTCTGTCTTTCCCTTCTCCATCTTTCTTTCTCTCCCTCCAGTTATCTCTGTCTTCAGCCCCCACCTCCTCTCTTTCTCCTCTCTCCCGCATACACACACACAAACACCTCTGTTTGGTCTCTCCATCCCTTGCCTCCTCTCCTCCCTCTTTGTCCCTTCTCAGCACCTTTCATTGCTCTTAACGACGTACAGCGCATACATCAGCCTCGCTGATTAACTCATAAATCATGTGGATGTTGGAAAGTTTGGCAAAGTGTTGGAGGCTCCTGCACAGTCTGAGCAGATGATTGTAGTGTTCTTAGTAACCAAGTGTTCGTCTGTACTGACTACCAGAGAAGAGTCGCCATCACATTGTTTTTTTCTTGTCTTCTTTCTCCACAAAAGCTCAAACAATTTGTCTTAAAAGGTTGAAACACTGGCTTGATCTGTGTTTTCAAAATGCACGTCTCTGGTAAATTTACTCTTAGAGTGGGGAACATCAGACTGGTACGGAAACTTTCAGCGGACATTCATTCATACATTTTATTTCCTCCATTTCCCTGCAATAGTGGGACCATTTCCTCAAGATCCTCCGAAAATTAAATTTTATTTTTGCAAGGTAACAACATAATTAATTAGAGACGTGCCTGAGACTTCCATTACACAATGAGTGGCGATATGCTGATCTCTCAGTCGTCATCCAGTATCCATGGAGACACCCAGGGCCCCACGCTGGTTAGCTATGTAGTTAATGACAACATCAGAGTCACAAGATTGCGTTTCAGACAAAGCTGAAGCCACCCTAACCTCTTCTTAACTGAGACACACTAATGTGTGTTTCAGTGTGTGTAAGGACTTCATTGAAGAGATATTTGATGCACTATTCAATATTTTCCTCCTCTTCTCACATTGCGGCACTGAATAATGCTTCCTTCAGTGTACAGCCTGCATAGACGGATGTTATGGGAGAACTGGAGATAAAAAAAACAACTTGTCATCTCCAGTTCTCCAATAACGTATGTCATCTCAAGAGAGAAAATTATTGTTATGGTCTGTCCCCTCAGGGCATCCATAGACACGTTCCAGCTGATCATTGCTGAAAATATTGTGGATATAAAACTAGAAAATATGATGGGTAGGACACTGGTGGCTGCTGAATGAAACTGGTAAGAAGCTTTTGTGACATATTGTGATAAAGTAAATATCTTGGTTAACGACAGTGGTGGCTACAACAGTATGTGTGTCGCCATAGGGACGCTGCTTAAGGAGATGCCAGACCAGTGTGGTTGTTGTGGTGGGGGATGTGTTGGGCTGATGTGTCAGCAGCTGTTCAGTCAGTTCAGTGAGAGCCTGGAGGAGAGGCTTAGCTGCTCCTGGATCAGCATCATTCGTGATGGAGCAGCAGGCAGGCTTTCTGTCTATTTCACATTGATTTTTCCATAAAATTCTGCTGTGGGAGTTCAGGAGTTGCTGTTTCAGAGTTTTTCTCCACCAAAGTCACACGGCCACTTTAGGAATCACCAGAGGATGATGAAGAGAATGATGATGCTGAAAGCAGGATGATTTTAGGCCTTCCTCCGTACGTCTTGCAGGGGCTGCTGGGAGGTGACTTTCAGATGCTGCAGAGGCGTCAGATGTTTCTGTTGTTTGCTCTTTCAACATGAAGCTGATTCAGCTGCCGAGGAGTGAAAAAGGCTTTGGCGGCAGAAACGTCCTGACAGAGATGTATGGAGCAGGAGCTCCTTCTCAGTGTTAACACAGGGCTGTGGATCATTATTAAGAAAATCCATGCTCACATTTATCCCGCATCCGGTGACTGATGTGTCAGAAATGTATTTGTTTTCTCAGAATGAGGTGAAGCTCTGAAGTCAGCAGCTCTGATATTGTCTCTCTTTTTTTTGTCTTTGTCTCCCTGCGGATGTTTTATTTAAACTCTGAAGGCTGACTCTGTGTTGTCTCCTTCTTTCTTTTTTTTTTCCAACAAAGTCACATGTACTTCACAATGTCCTCCAAACTATTATTAAGACAACACACACACACACACACACACACACACACACACACACACACACACACACACACACACACAAAGGACAGGTCAGTCAAACCTCCAGAATCTGAATTGTCAGGTCAGGATGTGCTTTTATTTTTTGGATAACACCACTAACAGGACTAAGGCTTCACTCCACAGGTCCACACACAGTTTCTCAATAAGTTCCTGCAAAGTTTCCTGAATGGAGCTAATATTATATTAATTAAAAATGAAATTTTGCTGACATAGTGTTCAGTTTCCAGTTAATTAATTCCTGTTGATTGCACAGAAACCGGGAGTCTGTCAGAGTCAGAGCAGGTCGCCTTAACATGAGAGGTTCGGGTGATATCTGAAAACTAATAATAACCCAACACAGTCCAGACCAAAAGGCCAGTTTATGTACTGTATGTGGATAGGTACATTTATAGTGGTTTTGATCAAATAAATTGGCTCATATTCTAAACATGAAATGATCAATTCAGTTTTTTTTTCTTACACTGAATGTTTCATAATGTGAAATTGGGATGTTTGTATCACAGTTAAACGTGAAACATGTCGTTCATATGTTCTTTATGTGTGAATTTATAGGACGTAACCATGATGGAAACTGTGACCTTATTGGACCGCTGATCATGAGCATTAAAGTGCTGTTTCTCAGGCTGCTTTTTCCTGCTACTCTTCTTCTTCTTCTTCTTGTTCATCTATCTTTTTCTTTACGACTGTCTCTGGTTTTGTTTCCTTCGGGCTCCTGTTTAATTAAAGTGGAATTAATGAATCACATTTTGAGACAAAGACAGACCTCCAGTTCTAATCAGGCTCGGCACAACAAGGGAGACCAGCATTGACGGGCGGTGGGGGGTTACAGCTTGTTCAGGCTTTTCTCCTTTTCAGGTTTTCCATGTTTCCATGATAAATATATGACCCTCACTGTTTCCTTCTTGTAGTTCAGCCTCATTAGACTCAAACAACTCAGGATCATCTGATCTCAGCTGCACAGAGACTAACTACAGCCAGTGGTGTCTCTAAATCCTCATTTGCAAGTTAAAAAGAGCTGTGTTTGTGACTTTTTTTTGTTTTATGTTTAGCTCCAACGGACACGTTCTGGGCTTCAGCGACATCTTTGCCACAGTTCAGTCTGGGGTCACCAGGACAGCTGTATTTGAAATGAAAACTGTTGAAAAGTATCTTGATGGTTCCTCTCTCTCCTCCTCCTCCTCAGATGAAAGGATGCTGCAGGGACCTGACGAGGGACTGAGCCCGACCTGAACCCCCCTTTCCCCCCCTCCCTTCTCTCCCAACCCTCCCCCGACCCTCAGAGCCCCTCAGCGCCGCCGTCCCACCATGAACCTGCTGTGCCGCGGACGCCTGAAGCTGCTGGTGGCGTCGCTCACGGCCGTCGTCCTGCTCACCTGGCTCTACCTGCTGGCAGGAAACCTGGAGAGTGAGTAGAGAGAAGCTGCGTGTTCAGATGATACCGTACAGTCAGAGTTCTCCTTGTATCCCTTTCATAGGAGACTGGGTTTGAGTCAGGAGCTGGTTTCTAATAAAAGACTGGAGCTGTGGTTTGGGTCAAATAGAGTCGCAGGAATCCAACCGACGAGAACAGAAAACCTCAATTATCAGTCGTTTTTCTTCAGCTCAGCTCAATTTCCCTTCGATCAGACTATTAAGTTAAATTTTTAAACACATGGAGACGATTTTCTGTTTGGTTTGATTTTTCACTCTGACATCCCGGAGAGCCAGCAAGGCTGCATCAGCAAGCCGCAGTCTCCGCTTTTGTTTGGATCCTAACATCCAAGGTTGGTTCAGAGAATTGCTTTGCCACAACGCTGTGATGCTGTTTTCAGGAAGAGTTGAACACACACACACACACACACACGCACACACACATGCACCATCCCGAGCTTATATTGAACTCAACAAGCATCCAACACATCAGATCCTGGAACCTGAAGCTGAAACTGACACAAAATACAATGATGTTACATTTTAATCATGTTGCTATGAGAAGATTCAGTGACCTTCTGACCTTTTCAAGTGCCACAAAATGAGCCAGATGTTTATTTGTAATGGATTGTGGACGCTCCTCTCACAGCCTCAGGGGACATAGTGTCCTGCAGATGAAACATAATATTACTGGCTGGACATTTGTTTTCTGAAAACACAGATAGGAGATTTGTTCAGCAGCATATTATGATCCATAGGTTTTGTTTTAAGGTGACAACTTGTGGCCCCAAGTAACTGTGACAGGAGCAGGAGATGAAGCACAGTGAGGCATTATAGAGGGACAGGTGAAGGTTGTGGTGGATGGACAGGTCAATCAAACTCAGTTCTTAGATGAAGGAACATGGGGGTCTGATGTAAAAAGTGAACAGGTGTGTTTTCCAAAGTCAGACCTTCTCTTTTCTTTTTACCAAGGTTGGAAGGTTGGTCTGTGATTTTTAAGGATAAAATTGTTGTCAGGAAGTATTCTTAAAACTCTTTTGCATTTTGCGTCACTGTTTTTTGTTTTGTTGTTTGTTGTTTCTGTCTTGGCTTCCTGCAGCATGTTTGCATTGTTGTATTTGTATGTGTTTGCAATGGAAGTGTTGTGGTTAGTGTTGGCCATCACACATGTGACTAAAAGCAAGTTTCAGACTCAGGATCAAAATTACAGAATCAGTAAACTTATGAGTTTTGTTTCCATTAAACAGTTTAACTCTTTCGCGACCACACTAATTTCTCATCACATCCGCTCTGGACCACATGTTTTTGGCTATTTTTTACCTTTTTTCTCACGTCGAACCGAACTCTGTACATCACCTAGAAACAAACGGTTTTCACGTGGTTGAAGAGTGACTTTCCAACGTGCTCCTCGAAAAAACGGTGAGTTTTTCCGCCGTTTCATTCGTGAGTACGAAGGAGAAGAAGAGAGCTCGGTTTCTCCAAAAACAGAGCTCCCGCTCTAGTTTCAGAGAAAAATGCACTTTTGTGTCAAGTGGCAATCGGCTCATTTACCGCTACTCTGCAGTGTGGCATGTCTCCCAAATCATTTCTACGGCTAAATAAGTACATTTGTAGGCAAATCTGGGGGGTGTGGCAGCGTGGAGTGCAGCGGTGCGGGTCTCTGGCCACAGCAGAGACAGCTCCATGACACTCCTGCACACTAAAAACAGTTGGGTTAAAAAATAACCCAATTATAACCCAACTGCTGGTTCAAATAAGGACAAACCCCTTTTTTGGGTTATTTTAACCCGACAGGTTGGGTTATTCTTTTTGACCCATCTTTTGGGTTGAATATTCAACCCAAGAGTTGGGTTATTCTAACTACAACATTGAGTTATTTTTACACCCTTAACCCAATGAATGGGTTACTCACTGGAAAATAACCCAATTACTTGAACAACCCAGGAATTGGGTTACATTCATAGCCTATAACCCTGAAAATGTGTTACACTCTGGAAAAATAACCCAAAAATTTAACCCAACACCAATAACTCAAAAGTTGGGTTACAGAGATAACCCAACATTTTTTAGTGTGTGTGTGACTGGGCGCTGCTGAGTGCTCTGGGGCGGGGGCGGCCGGTCACAGCACCCGCTGCACGGTGAAAACAGCAGTGATAACGGGCTTTCAGATCCGAGTCTCCAAAACAGAAACGTTTGTAACAGCACCAGAAAAAGTCGCCAGATTTGTCGCCAGTCGCTTTTGTAAAAAAAAAAAGTCGCCAAGAGGGTTTGGAAAGTCGCCAGATTTAGCGAGAAAGTCGCAACACTGTAGCCGACAGCCGCACAGCAGCTGCACGCTGTCCCCAGAGCAGCATTCAAGGAGACCGATTACTCAAACAAAACCAAGATCACACAGTTTATAAAAAACATTATGTTTTGATTTAGTTTAAAACAGTTTTTACATATCAGAGGACTACCATATTCACACACAGGGTACCTCAGAGTGTCTATTATCATAATCTGTAAAAAAAAAAAAAAAGGTTTTGACGAGTTAACTGGTCAATGGTCGTGAACGTTCGGCAGGCTGTGACGAGTTAACTCGTCAATGGTTGCGAAAGAGTTAAGGAGATTTTAAAGAGAAACATACAAAACAGTTCTATCACGAATACATTAATAGATACGAAAGCTAATAAAGCTGCAATGACGCATATATTGAGAAAGCACATAAAACCAGGTGGAGTGGAACGTACCTGACGTCTGCTCGGCTGCAAAGTCTAACTGCCCTCATCTGTCAGTTGCCTGTGATGTGACTGTGTGATAAATAACCTGCTAACATGACCCAGGGCGGCATCAGCTGGCAGCTCATAAAACATGTGAGCAGATATGTGAGGGAGAACGTGATCCTCAAATATCCAAGCAGATATTTTACGACTCCAGTCCACGCCTGAGGTGTGGTTTCTCCAGACCACATCCAGTGGAGTCCAGGGTGGCAACTGTTTCCTCAAGGCGTCTTTACACTTTATTGCTGAGCAGAACATCCCATAATCACACCTGATTTGTTGTGGTTTGATACAGTATGACTCAAAGCCCCACACAGAGAGGGATTCTGCACATTTCCTGCTCTGGACGTCTAATATTTGAGGTGAGCAGTGATTCAAGAGCCAGGGGAAAAAAGATTCCACTTTGTTGAGGATCACTCTCTCGCTCATGCACTCGAATGTGGATGACAGATGAGTTGTCACAGTGCGGCGTATCCGTTTTAGCTCAGAGTGTTAAGAGTGATGGAGCAGCTTTTTGGAGAGCGTCAGTGCTTTGAGCAGCAGCAGCTCATTGCTTCAGAAATAACCTGCGTTCTCTGTTGCTAGCAGCTGACTACAGATCAGATTCTGGTTCTGTAGCCTCTGGTTGAGTCTAATCTTCCTCCTCCTCCTCCTCCTCCTCTCCCTCCTTTCCCCCGCTCTCCGTCTCATCCTTCATCTCAAATTCAAATTTGCTTTTGTTGCATTACATGATTAAAAGCAGCTCTGCCAAGGAAGGATTTACATGGTTTATAATGTGAGCATGACAATCCAGACTATAAAATAATGCTAAATTACTGCATTATCTACACTATGTAACACTATAGACACTTAAAGGGATAGTTCACCCAAAATTGAAATTTCGCTCATTATCTACTCCCCCTCATGTGGACTAAGGGCTGGGAGAAGTTTCAGAGTCTTCCGTGGCTTCTCTGAGTTACAGGGGGTCTCGGCGTAGCAGTGCATGTCCATATAACGGTTGCAAATGGATACCAACTGTCTTCGTAACAAAAAGACACACCAAAAAACATCCAAATACCTCCATGCTGCTCGTATGTAATGTCCGTCTTGCAAACAAATGATACTCTATCACCCCCCTTCTCTCTCCAGAGAGGCACGAGACAAAGCTGCCCCTTGTCACCACTCTTATTCGCTATCGCTATAGAACCCCTGGCACTTTGGCTGCGCTCAGAGAAAGGTTTTGAGGGTATCACCCGATTGGACACAACACATAAGGTCTCACTATACGCGGATGATTTGCTTCTGTACATCTCAAATCCAGCTACCTCCTTACCCGTGATTCTTGACATTCTACAACAGTTTGGTGCACACTCCGGCTACAAACTAAATTATCAAAAGAGCGAACTGTTTCCAATTAATTCACTGGCTAAGCAACTCCCGCGCTCTTTAACTCCATTCAAGTGGGCTGAGAACGGCTTTCGCTACCTGGGCATTGTTATCACAGAATCTGTGTCCAATATGTTCAGTGCTAACTTTCTGCCTTTAGTTGAGAGGACTGAGAGAGACTTTGGCCGCTGGTCCGCTTTACCACTATCTCTCGTGGGTCGAATAAATCTGATTAAGATGGTTGTCATGCCTAAATTTCTCTACCTTTTCCAGCACATCCCCATATACATTACTAAATCATTTTTTGACAAATTAGATAGGATAATTTCCAAATTTCTGTGGGGAAATAAACCGGCTCGAATTCACAAGACAATTTTGCAATCTCCCAAAAGGGATGGAGGCCTTGCACTCCCGAACCTGAGGCGATATTATTGGGCTGCTAATGTACAGAAAATCTTATATTGGATGGGTGATGCACATGACTCCCTCCCTGCCTGGATTCAGTTGGAAAGGGCAACGTCGCACCTCTCTTTACGCTCTGTTCTATGTTCCCAGCTTCCCCTTCCTGTAACCTCCCTGAGAGCAAACCCAATTGTGTCTGCCTCACTGAAAATATGGAGCCAACTCCGGAAGAACTTTGGCCTGCAGGGCCCATCCATTCTCTCCCCACTTTTTAAAAACCATGCCTTTAAACCCTCTAACATAGACCCTACATTTAAAACTTGGCACAGTAAAGGTATCATCAGCATTAAGGATCTGTACACAGATGGCATTTTTTCGTCTTATACAGAACTCTCGTCAAAATTTAACTTGCCGGGCTCCCACCTCTTTCGTTTCTTTCAAATCAGAGATTTTGTCAAAAAGAACTTTCCCCATTTCCCTAATCGCCCCCCTGAAACCCTGACAGACACCTTACTGGCCGTGGACCCCAAACAAAAGAAATGTATTTCAGTGTTGTATAACTTTCTTTGGTCGACTGCCTTTGACTCTCTCAATCTAACCAGGACCGCATGGGAAAATGACCTGGCAATGGTGTTGACAGATCAGCAATGGACCTCTGCTCTTAACTTAGTCCACACCTCTTCCATCTGCGCCCGTCATGGCCTGATTCAATGTAAAGTTCTCCATAGAATCCATTACACGAATGCAAAATTGGCCAGAATCTATCCCACGGTTAGTGATGCCTGTAATCGGTGTAATCAATCCCCTGCTACTCATTGTCACATGTTTTGGTCGTGCTCTAAATTGACGACTTTTTGGCAAAGGATTTTTGATACTATAGGTAGCGCTTATGGTCAGATTATTCCCCCTAACCCAATATCCGCTATTTTTGGCTGCCCCCCTGACAACAACCTCTCTGCTGCGGTGAGACGGGCCCTGACTTTCACAACATTGCTGGCTCGCCGGCTGATTCTTCTTGATTGGAAGCTCACTCGCCCCCCATCATATAATCGCTGGGTTAAAGAAGTTCTCTATAACTTGAAACTTGAAAAACTTAGGTTTTCACTCCATGGCTCCATCAAAAGATTTCATGACATCTGGAACCCCTTCTTGGAGTTTGTTGGCTCTCCTGGCCTATCAATCAATCAATTTGTTTATTTCGGGCATGTCAATTTACACATGGCCGAAAGGGAAAGCGGGAGAAGCAAAAGCTTATCTAGTCCCGCCCCCAGACATCTGGAACCCCTTCTTGAAGTTTGTTGGCTCTCCTGGCCTATCTTTGGATGCAGGGGAGGACTAAACTCAGGTCTCTCTAATAGAGCTGGGCGGTATGACCAAAAATTTATATCACGGTATTTCTCATAATTATATTGGTTTTACGGTATTTGACGGTATTTTTTTTTTTCATGCATGACTGGGTGTTAACCCCATTTTCTAATAATTTAGAGAATAATTACTACAGTAAATTGGCTTAGAATGGCCTATTTTACTGTCACGAGGAGTGAATATTGTCGAAGAACATTAGTATCCAGACTAGTATTAACACGGGTTTGAATGGTCCCACAAAATGCTGCTGTTCACAAAGAGGTGGCAGTGGCACTCATAACTGTAATGAGGTGAAGGAATCAGCATGCATGACTGTTGCAGTCAAAATACAGAAGCCTTTATTAATATAATACAGACTAAAAAAATAATCAACTTGATTATATATAAAGATTTTTGCACGTGAGAATGATCATCAATCTAAAATGCTATCTAATAAATATCTGTTCTCAAAATGAATTCATGACATCAAATAAACATTTCTTCACACACACAAAAAGCCCAGACAGTAGGGCTACTGCTTTGCAAGTCAGTTGTCCTGCAACACGGTGGCATGGGGGGACTGTGCTCAATCAGAGGTGTGCCTTCAGATCATAACAACAGGTTGAGAGCCAGAGGACTTCTCTCTGTCTGTGTTAACTGAGGCAGTGAAACACACCTGAATTAGTGGCCTTGACTTTATGAAGTTGGTCACTTTGATGCTGTCGTTTAAAATCTCATGTAACACCAACCTGATTCATAAAGTTTCCTCATGAAGCAGTCAGGAGGCTCACCGACATGACGTGCAAGTTTTGTGTTGAGATGCGTCTGGAGATGAGCAGCTTCATGCCACTGTTTGCTAACTTCTCCCCACAGAAGAAAAAAAAACAAAAACACGATGGCTCGAGTGGGTTGCAACTCGTGGACGTAAATGTCGGGATTTTACCGGCGCTGGTTTCGCCTTTTTTTTTTTTTTTATCACTTATCCCTCCGTGGTTTAGCAGCGCTGCTGCTGCTTCACGTCAACCCAGACTCCGTTGTTTGATTGACAGGCGATGCCGGCAAATGCCAGGTTGGGTTAAACCATCTGGTGGGGGAGGGGGCTCGGTGAAGTAAAAAAATTAAAATAAAAATTTAGGCTACAGATTATGGTTGTTTGATCAGCGTGAAATTTTTTTTAAGCCGATGGCTGTGACATTTTCTCCGTGCATGTTATTCACCAGCTCAACCCAGGCATGCAGCTTGTTTGGTACAACTGTAAAACAATCCCCCTCTCAAACAATGTCCCGCGGCGCGACGTTCCGCCGCTCTGTGTTCCCAGCGTTTTGTAGCTACACACTCACCGGTATTGGGGTATATGAAAAATTCATATCACAAAAAAAAAAATCACCGGTATTCGGTATGAACCGGTATACCGCCCAGCACAGGTTTTGTTGACATATTGTTATGAATGTCTTTTTCCCATATTGTACAATATCACTTAATGTCATCTTGTTTGAAAACCTCAATAAAAAGATTTGGAAAAAAAAAAAGTAATGTCCGTCTTGTATTGAAGCCCCGAAATGCGAAATTGTCCCGAAAAAAATTAAATAAGTCTATGTTTTAAGCTTCTTTGTAGCGGAAGCTCCCAGTGTCTCAGTTCACTGCTTTGCCTGATTTGCACAGACACCCAGTTCACGGTTCCGCAAATTGTGCGAGATTCCAGCAGAGCAACACCGGGAGCTTCTGCTACAAACAAGCTTAAAATATAGACTTATTTAATTTATTATTTATTTTAGCTTGTTTGTAGCGGAAGCTTCTCAAAGCTCCTCTTCCCGGTTCGTCAAATTTGGACGAACCAGGGTCTGTCCTCTTCCCAGTTCGTCCAAATTTGACGGACCAGGAAGAGGAGTTTCGAGAAGCTTCCGCTACAAACAAGCTTGAAATATAGACTTATTTAATTTTTTTCAGGACAATTTCGCATTTCAGGGCTTCAATACAAGACGGACATTAGATACGAGCAGTATGGAGTTATTTGGATGTTTTTTGGTGTGTCTTTTTGTTACGAAGACAGTTGGTATCCATTTGCAACCGTTATATGGACATGTAACTCAGAGAAGCCACAGAGGAAATTTCTATTTTGGGTGAACTATCCCTTTAACACAGTATATCATGAAAACAGGACAATACTTAAAGCTCAGCGTTTCTTCTTTTCTGTGCTTTATCTGAAGTGTTGATTAATGAGAAGATATAAAAACTATTTCAGTGTACTTTTACATCTCCTCTCTCAGCTTCTCTCTGGAGCTCTAGTAACAACAGGTCGGTGTCAGCCACTCAGAAGAGAAGAGGCTTTGAGCCTCTCTTCTGATTGGATGACTGTTTTCTCAGTGATTCAAGAAAAATGTAGCAGATTTGAGGTAAAACACTCAGGTAACCAAATCCTGCAAGTGTTGGATTGTGGGTCTAGGTGGGTGGGGTTTGGTGACTGCTTTGTTGTGTCATCACAAAGTCACAGAAGTTTAGTATTAAAGGAGACATATTATGGAAAAATCACTTTTGAAGGCTCTTATTAACATATATTTAGTTGTTTGTCTTGCCTTCCGGCCCCCAAAATGGGAGAATTGACAAAAAAATCTGTAATATACAGACTCCTTAGGTTGAAATCCACGTTGCTCTAGGAGCTGTTGCCTCAGTTGTCTTCCAGTGATGTAACTAGGATTCGGATTTGCATAATACCACCCCCATCTGTGACCGGTATAAGGGGTTGGGCGGGGCAAGCAGTGGTTCATTTAAAGGGACAGGCTTGGAAACCAGCTGTTCTGAACAGGGCTGTTTAGAGAGGATGAAAAGAGCTGTGATGTTTGATCCTTGGGGTATTTTGACCAAAGCATGTCTTTAAGACACCTGGGAACTATTTTAATTTGTGGAAAAGGGACATAACATGTCTCCTTTAAAGCTCAGTTTCAGAATACAGGCTGTGTGCATTTTTCTAGGCATAGATAGATAGGTACTAGATAATAGATACAGACAGACAGACAGACAGACAGACAGACAGACAGACAGACAGACAGACAGACAGACAGACAGACAGACAGACAGACAGACAGACAGACACTTCTCCTCCTCCTGTTCTTTCACTTTGCCACAGAAGATTGTGTGAACATTCCCAGCATGCCTCACTTCAGCTGTGGGCCAGCTGCTTCTTCACAAGGTTAGAGAGAGAGAGAGAGATAGTGAAGGGGCAGAGAGAGAGAGAATAAGGATGGGGAGGGAAAAAAAAGAGACATGTCAGTGTTGGTTTGTTTTTTCACGGGAATAAAAATGATAAAAATATGGAATATCATCAGAGATATCGTCTCTCACTCTCCCTCCCTCTGTGTGTGTGTGTGTGTGTGTGTGTGTGTGTGTGTGTGTGTGTGTGTGTGTGTGTGTGTGTGTGAATGTGTGCCGCATTAAGCTTCCGGCAAGTTAAAAAACGAATTAGGAAACAGCTTTTTGTCTTGTCCTCACTCTGCTTTTAACATTTTCATCATGACGCTGCTGAACAGAGTCTGTTGTTAAAAACAGCAAACAATCAAACAAATAACCGCTTCTTCTTGTTGTTTTTTTTCCTCTTTGCTAGTTGCGACTGAATAAACTGTGGCAGGAAATGAAGTTGGGAGGTTTCACACAACAGCCGCGAGCATCACAACAACTGAACAACAGTGTTGTTTAGTTTGTGGGTTTGTAATGAAATGATGTTAAAACAGAAAGAGAAATGAGCAGTGCACTGAATCAGGACAAAGAGTCCAGGATCTCCAGAATTTGATCCTGAATGACCTCGGAGTTGCTGCTGCGGCCTGAGATCGGGTCTGTCATCTTGTTTTAAATTGTAATTATTCTGTGCACCCTGAAGCACTCTGGGATTTGTTCAAACCCCAGTCTGACAGAAAAGAGCATGGGAGGGAGGGATGGAAGTGGAGGGAGAAGAGTAGTGCAATTTTCACATGTGAGACTTTGGAGAATATGTCGCTCACGTCTTCTCAGCATGTTCATACCATGAAGCGGAAAAACATGAGCGAAGCGTCTGTAAAGACACCTCCATGTCTCAATCCTGGAGTTTGTTTTACACTTGGTGTCATCTAGTCAGACGGAGAGTTTGAGCCTTTGATGTAGGCTACCTTTTGTGCAGCTTTTGTAGAGATGCGTTGTTTACATTTCAACAGTGAATATTGTACTTTTGACTCCACAGCATTGATCTGACAGCTACAGTTACTTTTCACAGTGAGTTCCTGCGGGTTTATATATTGTTGTTACAGTCGCTTTGGATGTATTTGCTGTTTGAAGTGTCAGTGCTAAATGGGTAACTGTGAATGGGAACCTCCTCTAGACATTTTTCCACTGTAAAAATTCTCTATTTTTGATATGTTCTCTAACATATAAAAACTGAAGCTCTTCTCCTCTGTTTTCCGGGTTGAGGAACCTGGATCAGGCCTTGAGCAGAGAAAGAGCAGGGAGCATCAAGGTGGTTAGAGAAGGAAAGGAGAGGAGTCTGTTGAGACTAGCAGATGGGTCAGAGCAGTTAGCACAGCCTCTTTTATAATGGGTAGCACAGTTAGCATCTTCACAGAGCTGTTAGCATCTTTTCATAACTGTCTGCACAGTTTTCACAAACGGTCAGTGTAGTTAGTATCTTGTAGGATGATTAGCACAGTTACCATCATCTCAGTCAGTCTCTTTTAGAACGGCCTAAGAAAGGCATAATAACATCTCTTCTCTTTTCATCACATGTCCTACAGTCTGATTGAACTAACTCCCCATGCCCCCCCCATCCTCCTCAGATGGCCGCTCCCTCCTCCTGGCTCCCTGTCTGGCTGACACCCCGGCGGCCCAGGTCCTGGAGCGAGCCGTCCTGGAGTCCCGGGTGCGAGAGGTGGAGGAGGAGAACCGACAGATCCGGCTGCAGCTCAGCCATTCGCAGCAGGGCACTGCTGCCCAGCAACCGGAGGGTAACTATGGCAACCAGCAGTGGGGAGCCTCGGCGGACACGGGTCCAGAGGACGGGGACAACACAGCAGAGGAGAAGAACAACAACCACACAGAGTGTCCCCGATCGCCCACCGTCCAGAAGTGTGAGGTAGGTCGTTGCCGTCTTTTGAAACTCCAGGAAAGAAGTTATAAAAACATGTCTCTCTATTGTCCACTGATGATTGCACAATGATAGATGAACTTTGACAGGTGTCTGGTGCCACACTGAGCTACAGGAACACCACAATAACAGCCTGTGTGAAATTTTCACTTCTCTGGCCACTTTCTACTTAGGGAACCCCCCCCCCCCCCCAGCCATCACAGATTCATAGGGTGATGGTCAGACTCCTGCAGCCCACTGTTGATGGTGGTGGTTCATTACAATCACATTGAGTATTTTCTTATATCAGACTGACTTAGTTCTGCACCTCTGATACACCAAGAGTTTGTTTTGTGTTTAAGTTCTGAGGAGGCTTCATCTGTAAATACAGCCTCACCTCTGTGTATCTCTGCGGCTCATGCAAACTGATGGAGGAAGCAGCGGCAGCAGCAGCGAGTTCCTCAAGTCTCTTTGATGTCGTTTCAGCCTTTAACTCCAACTTTTTCAAAGACTTCTGCTACTGAAAAGCAAGTGACATGAAATCATACATATTTGAGAAGCTAAATATGAAATTTCACATCAGAGAGAGCAGTGAATGTCCTGGATTATGCGTGGTTGTCGGGGGATTGGCTCGTATCTCCAAAATGGAGCCGTTTAAAGCGAAGTGACAGAAGCAGTGAAGTTTCCTTAGAGTTGAACTTTTTTGAAGACAAAGCTGCTGACTCTCTTGTCTTCTGTCTCTGCAGCTCATCCATGTAGCCTGTGTTTGTGCCGGTCACAACGCCAGCAGAGACGTGGTGACGCTGGTCAAGTCTGTCCTCTTCCACAGGTCAGTTACAACAGAAACATTTCTCACACCTTCTTTTTTCGTGTTCTTCTGCTTCTTCTTCTTTTGATCAATGGAGTCCCTTTAACTTTAACTTTAACTAAGAAATGTCCACTTGGACGCAAAGGTCAAGGCCACAATGATTCATAATAGGGATGGGCATTCCAAGCAAGAGCACTATTCAACCATTCTTTGAATAGTCCTCCTCACTTGCCATGTATATTGTAGTTCAAAAAGTACAGACCTTTTAGACTGGTGTATTTTAGTGCTCGACTCTGTGACTTTACATGCTGAGCAGATATCTGGGTATTGTTGTTCTTTTTTTGGATTTCTATTGACCTCAGCCAGCTCCACTCACATGTATCTGGGCTGCTAAAAAAGGCTTTTTAAGACCTAAACATCCATTGTGTTGTGTTTGCCGATGTCTGACCTTACTCTGTCTGATGTGCTGCCGGCTTCAAAATGAATTGGATGCACATTTTTTGGTGTCTTTTAAACATTTATGTCTGAAGTTATGTTTCCAATTAAATTGCAAATGGATGTCTGAGTGTCTGCTCTTGAAGATGTCACAGTGAATCTGGATTTGTGGCGTTGTGGTGGTCTGTGAGCGTTGAGGTGAACACGATGCTGGTTACAGCCTCCAGCTTGTTTACATGAAGATCTCACAATAAAGATCAAAGTCATGCGTGTGTAGAAAAAATGACACAAAGTATTTTATGATTCGTAAGTAAAGAAAGAAAACTTTCGCACTGATCGTCTGTCTGACTTCATTTGAGGATTTGAAGAGGATCCTTTCTATTATTCTGTTTTTTTATTACCAACAAAGACTTGAAGTTTATTTATACAGCACATCTCACAGAGGGAAAAAATCAATCACAAAGTGCTTAAACAGTACAAAAGTTCAATGTGAAGAAATAGGACAACATAAAGCAATGAAATAAAATGGGGGACGTATTCAGACCAGAAGCTTTTCTGAATGAAGATGTTTTCAGCTGATTCATGAAGGTGTCACAGCCGACTGACAAGGACAGGGTGAGAGCAAACAAACAAACAAATGTACACAACAAAACTGTGTGTGTATTGTATAAGTCCTGTAATGTGTTTCACTGTATTTCTTTTTTTTTACTTGACTTTGTATTATTTTATCATTTTGCAGAAGGACCCCCTCGAAAATGAGATTGTTCATCTCAAGGGGCTATCCTGAATAAATAAATTCAAATTCAAAACTAACAGTGTTAGTCTCACCATTGCTGGCTAATACTACATGATAGATTATGCATGATTGAGTATGAATAATTTAATGCCACAAAAACAGGACTAAGCGAGTGGTACACAGTGTAATATTTAGCTTTTAGTCACTGTTGATGCAAGGAGCAGCCATCTTGGATTGCAAGCCGAGGGTCACTGAAGTTCAAGTTTTTGAGTTGGAAATCTGGCTTCAAGAAGGTTTCTGACGACATGGCCGCACTTCTGATCTAATGAGACACACCATGTAACCTGCTCAGAGGATGAAAGATGGCCCGAAGCTCTGGTCAAGCGTTAATCACCACCAAATGCTTCCATTCAGCGACAGAAAAAACATGAAATAGACGCGTCTAGATGGTGGACAGAGCCGATGCTCATTCAGAAGGTTAAACCCGTTCATTAACAACCCTCTTGACCTCCATGTCTCTTCTTCTCTCCATCTCTCAGGAGGAACCCGCTTCACTTTCATTTCATCACAGACACAGTAGCCAATCGTATCCTGAGCTCTCTGTTCCAGTCCTGGATGGTTCCATCTGTTCAAGTCAGCTTCTACGATGCAGATGAACTCAAGGTAAGAGCACGCGCACACACACACACACACACACATATATGTCAGCCCTCATCCAGACACCTCCACATGTTCCCGCTTTCTGTTAGGACAAGGTGAGCCAAAGTCAGTTCCTACGTTTACCATATCAAAGAGGAATCTGAGGCGTCCGGAGCGACAGCGAGTTGTGAGGATACTGAGACGGGTTGAGTTAAATGTATTTATAAATCTCCTAACAGAAGAGATTCACCTCAGAGCGCCATCAAAGAGCGTGAGACATCAATACGGAGACGACACGTCGCTAATTCAGAAACAGGAGGTCACAGCTCGAGATTGTGTGAGATCGTGTCACATTAACAGATCAGAGGGTTGTTAAAGCTGCAGCACTGTTGACTGCTTCTTACAGCAGGATGAAGTCGAGGGTCAAGCTTCAGTTTAGCCTCGTTTTTACACTGACAACCAAACTTAAATCTTACAACTCCACATTAAAGCAAGCTGTATCAAAGATGTACATCTCAACATTATACATCAGTGTCTGATGTGTGTAATAGACAAGAAACACATGTCACATCTACACCACAGGCAGGGACGAGACAGTTGAGCTCTGTAGTTTGGATCAACTCTTGTGTAACAGACGTTCAACTCGACTATTAACCCCAGTCACCCACAGAACATAATGTTCTCAAGTGGTAGAAGGACAACTCACATGTTTTACATCCATTCAATTGGCATCATCACAGTGTGGAAGTAAAAGTATTAGCATTAAAATATAGTCTGACTACCATAATAAAGGTTGTCTGGACCATGTGCGGGTGCTTGGACTGAGAGAACCTGGAGAGAATCTTGTGCTTTTGGATTTTACCAAAAGTTCTTCTTATTAATTCTAATTCATTCAAATATTCAGCTGAACCCACAGAGACTGGAAGTGAGGAGTGAGTATAGATACTTATCAGTAGGTGACGTCACGGTGCGTTCCACCTGGCCGCCGCCATGCTGGGTACCGAACACTGAGTTAACCTCTATTCAGCTCAGTGCAGCCACATCCTCTCTGACTAGAAGACTGCTGCCTGATGTAGTTTGGATATGGATATTTCTCATTTTGATGGCCTTGCCTTGAAAGCACACACCTCCAGCACCTTTCTGCTGAGACGATCTTTGACAGCGCGGTGCGCCGCTCTCTCTCCCGTTAAAACTTAATCTAGCTCACCCAGCGGACCTCTCTCTCTCTCTCCTCGTCTCTCTCTCTCTCTCTCGCTCACTGTCTCTCTCCTGTTACTTATATGTGTTTAACCAAATACACGAAAAGCCAAATCAAATCAAAAATGCGTAGCCCACTTCTTTTTTCTTTTTTAACTCACAGACATTTTCATAAAGTAATAAAATATCTCGACATTTTGCCATCGTTAACATTGAGACAAAAGGCTGCAGGAATGGAAGAAGAATTCGGCAAATCATCTTATCACGCAAAAAGGCACAACAAACAGGTTTTGCACAATGGTTTGCACAAATAAGTCTTAATATGCGCAACACCTTCTCATCACAATCCACGCCATCTACACAGCTACGTTATCAGCTCAGCTGTTATTAAAACCCAACTCAGTCATCAGGACGCGATGACCACCACTCACATTAAACAAACCGTTAACTATTAATCCACACTCAAACCGAGGCAGCAATAGTGTTGACTGTACTCAACAAGCTGTTATTACAAGGTTTACAACAGATATGACAGACAACCTGGGCCGTGTGTGTGTGTGTGTGTGTGTGTGTGTGTGCGTGTATAAGAAAGGGAGGGAGGGAGGGAGGGAGAGAGAGAAAGTAGGTAAAAGCTGCTAGCTGTTAGCTACCGTAGCTCAGGCGTCGGTGTCCCGTCAGGTAAAAGCTGCCGTTTATTCCTCAGATGAAGCTCATGTTGAGCCTCTCCGGTACAGTTATCCATCACTGCTGTTGAATTAGCCGCTAAACTGCTGGACGCTAAAACCGAGGGGGCGTCTGTGTGTTTACAATTCACGAAAGCAACGTGAACGTACGTGCCGCTCACACTCAGTAGAGTGAGGCAGCCTCCCTTGGCGTACATGTCTCCCAAGCTGTTTAATGACGGTAAAAAATGAAACAAAGTAAATATCCTGCATAGTTTCTCTTTTCTGTGCTGCGCTGATCAGAGCGGCGTCCCTACCTAGTGTATTTTACTTAGCAACGATCTGTTAAACAGGAATAACAGACTGTTAAATGCAAAATCAAGATGTAAATAAATATCAGAAATATCAATAAATTATCGGAATACGACATTCAATAGAGCCATGTAATAAAAAAAAGGTTTATCCACTATTTTTGTGAGATTTGATGTCACAGCCCATAGACTGCCTTTGGAAGTCGGTACCCAAGATGGCGCTGTGACCGGCTGCGAACGCTGTGTGACGTCACGTGATATCTATCAATATTCCAACTGTGCTAAGGCTACTCTCAAAAACGCACACACTCAACTCAAAACCCTCCAGGTAACCACTAAGTCCTTAAACCATGGACTACAAGATGAAAGCTAAACTGTAATTGCATTACAGTTTGGAGATATGAGGTTATTAGCTGACTGTACGCAGTATATTTAGTTCTCGAACGGTTTCTGGGGAAACCTTGTGTCTGTGTTGGATCTGGACCAGGCAGGACTGACAGTCGCAAAGACAGTTTTGAGGTTTTCAACTGACAACGACAGTCAGTGATGGAGGTGGGCGAGCTGCAGAACCACGTATCTCCCAAAGTCAAGTGACACTTCAGCACAAAAACACCAAATCATTTCTCTTAACACGAAGCTGATGAATGTGCTCTCACACCGACAGGGAATGTAAGGAGCAGCATGAATAAGTTAGTGTGTGTGTCTGTGTGTCTGCGTGTGTGTGTGTGTGTGTGTGTGACTCCAACCTGCATCTCCATCCTTCACATCATCACATTCTCCTCCCTCTCAGTCTTTGTGCTGAACAATGAGTCCTTTGTGCTGTCAGATGCTGCGACCTGCACCCTCTCTCTCTCTCTCTCTCTCTCTCTCTCCCCCCTTCCAGTTTCCATTAACTCACATTAAACCGGAGGAAAACAGCCGAGACTTTAAGCCGATTATATTTGCAGATGATGCACTTATGCAGATCCAATTACTCTGAATCAAGAGAATTAATTAAAAGACATTATTTGCAGTTTAAAAAACGTATTGAGTCTTTGCCAAAATCTGCTGAATGTGTCTTTGTGTTATCCCACGTACACAACACTGCACATGTACAATGAACAATGGTGGATCCACCGATCGCTGCGGTGACAGCTCACCTGTTTAAAACCTGACTCCCTGTTTGTGGTTGCAGTCCGAGGTGTCGTGGATTCCCAACAAGCACTACTCAGGTATTTATGGCTTGATGAAGCTGACGCTAACCAAAGCCCTGCCCTCCGACCTGACAAAGGTCATCGTCCTGGACACGGACATCACCTTCGCCACTGACATCGCCGAGCTCTGGGGCATCTTCAGGAAGTTCACAGGTGAGACTCTGAGATGTGAAGAGGCTGCATGGAGGAGACCCACACGGAAAGAACCTATAGGTTTTAATATAAGTTTGAATATATGACATACATAAAATTGGCCGTTTTCATATATATATATATATATGAAGAGCTCTTTTCCAAAACGCGATAAACGCCAAATTTAAAAAAAATGAGTTTGTCACGCCATTTTGCTGTGTACTGAGCCTATTACACTGCTCCATCAACGTCTCACGTCAAATCGCTACATTTCCCTGTTTAAAAGGCACCGCAAGATGCAGTTCTCCTCCAAACCGCGATAAGCGCCAAGTCTATTTTTAGCCAAAACGCGACATCTCCTCCCTCTCCTCAGAATTCTATGAGCGCTCCATGCAGTCCAACATGGCAGTGCTCTGAACCCAGGTCTGTTTTCAGCAGCCCCCCTGTAATCCTCTCAGCAGGCACGCCGATTTTTCCCAGTGGCCACCCGTGGTACTGCAACAAAAAATCCCATGCGGCCCAGAAAGGATTTTTCCCATAGACCGCAATAGTAAAAGAGAAGCCTGTAAAACTGTTCACAGGACACCTCCGGCTGTAACCTCCGTTAATTACTAATCTTTGTATTCTATATTTTTAAGTCATGGACTTTTTATCCGTCAAAATGTTTTCTAACGGCCAGAAAAGCCACAGAAAAGTCTCATTTCTGGCCGTGACGTCACGGCTGTGTCCGTGCACCAGCAGTGCGCGGTCGTGTGTGTCTCGGGACCGAGGATGCCTGAAACTAATGAGACTCTGTCCGGCGCTAAAATCACTCAGAAAAGTGGAAAACACGGCTCAAAGGTGAGTTTTTGTTTGGTCACATCGAGTTAATTTAACTTTATGATAGTTAATGTCTGTTATTAGTCTCTTGTCAACTCGTATTCTTAAACGTAACGTTTTAATTGATGAGATCGCCTCGTAGTGACTGCTTTTACTGACGTGAAACCGGACTGTTTTACATTACTGCTCCTGTAAAACTCATATTTTTCAGTCATTTTAGCTTGATAAGTCATTTATGCTGTATGTGTGTGTGTGTGTGTCAACAGTGTCTCATCGCGGCTGATGTTCTACACCTGTTGCTCCGTTCACAACGTCAACGTTAATTTATTTTACGGCTTAATTAATGCCACGGTGGTAAAATGTAAACCGAGACTTGTCCAGACTCCTCCATGGTCGGTGTGTGTCGTGTGTGTGTCCTGACGGTGCAGCTGCTCCCCGTCTTCACCGGGGCCGGAGGAAGAACCATGGACGTCCTCATCCTCCTCATCCTCCTCATCGTCGTCAGTGTGTGTTTGTTCAGTGTCAGTATGCTAAATGATCACTTAAACTCATAATCATATTATTAAATTGTTCGGAAAAAAACTAACATGCTTGTGACTTTTTTCTGCTTCTACCAAATCCAACATCTGCAACTGTGTCTGGGGCATCGTGTTTAATTCAAATGTCTGGTTCTGTAACAGCTGTATTTAGTGGACACTGATATTCTGCGTGTTGTGGAAATATTGTAAGGTTAAACTGTTGAATTACAAAGAGTCTCATCCACCTGAAGGCTTAATGATGATGATGATGAAACTATGAACACAGCCAGTACAGACAATTATTAAAAGGAAGATGCATTTGCCAAAGAGCTCTAACTTTCTTTAATCACAGCTGTGGTTGATTAAAAACAAAACACGTGTGACTAAGCTTATAATACCTCCACCAACGTCCTGTAACAACTGGTGAACTGTGCAGCAAGTTAAATATACTATTCAATATAAAAAAGGTAAGAGTAAAGCCTCATTACATTATTTGAGGTGTTCTGTGGTCATCTCTGTCATGTTTAACAAAAATACAGTTAATTATGATTTATTTTCCATTGTGATTTAAGCTTACAGGTTCGGACTAACTCGTTTTCAGTGTAACATGTATATTAATTAACTGTCAAAACGATTTAACGATCATATAAACGACCGTAGTAAACCTACGACCGGCCGTCTTACTTTTTAAATCATTATCTTTGTTTTAAAGTCCGTGTGATTCCTGTGAAAGTCTTATTACTCATTCATTAAATCCACAATAACTCATACATGAACGCGCAGCGCCAAAACTAGAACGGCGGTTGCTCGTTCTCATTGCCCCAGGGCATGATGGGAGACCGCAAAGCATTATGGGGGGTGACTCAACTGCGCATGCTCTATGGGCCGCATAACGCGGAAGTAAACCCGGAAGTCAGAAACTTTTTCGGCGTATGCGCCAGGCGAGCAACTTCCATTGAAATGAACGGCGGCCATTTTCCGGTCCGGTATCCAGTTAATATAATACATCCATGGTTTTCAGTCACTCATTCAGTAGTTTCTGGGTTCTGTGTTAATTACTGTATCTGTTTATGTGGTGGACACTGTGCCGTTAAGTATACCCCCACAGCCCCCGCATACCGTACGAGCCCCGCCCCCGCCTGTAACGCCGGGTGTCCTCCGTATCAACGATCGATTTTTTTTTTTTTTTTTTTTTTTTACAGCAAAGACGTAGTTTTGTTTACAGCAACATGTGCTCACATCATGATAGCGTCTGTATTTTGACTATTAAAACTTCCATAGTCCATAGTTCTCTTTGTTTAACATGTAAAGAGACAGCCATCATTACCGCCCCCCTCCCTCCCCCCGACGTGCGCGCGCGCACACACACACACACACACACACACACACACAGAGAGAGAGAGACACGCAGCACCTCAGTGATGTTCTCATGTCATGTTGGTTGGTTTTTCAAGACAGAAACCATCAATTTTTGTTTTTTTAAATGTGGATTTATAGCGTTTTGAGAAAAAATAAAATAAACTTTGAGTTTTTAATCAACAATATTGTTGTTTGATTTAATAATCATTGTTCAACATGTCCAGACTGAACCAACAATCATTTTAACAGGATAAATTGAATATTAACAAAATGGGTGGGTCTAGGTAAAAATTGTCATTTTCTGGAAAACTATTAAAATGGATTTATAGCGTTTTGGAAAAGAACTCTTCATATATATATATATATATATATATTTTTTTATATGGTGCATATATGTAAGGGATAATGCCCGACGAGGGTTGCTTCCGCGAAGTCCATTAATTTCTGATAATCGGACACCTCGAAGGGCATTATCCCGCTTATACCATGGTCACTTACGAGAAAAATACATATTAAATCATTCACTCATGATTTAATGTTGTTTTTACCGTTAAAATCATACGTTTAACAATAAGCGGCTGAGCGGACTATTTAATAACTCTCGTCGGCGATAAAAGAAAAAAAAGAGGGACCCGCTGTGACCGCAGCATAACTACAGCCAGTGACTCTGCCACTGCCTGATAGCTGATCAATGAAGGGAGGTGAGGTGACGGCTTAAATGTTACGTGACAC
Source organism: Trachurus japonicus (assembly GCF_045865225.1). Taxonomy (NCBI): domain Eukaryota; kingdom Metazoa; phylum Chordata; class Actinopteri; order Carangiformes; family Carangidae; genus Trachurus; species Trachurus japonicus. Next base: position 29,196,396 of record NC_140909.1, on the reverse strand, counting down.
AAAGTTTTTCAGAGGGCCAGTGCACTTCTTACCGCTTGTGTGTTTACAGACTCCAGTGCGATGATGCGCTGAAAAAAAGTTGTTGTGGTCCGAGTGTCCGTTGCCGTGGTTACTAACAAGCGTTTGAGCCAGCGCAGTAATATTTAGAACGTAATCAGGCAATTTGACCGGAACATCTTTATGGGTGTCCATTATCACTTTTTATACCATGGTCTGGGTGAATCCTCGATTCTGATTGGCTGCTGGGTGTCCATTAAAAAGTGATAATGGACACCCATAAAGATGTTCCGGTAAAATAGCCTGATTACGTTCTAAATATTACTGCGCTGGCTCAAACGCTTGTTAGTAACCACGGCAACGGACACTCGGACCAAAACAACTTTTTTTCAGCGCATCACGGCACTGGAGTCTGTAAACACACCAGCGGTAAGAAGTGCACTGGACCTCTGAAAAACTTTGTGTCACGTAACATTTAAGCCGTCACCTCACCTCCCTTCACTGATCAACTATCAGGCTGTGGCAGAGTCACTGGCTGTAACGTTACGCTGCGGTCACAGCGGGTCCCTCTTTTTTTCTCTTTTATCGCCGACGAGTTTATTAAATAGTCCGCTCGGCTCAGCCGCTTAAAGACGTATGATTTTAACGGTAAAAACAACATTTTAACGGTAAAAACAACATTCAATTACAAGTAATTGATTGAATATGTATTTATCTCATAAGTGACCATGGTATAAGCGGGATAATGCCCTTCGAGGTGTCCGATTATCAGAGATTAATGGACTTCGTGGAAGCAACCGTCCTCCACTTCGCGTCGCGTTCACGCCTCCGCGTCCTCCATTAATTTCTGATAATGGACACCTCGTCGGGCATTATCCCTTACTTAATGGACACCCCGCAGCCAATCAGAATCGAGGATTCACCCAGACCATGGTATAAATGCATATATGCACCATATATATAACATACATGCATATATGAAAACGGCCAATTTTATGTATGTCACATATTCAAACCTACATTAAAACCTATAGGTTCTTTCCATGTGGGGAACTTGAAACTGTGACAGCTAGGCTTTTAAAGAGAAGGGAACCATTCTCACAGTTGTAGAACGTGCTGATCTGTCAAACAGGTCACGCCATAACATGACAGGGCATTTTTACAATGAAAACAACTATAAAAGCAAACAACATCTGGACTGATTCTGATCTGATACCCTGTCGTTTGCTGTGCAGATAAGCAAGTGATTGGCCTGGTGGAGAACCAGAGTGACTGGTACCTGGGGAACCTGTGGAAGAACCACAAACCGTGGCCTGCACTGGGACGAGGCTTCAATACAGGTAAGAGATCCAAAAGTAATAACGATTTTAAAAAAAATTACATTCATGCCCATATTATTTATTAAAAAGGATTCTGTACCTGAAATTCACCTCCTGTGCTTTTCTTACAGGCGTCATCCTCCTCTACCTGGAGCGACTGCGGCGAATCGGCTGGGAGCAGATGTGGCGGCTGACGGCAGAGAGGGAGCTAATGAGCATGCTCAGTACATCTCTTGCTGATCAGGTCAGGCGCACCCACACACACACATACACACACACACACACATGCACACTTGGAGAACAATAAAACATCAGTCACTGATCTGATCTCTCAGGGGAAGTTTATTCTGCTGATGTTTAGTTTGACGCACAAGGTTTTAAAGTCAGAGTGGAGAATGAGATTTTCATGTTTATTAATATTGAGGAAAATTTGATTTTGCTCTTTTGTAATTCAGTATAAACATCATAAACCACCCAGAGCAGCCCAAAACACAGAGGTTCACTTAAAGATCAGGAAACTCTTCTGGGGCCCAAACTTTCAATATAACCTCAGATCAAAACAGGAGACTGATATGAAGCCTTTCCCTGAAACATGTATTACAGAAACAGATCAATTCAACATAAAAAAAAAAAATATAATAAATCATTCACACACAAAAAAAGAAGTGAAAACGTGAGAATTACACAGCCTGGATGTTTGACGGTAATATCTGTGGGCTTTCACAGTACAGAAGGTGCTGACTCTCACACATTTATAAATGTCTATGATAATTTGTTCATACAAGCTGACACATGACAATTTAAAAATGGCAAATGTAAGAAAGTACAAACAATGAACTGTTGTGCCCTGACTCTTGTTCACACATTTAACAATATCAACTCAATATTAACATGAAAAAAAAAGACAGAAAATATCATTTTAACTTTATTTATGTCAAAGAGGTTTTGACAGCACATCCTCCATCTTCAGATACTCGGTTAAAAACAGAGAAACACCTATTAGAGTGATCAGTCAGCTTATTGGACTTTATAAGTCAAACTGAATCTTAGTTAAATGCTTTGTTCAAAGCTGCGTTAAATAGACCTGAATTTATATTCTGACACCAAAACTTCATTGTCTTTGCTCTGAGGAATTTAAATGGTCTTTTTAGTGGCAATCAGATAAAGTGAGGTTCTAGTTCTGGTTCTCCAGACAGTGGCCCAGATGAACTGTTTATCTTCTTATCTCTGTTGGTGTGTTCACAGTCACACTCCCAGTGGCTTCAGTGTGTTTGTTGAGCTCCAACCGGCGACCTTGATTGTTGATTAGAAGGCACAATGCAGGCTGCACACAGGGAGCCGGCCTTTGTAAACACTTGTGCAGATGTGAAATCAAAGCTAAGGTTGCCAGCAAACAGGCAAAGAGACGGATAATATGTTTTTTTTCTGTAACACCTTCAAGACCCAAGAGACCAGAGACCTCGACGTGTACACAGATCAAAATCAGCTGATGTGTGTGTGTGTGTGTGTGTATTTGCGTGTGTGTGTATTTGCGTGCAGGACATCTTCAACGCCTTCATCAAGCAGAACCCAGTCCTGGTGCACCAGCTGCCCTGTTTCTGGAACGTCCAGCTGTCAGATCACACTCGCTCCGAGCAGTGCTACACCGAGGTGTCGGACCTCAAGGTACACACACACATACAAACAATGAAACCACACACACCTGTCACTGTCAGCACTGACAGGAGAAGTTGAGTTATTTAAAAAAACACGGAGAACCTTGTTCGCACCGTTTCAGGTTCAAGAGCTGCGTTTAAAACCTGGTGTTGAATTTCTGTATTAAATCTAAAAGAACTGAGAAAGAAGTGTTGGAGAGATAAATTATTCACATGCACCTGGTAGATGTTGATGCATTAATAATGGTAATTCTCAAATATAGAAATGAAAAATAAATGAACTGAGATTTTCACCATTTTCTCTCCAATTTTATGTCTCTTTGGATAAATGTAAAGATAAAATGAAGCCCCACAGGTCAGAGAAGTTCTGGGTAAATCTTCCAAAATTTAAACAGGGCAAATTTTCTGAGCTGAAAAAAACAAAAAACAAAACAATGTTTCAAACTGAATTAGTTTTGGGTGAAATGTTGTGATGGGACAATTCAAACCCTCCTCTAGTTTAATGGCTTGAGCCGAGTGGGAAAAGCTTTAAAGTGTGATGATGTGAAGTGAGTGTGGGGAAGGTGCTGACTCCTGTCCGCTGTGGCTGTGTCAGGTGATCCACTGGAACTCTCCGAAGAAGCTGCGCGTGAAGAACAAGCACGTGGAGTTCTTCAGGAACCTCTACCTGACCTTCCTGGAGTACGACGGGAACCTGCTGAGACGAGAGCTGTTCGGCTGCCCGAGTCAGGCCAGTCCAGAGAACGTCCAGGTGACACACACACACCTACATAACTCCAATTGTAGTATGCTCTGTTGTTCGTTAACATGACACATGGATCCAAAAATCAATTATTATTTGGCACAATGTCAGATGTTTCCTTGCTGTAGGAGTGAAGTTTCAGTCTCATCCCAGCGTCATCAAATCCTTATTACTATTCCGCTAATTTAATTGGTTTAAAGCAAACAAATTAAAAACTTCATTTTAAACAAAATAGAGAAAACTGGTCCAGATTGGAGATGCAGACATTTGTGCGTCATCCCTCTGACGTTTGACCTCTTGTTGTGGCTCTGTCTTTTCAGCTGCAGACAGCGCTAGAGGAGCTGGATGAGGACGATCAGTGCTATGACTTCCGTCGAGAGCGGCTCACAGTTCACCGCGTGCACCTCTACTTCCTGCAGTACGAGTACACGCCCACTGAGGACGACACCGACATCACACTGGTGGCCCAGCTCTCCATGGACAGGTACGAGAGCAGACAGAGCCAGCGGTCACAGTTAAATGATCAGAGCACAATTTATTATATTTACTCAGCACAGTTTCTTTTGTTATTTGCTGAGATTTTTGACACAAAAATGGTTAAAGAAAAAAAACAAAAAACAACAACGTCTGAATCACATTTGTGAGGTAATTAAAGTTATGGTTGGTAATTATGTTCAGAAAGACTTTTTGTTATACTGGGTGAAATGGTCCTTCTATCCTGAGAGTAGTCAATACATTATGTATTCAAAAAAAGAAACGGAAATAATCAGACCTCTGTGGCAGCTGCAGGACTGACGCAACTCTGACCAATCCATGCTTTTCACTCTGAAAAGGAAAAACCAATCAGATGCCTTCATGTCTAGTTCTGCCTACGCCCAATCAAGCTGCCGTCTCTCTCCCTCTCCCTCCTCTTGCGTGCGCAATCAGAGTCTTCACCTACGTCCGTGGAAAAGCCACACTCCATTCTGGTGGGTGGCAGTGTAGCTCTGGTAATGTGCGTTGGGTGTCTTCACCTACGTCCACGGAAAGGTGAAGGAGTGGCTTCAGAGAGAAGTCTGAGGAAAGGAGCTGGGACTTTTGACTGGTGTGTTTTCAAAATGTGGCCTGCTAGAACCATTTTTCCAGAATCTCCAACCCTACCTTTAAGTGACCCTTTATGAAAAGTTCAGAAATTGCACTAATGTCATCTCCACTATGCGGATATCTGGAAACTTTCAATGGCTTCTTTAAAATTTTGATTATCATTTTCTCACATTTTTTATATTATATACGTAATATTATATCCATCCATCCATCAGCTGTATCAGTGCAGAGTTTCTGGGGCGGGAGCCTTTTTCAGCATGCATTGGGAAAGGGAAGTGTACACCTGTACCGGTCTATCACTGGGCTGACATTTAAAGACAGACAATGCTTATAATATTCTAAACATATCATCATTATATCATATTCTAAACTAGAAATACAAAGATAGTAAGGGAAATAATTAGATATAAATCTAACTGGGAGTTGGTGAGTTGTGTTGGTCAGTGATTGTGACTGTGTGCCGCCACAGGCTGCAGATGCTGGAGGCCATCTGTAAGCACTGGGAGGGGCCCATCAGCCTGGCACTCTACATGTCTGACGCCGAGGCCCAGCAGTTCCTGCGCTATGCCCAGGCCTCCGAGGTCCTCAAGAACCGCAAGAACGTGGGCTACCACATCGTCTACAAGGAGGGCCAGTTCTACCCAGTCAACCTGGTGAGGAATGTGGCCCTGAAGAACGCCAACACGCCGTATGTGTTCCTGACTGACGTGGACTTCCTGCCGATGTACGGTCTCTACGATTACCTCAGGTAAGAACAGTGCCTCCCTTGTCTGCACCACATAAACACTAGTGGATGTTTACAACACTGAGCTGCTGCTATTTCATCAAGCTAACTTAACATGCTACTGCTGAAGGCTTCTGACCAACAGCTTCAATCCAAAAAACATAAAATAATAATTAGGATGTCTATAAGTCTGCATGTGTGTGTGTGTGTGTGTGTGTGTGTGTGTGTGTGTGTTTATTATCATTATGACCACCTGCCTAATATTGTGTAGATCCCTTTTGCTGTCAAATACACAACAAACTGTGATGTGTCATGTATTCTGACACCTTTCTATCAGAACCAGCAAACAGTAGCTTGTCTGTTGGATCAGACCACATGGGCCAGCCTTTGTTTGAGCTGCAGTTTTTAAGATGCTCTGACCCAGTCGTCTAGCCATCATAATTTGGTCCTTGTCAAACTTGGTTAAGTCCTTACCTTTGCCCATTTTTCCTGCTTCTAACGCATCAACTTTGAGGACAAAATGTTCACTTGCTGCCTAATCCCACCTACTTACAGTTGCCATTATAAAGCTGCCACCGTAAAATCACATAAAATGTGAAGAAAAGTTAAAATAAAAATACAAATAATAATAATAGAAAAAAGCTTACACTAATGATAATAACAACCATTGCAGCAATAATCAAAGATATAATAACAATAAAGTGAAATCAGGTAAGAATACTGTACACCTTACCTGTCAGTGGTCATAATGTTATGCCTGATTGGTGTCAATTTAAAGATAGTGTTTTAGTGTGTGATAGTGTATTGTATTGTTTTTTTTTTTTGTTCTAATCTTTATCTTAATTTTCCCCCATGGTATTGGAAATGGTAGTAGCTTTAATTTGGACATGTCTGGACTCCACTCAGTGGTGTATCCAGATTCTACACCACAGCACTCCCACCCCCTGTCAAGGTTAAAACTACAAAATTGAAAATAGCTGAATATTAAACCTGGCAAAGTGCACAAATGTCTCCCTCTGTGAAAAACATGTGTGTTTAAAAAGTCCAATTTCCGTCAGAGTAATTACACTTCAGTGTGATTCCCTGTAATAACTCAGTCCTTGTGCAATTTAATGGCCACAGTGTTGTTTGACAGTCTCATCCTGTTGCTCAGACCTGTTTGTAGTTTCTCCTTCTCTTCACCGTTTGTTTGCCCTGAACAGGAGGTCCGTGGTGCAGCTGGACATGGCTCACACTAAGAAAGCTCTGGTGGTCCCAGCCTTTGAGACCCTGCGTTACCGTCTGTCCTTTCCCAAATCCAAAGCTGAGCTGCTCTCCATGCTGGACATGGGGACTCTCTACACCTTCAGGTACCTGAACAACATGAATCCAGAATCAAGTGGACAAACCAATAATGATGTGATCATAATTCAATCTTTCTCCTCTGCATCCTCAGGTATCATGTGTGGCCCAAAGGTCATGCTCCCACTAACTATGCCAAATGGCGAACGGCCACCACCCCCTACAAGGTGGAGTGGGAGCCAGACTTTGAGCCATACGTTGTGGTGAGACGGGACTGTCCAGAATACGACCAGCGCTTTGTGGGCTTTGGCTGGAACAAAGTTTCTCATGTGATGGAGCTAGACGCGCAGGTACACCTGCAATGAGACCTAAAAGATCGAGACCTGTTACGTTTTGAGTGTTTCTGTCTTGACCAATGCATGTGTTCTAACCTTTACAACAGTGGCCACATGATACTACTCAGCCACTCACTGTGACTCGAGAAAAAAGTGGGAAACCCCCTTTTTCCAGATGTTTTTCACGTCTCAGGTCGCCAGAATTCAGTATCTCCAAAAAATTCCTGGAGATAAGTGATCAGTGATGATGATAAGAAAATGAAAAATAAATGCTGTAGAAATTAAAACTGTCAACAAACCAGATCCATAAACATTTCTGTTTAACATAAGTTGAGTTTGTTGAAGCCAACAACGATTAGCTTCTTCAGGTTTGTTTAAAGATGGAAACCTGGAGAAGTTTTTTGACCTGTTAGTTAGGGATGTCCCGATACCACTTTTTCACTTCCGATACGATACCGATATTGCAGCCTTCAATATCGGCCCGATACCGATATTGATCCGATATTAGGGGTGGTGAAAAAAAACGATTATTTATATTTTTCAAATTCTAATACAAAGGAGAGTCCTCCTGTTGCTGACTGACAGGCTGCTGCTGTCATGTTCTTCTATGGGACATACAGTAGTGAACTTACTTTTGAACTGTAAAATATTAAAAAATAAACCTTATTTACAACTGTTATTGAATTACTGTATGTACATCAATGTCAAACAAAAGGCAAAATCTTCTTGCTTCAAGGTTTTATTTGTCACTCCAAATTGAAGATTATAGCCTGCCCTACAGTAAAAATGGCATACATAAAATAATAAGAGGAGTAAAGCAATATACTAAGCAGCAATATTTAAGCATCAAAGATGTTTAATCAAACCCACATAGTTTGAAACAACGTTCAAAACACACAGCCAGTGTCACAACTAAGCATAAAGCCCGCTAGCTTAATGCTAACGTATAATGTAAAACGCCATAGACGGGCTAACAGAAATTAGCATCGTTAATTTAATTCTGGCTTTAGCGCTGTTAACACGGCACAACATGTGGACCAGCTGGTCTTCCTCTTCCTCCAGAAGAATCTGACCACCGACCCCGTCGGTAGTTAATTTGAACTGTAGCTACATTTAGAGCAATATAGCGCATTTACCGTTTATTAGCGGGCAAGCGCGACCTGTCCATGCACCCGTGTCTGTGTGTGTGTGTACACGTACGTGTGTGTGTGTAGTCTACGTGTCACACAGCCGACACGCGCTGTTGTTGTTGTGATCATGTGTTCTCTGCATGCTGGAGCCGGGCGCTCTTCTTCTCTGGCAGGCGGCGCACCAACATTAAGGTGCATTACCGCCACCTACTGTGTTGAAGTGTGAACGAGAGTCACCTATTCATATGGGACAGAAGTGCTGGAGCGGAATAATGGACTGCTTTTATCGGAGCGTTTATATCGGAGATTTTAGATGCAGTCCGATATAATTCGATATTCGTTTTTTTGGCTGATATCGGACATAAATACCCCTACCCATGCAAGGTTGAAATATCCCCCTATACTACTCCTAAACTATAATACGTCATCATCTGCATAATAACGCAATGCAATTGGTATACTATTATACTATTTAATTCTCACCGTTTCCCTCTTCTCCTCAGGAGTATGACCTGATGGTCCTCCCCAATGCCTTCATGATCCACATGCCCCACGCCCCCAGCTTCGACATCTCAAAGTTTCGCTCCAGCTCCAGTTACCGCAACTGTCTCAACACGCTAAAGGACGAGTTCCACCAGGACCTGTCGAGGAAGTACGGTTCGGCCGCTCTTAAGTATCTGACTGCCCAGAGAAACATCTGAACACTGGGGCCACTGGGAGGCAGAGGGGTCATCAGCCCCCTCCACTCCTGAGCTCCAGGAGCTCAGACTCGTACTGACACAGCTCCAGGCCACACGGCCCCTTCAGATGTCCTCGGGCTCCTGTGTATTAATTCTGCAGTCAATTCCACCTTAAGGAGAGTTGAGGACCAGACGCAGAGACACAAACCTGAGCAGGACTTCTTGTGAAGTCAGGACTCTTGGGGCTGGATAGACGCTGGCGGAGGAGAGTGTGGATACTGATGGGACTAGCTTTATGGCGGGAAAATAAAAACCATATTCTTACAATTTGTTTTGACAATCAGGGCTTTTTCCAGAAGACATGAACCACATGGACATCTGGACACTTAACTCAAAGACACTATATGACGGGACCCATGTCGGTATGGGAGAAAAATAAATTTAAAGAAGATGACAGCGAGGCCGGTTGAACTGGAGAGAGATTTAAGCCTTATCACTTTCCATATTTAAAATGTTCATTTTATTATTTTTTTCAGTGTAAATCAAAACCAGTGAGAAAAGCTCTTTAATTGAGTTTTTTTCTGATTCTGACTATACATAAAATTCAATTTATTTTTCTTTTCTGTTTTCTGATTCTCCATCACACCCCGCTCAAATTATTTCAGATTTTCTGTGTGTGTGTGTGTGGGGTGAAATCGATATCAAAACAACCGGAAAGACACGCAGCGACGTGTGTGTGCACGCATGGTTACTTTGTTACGCGTGCGTGCGTTGTTACGCGCAGGTTGTATTTCACGCGTGACAAAAGCTGCGTACGTACGAAGCAGCGTGTGCACGTCTGTCAGTCACTGTTTGACAAATTATGTTACGCGTTCACACACACGTGCGGTCGCAGATTTTGTTGCTGCGCAGCAGGAAGTTGATCTGCACCGTGCGCACCACTCCGCGTAACATGACGTGTAGTGTAGTTGGCCTTTTCATTTTAGTCAACCAGGGGAGGCAGCAGTGAGCCAGACTTTGCCTGCCGGACCGGAAATTCAAAAGAAGAAGAAGAAGAAGCAGAAGGAGGAGAAGAAGGAGAAGGAGAAAGGAAAAGACCCATGAGATAATTATATTATAGACAGGAGGAGGCTCAGTGATGTCATGTCTTTTTATGCTCCATGGTTGACACTGATTCTGCATTGATATTTCAATTTCAACCTTCCTGATGGCTCGACAGTTTTGTTACAGTATGTATATAATTATTAATAAAGTGTAAAAAAAAAAAAAAAAAAACTAGGCCGGGAGTGTGTTGCAGCTATTCAGGTGCACAAACCTAACGCACATCTCCAGCTGTCCCAGCAGTTGTCAATGAACTGATTACGTGCGGGGGGCGTGGTTAACTTACAAATGTTTGTATTGTGTCTGCAGGCCATGTGTAAGCAAAGTAAAAGAAACAGAACGTTTCGTTTTTCCGTTTCAAAACCAAATTAAAAAAAAAAGCAACATTGTTTTTCTGTTATTCTGTATTAAAACAAAAACAGAATAACGTGGAAAATTAAGTCTTTTTTATTGTTTTGTTATTGTGATATTTGGAAACTTCGCTCCACAGCGGCCAGTGGTCCCGGAGCAACTCTCTCCACACCCCCCGCTTGCGTCCGCTCCCCCCCACCCCCCGGCCGGAGCTCCGTGGTCCATCCCTGCACCAGAGTTCCCCGGGTCACGCTGCTGATCCGCCTCGCGGAGCAGGCAGCTCGCAGCGGCCCCCTCCTACAGCGGATTGCTCCGTACCGGACCGGGGAGCGACGTCGCTGCAGCCGCCGCTGTGAGCTGCCTGGTCAGCGGGGCGGAGCAGCAGCGTGACCCGGGGATGGCATATGGACCACGGTCCACAGCGGCTCGGACGCAAGGTGTGGACAGAGTGGCTCCGGCCGGCCGCTGTGGCCAGCTGGGACACGGATTATTCTCTCTGTCTTCATTGAACAAATAAATCATGTCATGCAACAGCCTATATATCTGTATCTCGTATTGGATCGATTGCACCATCTACTGGATGAAAATGGAACACAGAACAACTACATTACGCGTCACGTTACACGTAGTGGTGCGCACCGGGCAGATCAACTTCCAGCCGCGCAGCAATAGATTCTGCGACCGCACGCGTGTGTGAACGCCTAACAACATTAGTCAAACAGTGACAGACAGACGTGCACAATCTGCTTCATACGAACGCAGCTTCTTGTCACGCGTGACAGAGTTTGCGCACGTCGTTTCCGCGTACGTGTGAGCGCCTGACAAAAATGTTCAATCAGCTTCACGCGAGCGTTAATGCGTGCGTTCGCTAAAAAACGCATGAATGTTACACGTGGTCACTACGCGTAGTGTGATTACCGGCGTGCAGCAGTCATCACGCGTGAACGTGCGCATGAACGTGCGCGTGAACGGGGGGCCATTATAAGTCAATGAGGAAACTACATTACACGTCAGGCGCTGTCTGCTGCACAGGCGTCAAAGCACGCGGGTGTGACACGTCCAGTTGATAGGTGCGCACGTAATATGACACGATTGTACCGGCATAGTGTGTGTGTGTGTGTGTGCATGTGCGTGTGTGTGATCCAGCTGCATCATACGGTGAGTCTTCAACACGCGTCCTGTCAAAGTCACTCTGGCTTCTGTCTTGATCATACTTCTGGCTGCATGTAAACAGTTGCTCTACGTGTTGTTTTCACGTCAGAAAACAGATTCAATCTTGTTTTCATTAGAAGTAAAGATCTTTCGTTGAAACATTAATCTATCATCACTGATCGGGACCAACTCATGAGTCAATATGAGTTGTAGTAAGTAACTGACAGCGAAGGGCAGGAGCTCTTCAGCTTTTAGTTTCTTGTATTTTGTGCCATTATGTTGTCATGTGTCTGATCATCACTGGATAAATGTGCCATCTACTGAACCTCCCTACCCACGACCCCCTTCTTTCTGTGGAGTCCAACTGAAATCATAAGCCTTTACATGGTCTGGCTGCATGAACTTGGTCTGACCTGGACCTGAGGTGGGAATCACCAGATACAATATTATCACCAATGTGATACTATTGTGATTTTAAACATTTTGTGATATCTAAGTATCACAACATATTAGGATACATTGTGATTTATGACCGTTTGCAATTTCAAATTAGGCTCTGTAAGGATATTTTGTGTCTCTGTTTTATCTAATAAGATAAAAATAAATTTTATCCCTGATGAATGTGATTGCCATGCAGACAGACCTTTCTAAGTATTTGCAGTGACAGAACAGTGAAAGATCGATACTTGTCCACGTATTAATACGATTACCACACAAAACATTGCAGAGCAAATTAGCTCAGTATGTTGCTTTCACTTCAACGTTTCTAAAGGTTAGTTTTCTCCTGTCCAAGGGTTAGGGTTTACAACCCTGTGTTTTAAGTAAGTAAAACAGGTCCAGCAGTGTTTCTGTCTCCATGTTTGGTGCTCATGTGCACTCCAGGTGAAAACGTAGCAAAAGAGGTGCATTTTAAAGCCAGAACAAAGTTCAATAGCAGCCCCACAATAATCTAGCGTCATTCACATGCAGCTCAATGTTCAAGTCAAAATTAGCTGGACCTGCTGTAGATATTTAAATGGGGAGTTCAGGTATTTCCTCGGTCCAGAAATCCTGGATTCAGCCTGAGCTCATCAGTCAGGATGAGATTTGAACATAGAATCTGATGCAGCTGCCTCTGACCTGCTGCGGCTCGATGCACAAACCAATGATGCACAGTTAGCCGTTAGCAAGCAGCTAATGTTAGCTGCAGTTCACCCCGTTGCAGGACGCAGTTCCAGTTTTATGCAAACACAGCTGTAGCAGACTATATGCAAAGAAGCTGTGGATCTACAGAACTGTGTAGGAGAAGTTGCGGCTGAACCACAAGTGTCAAAGTCCAAATGTATTCAGTTTGGACATGGACAGTTGAGACAACGGGGGACAGGGGCAGATTCATTGCTAATGCTAATGTAACATTGTAACATTTCATTTCAGTTGGACTTTAATCTCCCTGATTCCAAGGTTTTTATTTTGGGTGTGTTATTTTTTGGAGGATGGCTGAGTTTGTCTCTGTGTTGTTACATTTAATGTTGATCATCCTGGTCCCAGAAGATGATTCCAATCAATTCAGTGGTGGTAACTCTTTTTGTCTCCTGATGAGCTTTCTGAGCATCTACTGTCCACATGTTGCAGATGTTGATCATAACGCAGGTCAGTGGATACACTGAGGCGAAGTAAAAGCTTAACAATGTTACATTTCTCCTGGCCGGGCCACTATCAGAGCTTTAAATTCCCCCCCCCCCCCCCTTTTCTACTTATGTTAAAAGATTATCATTGTCTGTCTGTGTCCTTTCATGTCCTCTGTCCCTTCATCTGGACACAGATCGACTGAGGTTTCTGAGCAGGTGGTGAACATGGCGGCCATGGGCTCACAGTTTGTTTGGTGAGGAATGAGTGTGAACTGTTTCCATGAAGAGCCCCTCCCCTTTCCCTCCCTCCATCCCTCCCTTCCTACCGCCTCCATTGACTTGTTGTTGATTGTGGTAAATGCTAGTGCCTTTGCTGTATTGTGAAACTGGATATTGATTGTACTGTTGTACTGACAGGGCCTGGGGACAGTCAGGCGCTCTATTTATTATTGTTGACTCAAATCAATCATATTTTTCTATGTAGTGCTTTAAATAAATTTGCCCTTTTTTAATCACTTTGTCTGGGCTGTTGTGTTTTTCATCCTCAGCAAATACAAACTTTTCTTCAATTAGCAGCATTGCCATTCAGGTCAAGTTATTTGGGGATAACTGAGGCCTTAGGGATTTTTTTTATTCTTAGTACCCCAACATGAAAAAAAAAAAAATCTCCAGGAATTTATAATATTTATCAAGCTCAGTGGTTTTAAGCCTGTGTGAACCTTCCATGTGTGTAATTGGTCCAGGGAAAATTTCCAATACAAACTAAATTATTTTGGATGAACTGAGGCCCCCTGATAGTTCTCGACCTCTTTAAATGCAAATTGCAATATTAATTTGGTCTGTAACTGGCCCTGCAGTGAGTTCAACTGTTTCTGGACCAAAGCAACACCTTGCATTTTCCCTGTATTAAAACAGTGCAAATGAAACTTGGCAACAAATACGTAATATGTAGACAAAAATATAGAACATGTCCTGTCTATTGTTCACAGTATCTACACGTAACACAGTAAACAGGTGGCAGGCTGCAGTTTTACACAGCACCTGATTGAGAAAATCCAGTTTCCTGTCAGGAAATTACACTAAAATGCTCTCCTGGTGGGAGAACAGGTCTGTACAGGGCATTATCAGGTCTATAGAGACTGATCCAGGCCGCAGGACGCTGCAACAGATCAGATCCAGCGTCTCTGTAGGCTACCCTGACAGGTGATGCTTTAATGTGTCTGTACTTTTTCATTGCCATAATTGTGTTATTTTATGCGTTATGTTGCATTTTTGCCTGATGGTTGTATCTCTAATTACCTCAGTGGTTTATGAACCTTTTATTTATTCATTTATACATTTATTGATTTGTGTTCTATTGGTTTAATTTATGCCTTGGCTAATTTAGCTGTTTATGTTTTTATCTTCTCTTCTACATGTTACCAGTTGTTGTCTGATGATTATACAGTGCATAGGACATAGATACATACCACTCACTCAAAGATTGTGGTCATAGGCTTAGCTTCCCCTAGATTGTCACAGAAAATAAAATAAAATCATCACAAATAATAAAATGAAAAAATAAAATAATGTTTTTTTTTCGTTGTTGTTTTTAAATTATATTTTAGAAAGAGGTGGGAAATACATTAAAACGCAAATTTTTAAAGTATTATCTATGTCGATGTTTTATTTATTTTTTATTTCAGTGGTATTTGACTGGTTACCTGCGTCATTACATAGGCCTACACACGGCGAAGCTACAACGCACAACGTAGAAGCTTACCCCTTTGCCTCGCTATGCTAGTCACTGACAGTCCAGCGAAATTAAAAGAAAAAAGCCCGGTAAAACGGACATTAGAAGGCTTTTGAATATCAAAATTAAGCCGACCACGATGCTTCCACGACCGGCTGCCGCCTTCTCTCCTGCCACTGGCCTCCATCATGACACCGGCTGCCTCCCCCCCGGATACCGGCCACTGCCCGCGAGTCACCGGTCTACCTCCGGACAGCCGCGCCCCCCCGAACACCTGCGCACACCCTCCTCCAGTCACTGGCCTAAGTTACGTCCAGACAGCAGCCCCGACCGCCCGGACACCTGCTGCCTCCCTCCTCCAGTCACCAGCCTACCTACGGACACCTGTGTGAGCGCACATTCTCAGCGATACAGCAGTTGCGCAACTGGATGAGGACAATGGCACAGCAGATGTCAACTCTGTTGCTTCTGTACATCGAGAGCGACAACTAAGAAACTTCTTTAAACCTGAAGAAATGGTTGAGAAATATGACACAAACGCCCCGTATGCTGCTTAGGGTAAGAAGGTTAATTATGGGCTACTACAAAACAGCAAAAAAAAAAAAAAAAAACAAGTAGAGAATGAAAGGAATCATTCTGCTGCATCTCAGTTTGATGAACATCAAAACTATATACAGTATATCTGCCTGGGTAAAGACTTTCTTTTTTCTTTCTTTTTTTTTTTGTCCCGTAGCTTCCCCATTCCTTCTGCCCTAGCGCCGCCTATGATCGTGGTCATCTACACTAGTTGATGCATCATATTAAAAATATCCCAGGCCCGGGTTCAGGCCTTCTTGCTGTGAGGCGACAGTGCTAATCACTGCACTGCTGTGCCATTTTGTCACATTTCCTGTTTTGATCAAACCACCTCTGATAAGCCTCCTGTATGATCACCTCCACTGTGTAGAAAGAGACACCACCTGGTCAGCAGCACCACAGCTGGATGCTGATGCTGCTGGCAGTGATACAGGCCAATAAGAAAAGACCAATGGTGCTGCAGCAGCTCTGTGTTGAACAAACAGACTGATAGAAGTCAAGGGAACCACCTCGGCAGGAAGAAACACGCCTAATCTACATACATCAGTGTGACTATAATGTTTTTCTATGAGGGGCCGTCAGGGACGTAATTCGGAATTGCCACTCACACACATGTAAAACAAAACACATTCACACACAATAGTAAAAACTTCACACACTTACAAGTGAAATGCTTTCATAAACACAACTGAGACACTTTCACACACACAACTGAAATGTTGTGCTCTCATACACACAACTGAAATGCTTCCACACACACAACTGAAACGCTTTCACACACACAACTGAAATGTTGTGCTCTCATACACACAACTGAAATGCTTCCACACACACAACTGAAACGCTTTCACACACACAACTGAAATGTTGTATTCTCACACACACAACTGAAACGCTTTCACACACACAACTGAAATGTTGTGCTCTCATACACACAACTGAAACGCTTTCACACACACAACTGAAATGCTTTTATACACACAACTGAAACGCTTTCACACACAACTGAAATGCTTTCACACACGCACAACTGAAACGCTTTCACACACACAACTGAAATGTTGTGTTCTCACACACACAACTGAAACGCTTTCACACACACAACTGAAATGCTTTCATACACACAACTGAAACGCTTTCACACACACAACTGAAATGTTGTGTTCTCACACACACAACTGAAATGCTTTCACACACACTATTCTCTCAAGATTTCAGTGTAACAGGAAGGCGTTTCACTGTAACAGGAAGGCAGCTAAAAAGAGGAAGTGTGGGCTATTTTTCTTCTGAGCATTCTGAGGAGGCACATGCGGCCTACATGTACCACGTTTACATGATGTTTTTTAATTCGGAATTGATTATTCTGAATTAAATAGTTCGGAATTAAAATATTCTCCTTCGAGTTTACATGGAAATAATAATTCCGAATTGGGGTTTACATGGAAAACACATTAAATCGCCTTTATTTAATTCTGCTTAACGTCTGGGGGTCGGGAAGCGTTCTGATTGGACAGAGAGTACACGTGTTTACGTCTACCGGAAGAAAACAAACTCCATTCTCAGTGTGTGAAGTGAACAGAGCTGCAGCCGCGAGCCGCTCCGCTGCTCCTAAACTTAACAACAACTTAGAAGCAGAAAGTTTCTCCTCTTAACTGCCAGGATGGCCTTCCCTGGGTGTGTGAGCCTGGCCACCGCCGCCACTGCTCCGGCAGGGAAGGCAAAGCTCACTGATCGCCTTCCCCGCCTGGCCGCCCCCAGCGGCAGCGGCGGCCGGGGCTCACACACCCTCACTGCCAGGATCGCCTTCCCCGGGTGTGTGAGCCCGGCCGCCGCCGCTGCTCCGGTGGGGATCCTGGCAGTGAGCTTCGCCTTCCACTGCCCCCGGTGCCTTCCACTGCCCCCGGTGCTTGGCCGCCGCCACTAGAGCAGCAGTGGCGGCGGCCAAGCACCGGGGTCTGTGAAGCGGGTTCATGAAGCCTGGTTGTCCCGACATGACTCACTCACAACACTGCGGCTGTAACGTTGTGTTGTAGCCGAAAAGTAGGCTACAACACACACAACATAAAGTTACAATATGTATGGAGCCTCTGCAGGTTCTCTGATGGCTGCTACGCTCACCATTTCGCAGTGTTGTGAGTGAGTCATGTTGGGACCAGAGCGATTGCCATACCTGCAAACTAGTCACCTTTCGGCTATAATCGCCGTTTTTCTGGTCAACTGGGTCGTTTACGTGAATCGTGCAGAACCGGGGAGTTTTTCAAAGGGGGGGGGGGGGGTGATAGAGTCTTGATAAACATATCGGACAGCTTTTATTTTGAAACGACACGCGGGAAGTTATCTGATGTATCGGTGGAACGCAGAAAACTATGATGACAGGCGCCTTGGATAAGCGTGTGTGTGTGCATCGGGGCCATTCAGCTGTAGCGTCTTTTGCTCACATACTTTCAATGTAGGCGCAAGTTATGCACGCGGCGCGCCGCACATTCGCCGTGCTTGTTTTTTCATGCACGTTCGCGGCACACAGCTCCATACCTGCTTCTACCGCTGGTGTTCTGTCAGACCGGTTCTGCTCCGTTTGAAAGGCGAAGGAAGAACGTATGTGGAAAGACATGATACACACTCATTTTATGTGCTGTGATTTTCAACCCCCAGGCTACATACAATGCTGTGAAAAAGTATTTTCCCCTTCCTGATTTCTTACTCAAACTTGTTATTAGTCATCAAACAACTTTTAATAGCCTAGACCAAGATGACCGAAGTACGGTAAATATAAAATGCACTTTTTAAATTATGATTTCATTTATTAAGGGGAAAAAAGCTATGCAAACCTACCTGATCCTATGTGAAAAAGTAATTGCCCCCTCTTGTTAAATCATGAACTAACTTTGATAAACCTTTTTATTTTTTTTGGAAAGCTGGTTCAATTTCACTCTTCACATCCAGGCTCCAGTGATCCATGGTGAGAGCCTTTATCCACTAATGGAGAAAGCTTGGAACAGTGGTGAAAACCTTCCCAAGATGGCTGCTCCATCAAAATATTATACAAATAAATAAAAACATTGTGTGACAAATCTGCAAAAAAGTAAGAAATCAGGAAGGGGGCAAATACTTTTTCACAGCACTGTATTTAATGGAGGGGGGACAATACCTGATATTCTCAGCTGTAAACAGTAGGCTAAATATAATCATAGAAAGCTGAAAGCCACAGGTCATGTGGTCATCCAAACTGATGCATAATTTTTAGTCAAATAATGTGAACATTTTCTGCAGCTGACCCCACCTGATTGAGGTGTACTTATTCTCTCAAAGCTGTCTTTTTAATGAAAGATTTGCTCTCTGTTTAACTGGGAACGCTCCAAAAAGCATAACTTGCATATTAAAATCACAAAAATTTTCTCCCGGGGGGGGGGGGGGGGGGGGGGGGTGTTGGTTTGGTTTTTCGGACCTTGTCACCTTTTTTACTCTCTGGAGTTTGCAGGTCTGGATTGCTGGTCGGGACAACCAGGCTTCAAGAACCCGCTCCACAGACCCCGGTGCCCGGCCGCCGGAGCAGCGGCGGCGGCCAGGCTCACACACCCGGGGAAGGCGATCCTGGCAGTTAAGATGAGAAACTATCTGCTTCTAGTTGTTGTTAAGTTTAGGAGCAGCGGAATGGCTCGCGGCTGCAGCTCTATTCACTTCACACACTGAGAATGGAGTTTGTTTTCTTCCGGTAGACGTAAATACGTGTACTCTCTGTCCAATCAGAACGCTTCCCGACCCCCAGACGTTAAGCAGAATTAAATAAAGGCGATTTAATGTTTTTTCCATGTAGCTAAACCCCAATTCGGAATTATTATTTCCATGTAAACTCGAAGGAGAATATTTTGGTAACGCTTTATATTAAGGTCCTTGTAATAAGCATTAGTTAATAGGTAATAAGGCCCTTATAAGTGATTACAAGATACTTATTAGGGCCACGGGCCATCGCACCGGGCACTGGTCCCAACAGCTATGAAATAGCTGCAGGGAAATAGCTGCAGGGACCACTGCGCAAAATTTTGCATTGAAGTCAATGGGACAGGCGGGAAAAAAAGAGCGAAAAAGACCAATCATTGGAGTTTAACAAACGTCTACTGCTCAGGCATACTGTCACCTAGAGACTCCATTTAAACTTTAAACAGTAGACACAAGTCTTGTGTATTGGTGTATTACTCCACGTTTTGATAGGTAATATAGTTTTTGATCAATCCCTGTTCAATGACCATGATACGACAAACTTGTTATCTCTCATATCATGTGCTCAAAATATCAGAGAGATTTACAGAATTTACAGAATAAGCCTCTGAGTGCGGCCACGTCTGTCTCTGCTCCTCATTGACTCCAATACAAATATTTTCTGAGAGAAGCAGAACAGCCCGATGTTTTAAAACTGCCAGCGTCTCCAAAATATTTAGAGAAAGATGATCATGTGTCTGTCTGATCTTCTTCCTGCTTTGCTTGAGTGCAGACACTTCACTCCTTTGCTCTCCGCTTCACTCTCTCTTTCTTTTTTCATTGCAGTCTTTTCCTTCTGAAATTTATTTGTATTTTTTCCTGGATACCTACATATCACTGGGAGCCTAATTTATGATAGTTACTGGAGGCTACGACTGTTTTTTAAACTGTTTTACCCTGAGAGTGTGGCTTATCAGCAGCACAACCCGGCACTGTCGTGACCGGGATTGAGGAGCTCAGCTAACAGAAGCTAATTAGCAGCAAGATGCCTCCTTTTTCCACGGAGGACTACCACAAACTGCTCCAGAAGATAGCAGTACTGGAAACAAAAATGCATCGGCTCGAAGTGAACGTGGAGATAAATGGACAATATGGAAATGATACTACTCTGCCGATATTCCAAAACAGTGAAAGGGAGCAGGCTAACACAAGGCTAACGGGCACAACCAAGGCACGGCCGGAGCCAGGTGTAAATTGGAGTAAATCAAACAGTCCTCCCTGGAACTCTCTTGGTGCTAAGCCAAAGCACCACAAAATACCTCCCTCAAACATGGGAAGACGATTATCAGGCAGAACCCAGCACTAGGGCTGCCACGATTAGTCGACTAGTCACGACTACGTCGACTATTAAAATCGTCGACAACTAATTTAATAGTCGATGCGTCGTTTCTTTTCTTTTTTTTAAACTTTGTTTTTCTCTCAAAACTGCTGGGGCACCTTCCACACACGCACCCACCGCTGCAGCCGCGCACCACACATACACACGTGCACTCACTCACTCAAGGTGAGTTTACAGGTGGTCTCTCTCTTTTCTCTCTCTACCTGTCTTGTCCCTCATCAAGCGGCACCGGTGAAACCCCCCGCCGCCGCCCCCGCCACCGCTCCTCTCCCTCTCTCTCTCTCTCCCTCTCTCTCTCTCTCTCTCTCTCTCTCTGTCGTTGAGAAGCGCTACTAGCAGCGGTACCGCCGCTCCATCGTTTTAGGTCACGGACTGAAAAACAGCCGTTCGTCATTTAAAAATAAAATCGCGGACTTTGAGACTCTGTGTTGGAGAATATTGGAACGTTACCGCGTCTGGTCACAGCGTCCTGGTCACGTAATGAGCGCTCATCTTAATGAGGAAGTCTTCTCTCCCGGCGTAAATCTACGTCAGTATTTTCCGGTAGCTTCTCATCACAGTCTGCACCTTGCAGAGTTTGAGCTGCACCTCAGTTTCACTTGTTTTCATTTGACAGTTTCACACAGAACTTTCTGATGGAGTCTTTCCATGTTTCTCCTTCTGTGACAGTAAAAAGGCACATTTACATTTTTTCAGACAAGACGATTGTCTTATAAACTATTTGATTTTTTTTTTTAACAGAACTCCTATTATTTACAATGAGCACAAGTTATATTTGATTGATAGGCCTACCAAAACTTTATTATTGTGAACAATTCCTTAGTTTCAGGTGTCCACCTCATTTTATTTAAATGTTATGTTTAATGCCAGAGACAAATGAAGGAAAGACAAAAAACCTTTAAGTATTTATTTTGGTGTTGTTTAGGCCAGTGCCTTATCCTTATTTTACTCAGCTGTTTGCACTTTATGCTACAGTTAAAGCTGCATATTTCATTAAATGTTTAATGAACTATCATCTTAATTGTCTTTATTTTTAGTTAGCATATACCTTAAACACTTCAAGCTGAAAGCTAATGATGGTATATAAGGGCAGCTGCATGCTGGTGCGATAATCTGTATGTTTTACATTCAATTTACGTATGATCCGATTAGTCGACTAATCAAAAAAAATAGTCGGTGACTAGTCGACTATCAAAATAATCGTTTGTGGCAGCCCTACCCAGCACTCGGAGATGGATTACGACACCGAGTGGCCTGCACTGCCATCACACTGGACTGTCTCCTCAACCCCAAAACCACGGAGAAAACAACCACAGACCAAGGCTACGAGCAAACTGCCCCAAGACACAGGGATTCTACTTGTGAACAGATTTGCTCCACTTTCACAGGACCCAGACTCCCCAAAAGAAGGCTCATCTCCCAGGACCAGAGAAAGGTATGAGGCTAAATCTGATGCTAAAGGGCTACAGAGAGAGCTAACCACTGGGCCTCAAACTCTGATAGTGGGTGACGGAGCTGTGTATGACATAAAATGCTTTTGCAGCAAGAACAACACCAAGGTACTGTGTTTTCCCAATGACATGGTGTCTGATGTTTCAAAAAAGATCCTGAAGATTGTTGCTGAGCATCCAACATTGAAATCGCTCATCATACACACAGGAGCCCTTGATGTTGTGAAGCAACAATCAGAGCTATTAAAACGAGACTTCATGGAACTGATAAACAAAGTTCAGTGTTTAAATACTGAGGTGTTTTTCAGTGGACCTCTGCCAACAGTTCGGCGAGGAGATGAGAGATTCAGCAGGCTGATGATGCTGAACAGATGGCTTAAAGATACATGTACTGCTCAATCACTGAACTTTATTGACAACTTCAACATCTTTTGGGAACGCAGGCACCTCTTTAAGGCAGATGGATTTAGCCTTAACAAGTCAGGAGTACAGCTGCTAAGTGCCAACATCTTTTACTTTTTGCGTCAGGCAGTCCCTGTCAAGGACAAGAGACAAAACAATCCAAAACAGCAGATAAGACGGCGCTCTGGTGAGGGCGCTGAGATAAGGATTGACAACGGAGGACAGCAGACTCAGAAAGAACCTTGTAACGCCGCATTATGTAATAATGACGCATTATGTAATAATGTAATAAATCTTCACGTCATTATGTAATAACGCCGCATTTTGTAATAATCTGCCGCATTTTGTAATAAAAATCTTGAACGCAATATGTAATAAACTTTGCCGCATTTTGTAATAAGTTGTTACATTTTACATCACTTATTACATATTGCGGGTGTTACACTTTTTTAATGAAAAAAATGTAATAATTTGGTGCATAATGTATTAAACCACCAAAATGGATGTCTTAATTAGAAAAAAAAGACATTAGGACCATCAGAATAACACTGACTTTAAGCATACCAGCATGCATGAATCATAAATATGAATTAATTTCTAAAACCAGTAGGACGGTCAAATCTAACTATCTATCCCACTGACCAGGTTGAGCAGGGTGCTCAACCTGGGTGCTCCCTGGGGGGCACGCCACCAGATGCGCTTTTCTCCTTGCCGCTCTGCAGGCGCCTCGGCCCCTCAGATATGTGTGTGTGGGTATGTGTATCATGTGTAGCCCGTATGTGTGTGTAGCCTGTGTGAATGTGTGTGTTAAATCTCACTCGCGCTCTGTTAAGATGAATAAACAAATCGCTGCAGAGCACGAGCCTGGCACAGAGGTGCGCGCTCTGGCGCATCTGGCACAATCTGTTAAAGGAAACTGGCTCCGCTCCGCGGCTATTTCGCGTCCGACGTCTATGTTAAGCACATGTTTTTATTGATATTGTAGCGTCCGACCCAACGTAACTATACAACAACATAACACAAACTTTATCAGACAGCTCTCACTTCTTCCTCTGCTAGTAAAAATAGGTATTACAATTATTATTTTTTTCGTGCATAGGGTTAGTTGTCTTCTAATGAATGATGTGTAAATTTCATCAATATTTTTTATAATGTATCCCTTTCATGGCCTGTTTTGGCGAGGGACCGCTAATATCCTTAATAAAAATGTTGAAAAACTGCAATAAATAATCATTATTATTATTATTTCCTCCCAACTATTATGAGAACAGTCACATGTCTGCCTTTGAACAGGGCCAACATTGATTGATTTGTTTACTTATAGTTTGCTGGAGTGTGGTCACGTGACTCTGTGTAAAAACATGACATCATAATACACACATGGCTAGAAGAGAGTTAAAAGACCATCATACTTTTTACTGGACCTCAATCGACCAAGGGAAAGTGGTATAATCTGATATTTTAGATCGGAGTTTTGAAAAAAGCGTCAAATCATCCAGCCCTCTCCCTCACGTATTTTACCCGGGCGGCGATGCACCATTCTTGGGGAGCGCTCTGGCAGGGCCCCCTCTCTGGTTCTCCGGGCCTGGAGCTTCTGGGACTGGTTCTCGTTTTACAGCTGCTGCTTGCAGATGATGATAATTTTTCAGTAATTTAAATGGATCAGCTGGGCAAATTTTGATAAAATGTTAAATCTGGTGAAAATCAGAGGCAAAATCACTTCCAGCATCATCAGCCCGATGAAATCCCACAGCTCGACCCCCCCCCAGCTCGCCCCAGCTGCGGCTCCGGGGGCGGTGATCCCAGCCGCCCCTGCCGCTGCTGGAGCAGAGCTGGACCCGGCCTGGAGCTCCAGTCGGACCGTGGTCCATGTCATCCCTCCACAGACGAACATGACCCGGGCGTATTATTGTCGGTGGGCAAGGGGGGAGGGAGAGACGCGGAGCGGTTACCATCCGCGTGGGACCCGCTGTCGGAGGACTCTGCTCAGCGGGGAGGAGGAGCAGCGTGTATTATTGTTAATGTTTTTTCTAATTAAGACATCCATTTTGGTGGTTTATTACATAATGCACCAAATTATTACATTTTTTTCATAAAAAAGTGTAACACCCGCAATATGTAATAAGTGATGCAAAATGTAACAACTTATTACAAAATGCGGTGAAGTTTATTACATATTGCGTTCAAGATTTTTATTACAAAATGCGGCAGATTATTACAAAATGCGGCGTTATTACATAATGACGTGAAGATTTATTACATTATTACATAATGCGTCATTTTTACATAATGCGGCGTTACAAACCTGCAACGTCATCATCTGCACCCCAACAAGTGGATTATCCACCAGCCCCAACAACGTCATCATCTGCACCCCAACAAGTGGATTATATACCAGCCCCAACAACGTCATCACCTGCACCCCAACAAGTGGATCATCCACCAGCCCCAACGTCATCACCTGCACCCCAACAAGTGGATTATATACCAGCCCCAACAACGTCATCACCTGCACCCCAACAAGTGGATTATATACCAGCCCCAACAACGTCATCATCTGCACCCCAACAAGTGGATTATATACCAGCCCCAACAACGTCATCACCTGCACCCCAACAAGTGGATCATCCACCAGCCCCATCAGCTCAACACGAGGAGTCTCCCTTAGCCCCAAAAGCCCCAAAGGGGGAGTCTCCCCCGGCCCCAACAGGAGACTCCCAACTAGGGTTGCCACCCGTCCCTTAAAATACGGAATCGTTCCGTATTTTGAAATAAAATAGTGCGTCCCGTTTTGAATCAATACGGGACGGGCTTTGTCCCGTATTTCCAAGTTGTCATGAATGCAGCATCACTTCGCACGTGTTCTGTAAAGATCCAGCATTTGTCAGAACTACAACAAAGCAGAGATCTCTCTGTAGGACACTTTCTATCCATCGCTCTTTCACCGTTATTGACGCTCTCTCTCTCTCTCTCACACACACACACACACACACACACACACACACACACACACAGAGCGAAGGGCGCATGCATGACATCAGTGCGCGGTAAAAGCGAACTCATAGGTCCGAACGCGGACCCCCCGCGCCCCCCTCCCTCGTCGGACAATCGGACCACCCGCCACAGTCTCCTTGCTTTATGTATCCATAGATGTAAACACGTCCTCGTGTTGTCTTTTTTTGTTGTTGTTGTTTTTTAAATCCGCTGCTGCTCTCTGCACCCGGACGCAGCACAGCAGCAGATCGTATGTGAGGGTGATGTCCTGCACCCCCGGCTTAAAAAAAAAATCCTAGAGGAAACACTGCTCTGCCTATGACTATACTAAATAAATGTGCCTATTCAAAATCACTGTGCTAATATTTCAGTGTGCACTCATCTGTCTATTTTCCAGGTTAAAGCAAACTGATGTGGCATAGTTTTTCCCCTCCAAAAAAAAAAGATTATTTAGAGCATTGGTTCCCAAACTTGGGTCCGCCGTCAGAGATGTCAGGGGGTCCACAGAGCTTTGTCTGTTCTGAGGTTGTGAGGTTATCAAAATTAGATTTGTGCATATTGATATTTTAAAATTCCAATAACACATCCAATTGGATAATCAAAACCATCAAAATCAATAGGAACAAAAACCTACATACAACCTACCTGCGTATAGGGATGTGATAACAATTATGACACAACAAAGGAAAAATTGACATAAAGACAAAATAAGGATGGCACAAAATAGAATAAAAAGGCTTGTCTTTGACAAAAGCCAGGGGGGGGGGGGCTTTGAGGAAAAAAGGTTGGGAACCACTGATTAAGAGGAATGCACACCAGAAAGAGTATCTGAAGAATTTAAATAAGAGAAGTGTTTTTTTTGTAAATGACTAATCGTCAACCAAAAATTAATTGTTAGATTTGTCAAAAAATTAATCACTAGACTAATCGACTAATCGAAAAAATAGTCGATAGATTAATCGGGAGAAAAATAATCATTTGGGACAGCCCTATTTTATATTATTATTATTACATAAACAAAAGCAAACTAACTCAGTGGGTGCTGTTTATTCGTCTGACCTGCTGTTGCTGGTAGCCTATGCAGCTGGTCTTGAACTGGTCTGAACATTAGCACAGTGTTATTTCTGATCATTTTGTGCAGATGCATTTTTATTTGATTTGCATACGTTTCAAACCATGGTAAATCACTGTTAATAATAGGCTTTATGCACAGCTCCACTACTTCCTGAACTTAAACCACCCAGTCCTCCCATTAAGCTGGCCAGCTCTCTGACTATTGAGGTCAGACACACCTGGATTAATCAGTTTGTCCAATAATACATACAGGAAATAAAGGAACTTGTTTAAATGTTCAGGAAGTAGTGGAGCTGTGCATAAAGCCTATTAGGCTGTTGTGAGGAATCATTACATGTGTAACATGTGACAGCCTCTTCACATAGGCTATAGGCATTAATATGTATTAGGGACCGTTCGTTATTTATGGAATGGGCCACCGGAGGAAAATGGGGGGGGGTCATGTCATAATATTCTTTGTTGAGGGGTGGGTCCACTAAAAAAAAAAGGTCAGCGAGGGGGGGTCATTCAACATTTTGTCTGGAGGACACTGCAATGCTCGCAAAAAAACAAAAACAAAACAAAAACGGGACATTTCAAAGCTGCAAGCACTGATGACAATGAGAGCAACGGCCCCTAAATCACAACGTTATTTTATATTGCTCTGGTCTGCCCTGAGTGGGGTTCGAACCCGAGTCTCCCGCACCGCAGGCGAAGATGCTAACCGCTTCACCAAGAACTCAATAAGGGTTCTGCCCGCGGCTTAGCACGTCTTTTATGGGTGAGTGAGTTTAACTTCAGTACCATACAGAGGCTACGCTGCCTGCCTGCCTGCCTCATTGCGTAACTCTACATAGTCTGAGCAGCACGTACGTTCACGTTGCTTTCGTGAATTGTAAACAAACAGACGCCCCCTCGGTTTTAGCGTCCAGCAGTTTAGCGGCTAATTCAACAGCAGTGATGGATAACTGTACCGGAGAGGACAACTTCATGAGCTTCATTTGAGGAGTAAACGGTAGCTTTTACCTGACGGGAGACCGACGCCTGAGCTACGGTAGCTAACAGCTAACAGGTTACAGACTTTCTCTCTCTCTCTCTCTCTCTCTTTCTTACACACACACACACACACACACACACACACACACACACACACACACACACACACACACTTTTGTCTATCATATCTGTCGTAAACCTTGTAATAATACGTTGTTGAGTGCAGTTCACATTATTGTTGCTTCGGTTTGAGTGTGGATTAATTGTTAATGGCTTGTTGTGTAATGTGAGCTGGTCCAAAATCGCGATTCTGTTATTGATAAGTTGGATTTTAATAACAGCTGATAAATGGCATTGTGATGAGAAGGTGTTGCACACATGGTTGTCAAAATGAAATAATGTAGTGTCACGCGCTACGTGATGCGATCGTGTCGATGGCTGGGGGGGGGGGGTCATGTATCTTTTGATAAGGCTTAATGCAGGGTCATGTTAAAATGTACTGACTCCGACAGGGGGGTCATGTAAAAAAAAAAAAAGTCCCGTGAATCCCTCCGGTGGCACTGATGATAAATAACGAACAGTCCCTTACTATTATATTTAAGTGGGATATTGCAACTTTATGTTTTGGATCAAACAAGTAGGCTAGCCCGTCCTGGCCTTAGCTACGTCAAGTGATAACCTCAATGAGGTGCACTGTACCTGCCCCCATTCCAGTTTAAAATATGTGTTAATACAAGAAATTGAACGTGTACAAAATACATAGGCCTACATGAAAAGTGTGGCGTTTTGACCCGTGCCCCCCCCCCCCCCCCCCCCCCCCCCCCCCGCCCGGTCGACATTTGGTCGAGTGTCCCTTATTTTCACAACTCAAAGGTGGCAACCCTACTCCCAACATTCAACCCCCCGAACCCCATCCAGCCCCCAACTCTCTTCATCTAGTCCTGACTCCCCATTTCTGGATTTCCCTGACAGGATGAAGAGCTTTCTCACTAGTGGAATCCAACTAACACCACGCCAGGGTCTCATATTTTCCCCCATTAACCCCCCACATCGTCCACCCCCTCGCATTCCACCGCGTCAGAAACAACCCTCGACCAAAAGTCACCGAGCCCCCCCACTTCCTCTGAATCACCATATCATTGAGTCTGAATGATATGTGCCGAGTCCAGGCTGCAATACTGCCCTACAAAGCAAAAAGGCAGTAACTGCATTTTTGGTCGAAAATGAGTTATTATCATTTTAATGACATTCAAGGCATCCTTTGTTATGTGGCAAAATATCTTATCTCAAATGTGTGTCGTTTTGGAGAAAAATGGTAGTCGTTTGTACAGTAACTGCAAAAAGCCCTAGTAAAACAAAGCAAGAAGACAGTAACATCCGTTACTGTCTTCTTGCTTTGTTTCATGTCAGTTACTGTACTTCTGCTTTGTTTTACACCACGTAAAAACAACCGTGTTGCCACACAGTGTAGTTACTGTTCCCATGACAGCCACAGACGATTTCGCACGCGACTGTTTTCACATCCTACTGTACCAGCCGATTTCACTCTCATCCCATCTAATTTAACTGTTCGAGATGGCACAATCCAGGGGGAAGAGGATGGTAGAACTGGCATTAAAAAGAAAATACCCGGAGTATGGTAAGTAACAGTGACATTAAGCATTTAGAAACCAGCAATCACAATATAAACACCGGTCAGCTGTCAGATGTCAGCTGTCAGTCAGCTGTCAGCTAATTGCTAACCAACTGACGATGTTTTAGCTAGCGTTTGCTTAGCCTACCTGCTCGTAGCTGTAAATTCACATCATCGCCGATGCCAGTCATCATTTTGTAGTTCACATCACAAAGTTATAATCCAACCAGCGGTGGAAAAATATTTAATAAAAACTTGAAAGGCCAAAAAAAAAAAAAAAAAAGAACCTCAGGCATCATGTGTAAAAGTTAATCCCACAACAGAAAGCAGACATGACTGCGATCTTTCTCTCCGTCTCATTACACGGCATCTTCATTTTCTTCATAATCATAGGAATATATTGTCCATAAACACAGCTGGTGTAACAGTTATTCTTTAACGTAACGTGACACACGTCCGCTTCATCTTAAAACACTCTTTGTTAATGTCTGTAGAATATGTCCGCTGTTTAGAGAAGTTAGCG
This sequence comes from Trachurus japonicus, assembly GCF_045865225.1. Taxonomy (NCBI): domain Eukaryota; kingdom Metazoa; phylum Chordata; class Actinopteri; order Carangiformes; family Carangidae; genus Trachurus; species Trachurus japonicus. The sequence continues at coordinate 29,166,784 of NC_140909.1, read as the reverse complement.
AGTTGGAGCAAAGCTTCTCTCTGTATGCATCAAAATAAAAACAATCTTCTGAGTGAGCCGGCAGGTATTCACGTCCCCCTAGCTCTCAGGCTCAAACAAATTGGTTCCTGCTCCTAAGCATTTATTTAGTGCACGACTTCTTCTGAATATAGGCAAAAAAAATATATGATTTGCCTTAATTATAGTTCCTCATTAAAATGTTATCCCTATGAATTTTTGCAAGCTTCTATATTTTTTTATTCCGTTATTGTAATGTGATTTACCAAGCCAGGCTGTTTGTTTGTGTGTAGAGTCTCAAAGCCATCTAGTGGTCAACAATGGCATGTATCCCAATACAACTGTTATTGGATGGTTTATGGTAGATAAAGCTTTCTTGGAGCAGCTAGAAAACAACATGATCTATTATAAATATAATACTGCTCAGTTTGCAGCTTACTCATAAACAGTGGCCTCCATAATTATGAAATGAAGATAAAGATGAAGAAGATATTTGCAAATAAGGAATTATTACTTCAGTCATATTAACAATTACAGTTTCTTTTTGTTTGGGAATTAAATGTGTCTCAGAAATATGCTTTTTTCTTCATTTTTATGAAGGGTGCACATTTATTTTATTATTGTGTTACTATTAGTGTTAACCTAATTCATGCATTATTTTGGCCATGGGCCTAATTGATATAAGTTCTTCCATATAAAATAAAATATAATATATAATGATATAGATATTGATGATGAAGATGTTGCCCTGTAGGTCCACTTGTTGTAAATAATAATGATAATAATAATTTCACATTTATTCTTTTGTTGCAGTACACAGACAGATAGACAGACAGATCTATCAATTATTGTATGCAATGTTACATTCATTTATTTGAGCACTACTGTGGTTTTACATACATGCCTCTGATTTTCTGTCTTTTTCATTTAAGCTGTAGTTGAAGAAATCCCATCAAAGAGGCAGCAAGACCTACCACCTGCTGAAGAGATGGAGTGGACCATCCTGGACAGCCTGTATGACGATGACTTTACAGACCCAGACTATGTACCAACCCCAACCCATACCCCGACGATGACTTTGACTGAAGTGGAACTTGGAGACTCAGTGGAAGGAGGTCAAGAGCCAGGGCCACAGCCAAGGCATCAGCCAGGGCCAGGGCCACAGCCTGAGGAAGAAGGGAGGAAAGGTAAATCATGTCAACCAATGAAAGAGCCATGTGGAGCCAAATGTAAAAGAAAGTGTAAAGACCACATTTCAGAAGAAAGACGGAGGGACATATGGAGTCAATTCTGGGAGATGACATATGCAGAAAAAAGATCATGGATGTTTTACTCAATAACCCCACTGCCAACCAAAAGAATAACAACTGGCCCAGTAAGTCGCCGTGGCCGTTCATTCATATACCAACTGCAAGACGACAAAGGAACACCAAGACAGGTCTGTAAGATATTTTTTCTCTCTACATTGGGCTACCACCCAAAACATGACAGTCTAGTCATTTCCATGATGGGCAACTCGAACACCAAGCCATTGGCTCCACCCACGGACCAGAGAGGAAGGCAGGCTGCAGTCAACAAGCTGGATGTGAAGACCCTTGATGAGCACATTGAATCCTTCCATCCTTGTGTGAGCCACTACAGACGGGAGCATGCCCCTCATCGGCGGTACCTCCCTAGTGACATTACAATAAAGATGATGCATTCAGACTACCTGGATAAAGGAAACGCCTGCTCATATGAAACGTACAGGAAGGTTGTAAAGATAAGAAAATCAGCTTTGCCAAACTTGGGGAGGAGGAATGTGAGGACTGTTTGGAGCATGCTGAACATGAGAAAGGCCACACAGAAGAAAATGCAAAGACAGATTGCCCGGAGTGCCAAAGGTGGCAAAAACATAAGGAGTCTGCCCTGGAGAGCCGCCTCAGCTACCAGGCAGATGCAGAAAGGGACTGGCCAGAAGACACATCGGTTAGGAGTGTGGACCTCCAGAAGGTTATAATGTTGCCACGCATGCCAGGAGTGAAGTCCTCCGTATTTACCCGCCGCATCGTGGCATACCATGAGACATTTGCTTCAGTGGGAAAGAAAAAAAACAAGAAGAACACCATCTCTGTCTTGTGGCACGAGGGAACAGCAGGGCGAAGTGCAGCTGAAATAACATCAGCATACGTCACAGCATTGGAGAAGGAGAGGGATGTACGCCACACCATCTTCTGGGTGGACAATTGCAGTGCGCAAAATAAGAACTGGTGCCTGCTGTCCTCACTCGTCACTCTTGTCAACAGTGACACCACTTCACAGGAGGACATCACCCTTAAGTTTTTTGAGCGGGGACACACTTTCATGAGCGCCGACAGTTTCCACCACTGTGTCGAGCAGCAGATGAGGAACCGTCCAGGTGGTGTGGTGCACGACTTTGATGATTTCGTCAGTGTTGTGGCAAGCTCCAACTCCAGGAAAGTGGATGTTGTCCAACTGAAGAATGTAAATGTGCTGGATTGGAGAGCTGGCCATTCAACGACCAAGGTCAAAAAAGCACAGGCACCAAAGCTAGGGGAGATGGCGGAGATTCAGGTGCGGCGCGGCTCCAAGAGTTTGTTTTTCAAGCTCTCTCATACGGAGACCGACTTCACTGAATTGGACTTCCTCCTGAAAAAATTTGAGATGAAGGTGCCCACTCTAATGCGACCACGGGATATAGGGGTTGAGGAGGCCAAGAAGAGAGAGATTGTCCACAACCTTTGTCCTCTCATGCCACCAAACAGGAGGGTGTTCTGGTCATCTTTGCCTGTGAGCAATGTTGTGGAGAATGAGGAGTAATGAACACCATCTCACACTCCTTAATAACACACACACACACACACACACACACACACACACACACACACACACACACACACACACACACCACAACATGCTCTCCTGAAATTGTACTCTTGATGTAGAAAATATATCCTCTGTGGCAGATTTATTAGATTGTCTGTACAGATTCCTTAACGTGTAAACAGCATTTCCTATTGTCCATGGTGAAGGTGAGGCTGGATTTAAATAGTTTACTTGTTATACAGTACTGCGTATACATGTAGTTCAAATGTATGGATAGCCCCTTGAGATAAGCAGGCATATTATTTCTGAGGGGGTCCAACATGACACACAAAGCAGTCATGACAACAGACATACATAGAAGCTCTCAAATACCCATCTGCCCAAAACCGGAAAGTCTAGTGATTCCCAGTTAAAAGGCTTTCAAGATGAATAAGAAAGGTCATGAGAATGTCAATGGAACATGAAGGAGAAAAACAAGTTTGTTTATGTAGGTTTCTATTCATTTTGTGGTGTTTTCACTTTCACTTTTCACTGTGTACTTCTGCGTTATTGTTTGTGAAATATTGGCCGTTTACGTGGTGAATGAATGTGGGGTGGGTAGAACTCCACCAGACACTCCATGCTTTTTATAAGAGAAAAAGGTCAGAAATAGCTGTCATTTTATACATTCACCATATTTATGTGAAATCCTCATCTGAAAAGTTACAAGTATGCAGTTAAGTAAAAGACCTTAATCCTCAGTGAAGGCCTTGGTCTTGGCCTTTTTATTAAAATGCTGAAACAGGATGTTGTAATGATGATCTACTGTACATGCATTGGGCTTCTTGTGTTCTCTTTTTTCAACCCACATAATAATAAAATAATTTATTTAATATATTTAATACACTATATAAATGGGTGCCTTGAGGCTATGCAGGAAAAGTGTGTTGTTAGTTACATAATAATAAAATAATTTATTTAACAATAACTTAATTTTCAGATATATTATATGTTGATAGTTGTATTCCTTGTAATTCCTTGCAAAGGTTATTAAATGTTTACTAATTTTTAATGTGTCCCATTTATTCATTTCATTCAGTACTTTGTGTTTATTAGACTAAGACTACTTTATTGTCATTGTACAACTGTACAACAAAATTCTGTTGGCACTTCTCAGCCTACTGAAACAGATACTGCACCACATAAAATCATCAACTTGTTCATCTTAGTTATCATCACAGTGGAGTGGAAAAGCCTTAGAAAAACTAAGGCAAAACTATTTTGTTTTGGTTCTGTTGAATTGGAGCTAGCATAACTTGCCTATATTGCTTTAAAGTTAAGTTGTTTTGCAGTACTTTAACATTAATGTGATTCGTAGTAGGTATTAGATACATTACAGATACAGAAACACACCCAGATACACATTAATTTAATACTCACACATAATAATGTGGTCCTATTCAAAATAAATTGTCCCCATTTTGGCCTTGATACAGGTTAACAATGTAAGACACTTTTAGCAGCAATTTCAGCACCAGAACAGCTTCCAGGTGGAAAATATTGGCCTAAAATGGTCAGATTACTTTGGGTTTGGTATATCCATGTTCAGGGAAACAAATGGTTCCAATTAGTCCAAATACAGTGTATCTAACACACCTAGAGCACAAGTTGTGACAGAATAGTTTTTGAAGAATCTGCAGTAACTGCCTTTTTGCTTGGTATGGTGCCACATTTTTGGCAAGTAATACAAAGCAAGAATACAGTAACTGCAAAATAGGGGTAAAACGTCAAATCAAATATGAAAATGAATATGTACAAAGAATAAGCTAATACAAAGTAACAAAACTGCCACATGTCCAATAATCTACCTACAACTACTTAGGCTGGCCAACAGGATAACTTTAAAGTCATTTTTCTCTGTTCGGAACTCTGCGTAGTTACTGCCTTTTTGCTTTGTAGGGCAGAATACTGATATCAAGAATGTTCTTTCCCAGGAAAAGTCAGGGCCCTATGGAGTTCAGGCAGCTTTCTCAATCCCTGTGGTGATGGGTAACAGAAAAGTGATCAAACTGGTGAGAAATAAAAAGGGTTCAATTAAATCTACCAATCTAGTGAGTATAGCTTGTCAACCTCGAAACTCACCAGTGTCTCCTGTTATCTCCTCAAGGTTAGCTCTACTTAATATAAGATCACTAGCCAACAAATCCTTGTTAGTAAATGACATCATTATGACCTATAATCTAGACTTCTTACTTCTTAGTGAAACATGGCTGACTGAATGTAGCTGTGCTACCATCCTCAATGAGGTTGCACCAACAAATTTCAGTTTTATGAATAAGTGTCGAAGTGGTAAGAAAGGCGGGGGAGTTGCTGCCATTTTTAAATCTGTATTTCAGTGCAAGGAAACTATATTTGGTGATTTTAGCTCTTTTGAATATCTCTGTTTCTTAGTAAAGGGGGATCCAAAAGTTCTCTTCCTAATTATTTACAGACCACCAAGATACCCAGGAAAATTCTTTGATGAGTTTGCCGAACTGCTGTCAGTTATCTGCACTGACTACAACTTTTTTATCATAACAGGGGATTTTAACATTCACATAGACAATAACATGGACACAAATGCCAAAGAACTTTGCTCTCTTCTTGACACTTTTGGCCTCTCCCAACATGTGAAAGGGCCCACACACACCCGAGGCCACACTCTGGATCTGGTTATCTCTAGAGGTGTTGACATTACTTCTGTTGATATCAAGGACTTGGCTCTTTCTGATCATTTCTGTGTGTTCTTTGACTTACAGATAACTCCGGACATGCAGTTACCCTCTGTATCTGTTAGGAAAAGGTTCATAAATGAGAATACCAGTGTTAAGTTTATGGAGGCTATAGTCATGTCACCAACTGTGAGTGCAGAGACAGTTGATGAACTCCTGGATAATTTCAACTGCAAAATCTCAAATGTCATTGATACCATTGCACCTTTTAAAACTAAGATGACCTTGACCAGACAGAGAACACCATGGAGGAACACTTTGATGGTAAAGGCTCTGAAAACAGAATGCAGGAAAGCTGAGCGTAAATGGAGAAAAACTAAACTTCAAATCCACCATGACCTCTACAAACAAAGTCTTTGTAATTTTAACCATGGGTTATTCAAGGCTAGACAGCAACACTTTACTGAAATGATTAATAAGAACATCAACAACACTCGTGCTCTGTTTGCTATGGTTGATAAGCTTACAACCCCCCCAAAAGAGATAGCTTCAGAACTCTTTTCCATAGAAAAATGCAATGAATTTGCTTACTTCTTCAATGAAAAAAATCAAATCCATAAGGCTAAATATCAACACAAATCAGGAAAATAATACAATGATGCAATCCCTAAAATCACCTAGGAATAAATCAACGGTAATGTCAGAGTTTAATACAGTTGACCATAAAACCTTAGAAGAAACAGTTCAGCATCTTAAAACATCGACATGTTGTCTTGACACAATACCATCTGACTTTTTTTAAAACTATTATACGCTCTGTCCAAACAGATCTGCAACAAATAATAAATTGCTCACTTCAATCAGGCACGTTTCCTAAACCCCTGAAAGTAGCTGCCATCAAGCCACTCTTAAAAAAGAGAACATTGGATACTACCATTTTAACCAATTACAGACCCATCTCAAATCTTCCCTTTATAGCCAAGATCGTTGAGAAAGTGGTTTTTAATCAACTCAGCAACTTCTTGAACTCCAGTGGACTCTTCGACAAATTTAAATCAGGCTTCCGACCTCACCACAGTACAGAAACAGCTCTTATTAGAGTGTTAAATGACATAAGGTTGAACACTGACTCAGGCAAGGTGTCAGTTCTGGTCATGTTGGATCTCAGTGCTGCGTTTGACACTGTGGATCACAGTATACTGCTGGACAGGTTGGAAACCTGGGCAGGACTCAGCGGGACAGTCCTAAAATGGTTCAGGTCCTACTTAGAGGAACGGAGTTATTTTGTGACCATTGGTAGTTATCAATCCGATCGAGTGGCTATGACATGTGGAGTTCCTCAGGGGTCAGTCCTTGGACCCCTTCTGTTTAACCTGTATATGCTGCCTTTGGGTCAAATTCTACAGAACTCTAATGTCAACTATCATAGTTATGCAGATGACACACAGATATATCTTGCACTGTCTCCAGATGACTGCAGTCCAATAGAGTCATTATGTCACTGTTTAGAGCAAGTCAAAAATTGGATGAGCCAAAATTTCCTTCAGTTAAATCAAGAAAAAACTGAGATCATTGTTTTTGGAAATAAAGAGAAGAGGGTTGCTGTCAGTAAACATCTTGAGTCACTGTCTTTAGAAACTAAAGACCAAGTCCGAAACCTTGGCGTGCTGATAGACTCAGATCTGACCTTCAACAGCCATATCAAATCAGTCACCAAATCAGCCTTTTATCAACTTAAGAACATATCCAGAATTAAGGGTTTTATGTCCCAAACTGATCAGGAGAAGCTGATTCATGCTTTTATCTCCAGTAGACTAGACTACTGTAATGGTCTTCTGACTGGTCTCCCCCAAAAAAGCATCAAACAGCTGCAGCTCATTCAGAACGCTGCAGCTCGAGTTTTAACCAGAACAAAGAGATCAGATCACATCACCCCAGTTCTTAAGACCTTACATTGGCTCCCAGTCAGCTACAGAATAGATTTTAAAGTTCTGCTACTGGTTTACAAATCACTGAATGGTTTAGGTCCAGAATACATGAATGACATGTTAGTAGAGTATAAACCTAGTAGAGCTCTGAGATCTACTGACTCAGGTCAGATAGTGGAGCTCAGAGTTCAGACCAGACATGGTGAAGCAGCATTTAGCTGCTATGCTGCTCACAACTGGAACAAACTACCAGCAGAACTGAAATCAGTCCCAACTGTAAGCACTTTTAAATCCAGGTTAAAAACATTTCTCTTTTCACGTGCTTATAGCTGAGAACTTAAAACTTTATCTATTTTCTTTTATTTTACTTTTATTTGCTCTTGCTTTTAACTCTGTTTTCAGTGTTTTGTTTGTTTTTATTCTGTCTTATGCTTCTTTTTTTTTTTAATGTTTTGTCTTTATGTAAAGCACATTGAGTTGCCTTGGTATGAAATGCGCTATATAAATAAAGATGCCTTGCCTTGCCTTGCCTTGATCAGCTCTGTCTTGACCTAAAGATCGTGGGTTTGATTACCATGTTGACAGAGATGGCAAAACCGGCAGTAGCCCCGTGGGCCTTTCAAAGTTTCCCCAGAGGAAATTTTCTAGTTAACATTATTATGCGCTTATAAGACTATATATGTATTAATAGTCTCATTATAATATAGTTAATAGCAGACTATAAGAGATTTATAATAACTTATAAGAAACTTGTTAACTGTTTGTTGATGCTTAAGAACATTAATAAAATCTTCATGAGTATCTTATAATTGTTCATAATAACATTACAAACACATTGAGTGTAGCCCAACCATGATGTCTTTGTCATGCCTTTATTTTTTGTTTGATTTATTAGGGCCACGGGCAATCGCACCGGGCACTGGTCCCAACAGCTATGAAATAGCTGCAGGGACCAGTGCCCGGTTGATCGCCCAATGATTGATCGGGATCGGTGTGCTATTACTTTTCTCAACAGTCTACGAATTTTTCGCGACGTAAGTCGCGAAAAACTGTGCAAAATTTTGCATTGAAGTCAATGGGACGGGCGGGAAAAAAAGAGCGAAAAAGACCAATCATTGGAGTTTAACAAACGTCTACTGCTCAGGCATACTTTCACCTAGAGACTCCATTTAAACTTTAAACAGTAGACACAAGTCTTGTGTATTGGTGTATTACTCCACGTTTTGATAGGTAATATAGTTTTTGATCAATCCCCGATCAATGACCATGATCATTTTTGGAGAAATTATGAGATTATAATGTGTGTGTATTGCACGGAATGTTCGTGTCAGAGTGCGTGACATCATCGGTTAGAGTGGGAGAGATGCCAGAAAAACTCCAGATTATTTCTCTTTCCAAACTCCAAACGGCCACAATTTACACTCTACACACATAATTTCCGCCACGTTTGTAGACGAGCTCATCCTCGATCTCATCATCTGCTCAAAATATCAGAGTGACTTACAGAATTTAAACTCTGAGCCTCTAAGTGCGGCCACGTCTGTCTCTGCTCCTCATTGACTCCAATACAAATATTTTCTGAGAGAAGCAGAACGGCCTGATGTTTTAAAACTGCCAGCGTCGCCAAAATATTTACTGTAGAAACACCAAATCGTACCAAAATTTTCAGTAAGTCCTTAGAGCAACGTTGATCTGTGTTTTGTTCTGATAGGAGTTACCGTTTTGTCATGCTAAGCCTAAATGTGAGACCGGTGCAGAGGCAGAAAATGGCTCTTTTTCTCCACGTTTCTGTCTGTCTCAGCCTGCGGGGGCTCGTTAACTTCATAAACAATCCACCTGGCGCTCGTTTAAATGTTTATAAACAGAGACACAGCTAAATCAGACTGACACAGGATGCAGCTCATAGTCACACACACACACGCACACACACACACACACACACACACACACACACACACACACACACACACACACACAGGTAACATACAAATACCCACATACACTCCTCTCCCACACTCTAACACACACAGGTAACTTTATGTGATTATACACACACACACACACACACACACACACACACACACACACACAGGTAACTTCATGTGATTACACACACACACACACACAGGTAACTTCATGTGATTATACACACACACACACACACACACACACACACAGGTAACTTCATGTGATTATACACACACACACACACAGGTAACTTCATGTGATTATACACACACACACACACACACACACAGGAAACTTCATGTGATTACACACACACACACACAGGTAACTTCATGTGATTAGCCTAAATGTGAGACCGGTGCAGAGGCAGAAAATGGCTCTTTTTCTCCACGTTTCTGTCTGTCTCAGCCTGCGGGGGCCCCTATCGCCGTGGTAACCTCTGTGATCCTCAGGCCAGAGCTCGTTAACTTCATAAACAATCCACCTGGCGCTCGTTTAAATGTTTATAAACACAGACACAGCTAAATCAGACTGACACAGGATGCAGCTACTAACTAACTATGTGTCAAGTCTATGGGAGAAATTTTGGGACTTTATTATCCACATATATGTGAGTAGAAATCAATACAAATATGACCGGATTTACAAATGTATATATAATTAATATAAATGTACATACATATGTGAGTAGAAATCAATACAAATATGACCGGATTTACAAATGTATATATAATTAATATAAATGTACATACATTTGTAAATATATTTTCGAGATTTTAATATAAAATATGCTTGCCTTTGTGTGTGCAGTCGTACAGTCTGCATTTGTGAATATATTTTATATATTTGTGGATCTCTGTTGTGCTCTCGTGTCTACGGCGTAATTTTGACACACTCCTACTGTGCTGCAAGATGCACAAACAAATGCATGCCGATTTGAATGTGAAGAACGGCAAAGCCCTCAATTCACGGAATGTCCACCAGATGGCAGTGTTGCGCAGGTACAACCAAAGCAAGCTACTTGAGCTATTAAATCCGTGTAGGTCCGTGTATCATTCGTTCATTCGTTTTTCAAAATAAAACCAAAAATAAGAAAACGAAAAAACAACTCTTTTTCTCAGTATTCGTTTCCAAAACTGAAATGAAAAACGGATAACGACTCGTTTTTTCAGTTTTCGATTTTATGCTCAAATGAATAATGGAAAAAAACGGATAACGAGCGTTTCTCGTTTCATGTTTCATGCAATTTTGATCTGAAGTGCAATGAGCCGGAAATGACCGTGATCCGGAAGTGACAGTCTCTGCCTTTACTGCTAGAGCCCGCAAAGTAAAGGATAATGTATAGTTCGGAACCTGAAGGGGTTTATTTCTCCATAACAACCGACCAACTATACATTATCCTGCTTATTACACGGTTTACGAGTGAAATTAATTTGAAACATATGTTGATCAAAATACATGTCAGCCCGAGTCAAAACGTAACCTGTACTGACGTAATTGACTTTCATGGAGACCACTGACACCTGTGTGATAGAGTGGCTCACAGAGGTAGACAGGTAGTTTCTGATGCATGGACTTTTGCTGAAGCAGGATCGAGTCCGGCTCCACGCGAATATGTGAAGATTATTTTTTCTTCACTTTATTTTTTTTCATGTGGCTGGTACGTAGTGCTCACTCACAGCAGCATATTCGCGATAAATAAACCCCGACAGGTTGTATGGAATTTTGATAATCAATCAGTGGATCGATTGATTTATACAGTGTTACAATGTGTGTAGTGGTATCTGTCATAAACAAGAGATTTACTGTTTACGGGGTGCGTTTGTGTCGCGGACTCGCGGTGCCACCGGGACGAGAGGAGAGCTGACACCGGGTCAGAGCTTTTTATACAGTCTATGGATCAGGCTCTGATCAGCAGGTTTGGTTTCCAGCCACGACGTGGAAGCAGCCTCCACTCTGCTTGTAACAAGTTACAAGTCATTTCATCACACATCTAAAATCACAATTAGTCCGAAGCTGTTTAATGACGGTAAAAGGTAAATATCCTGCATAGTTTCTCTTTTCCTAGCTGAGCTGATCAGAGCAGCGTCCCTAGCAGCGGTCTGTTATACTTGACGACGGTCGCAGCGATGGACCAATCAGAGAGCAGCATCTGGCCGGTGTTATGGCCCAACTGGTTTCTGATTTAACTGGTTACCGTACGGAACAGCTGCAGCTAGGGATGGGTATCGAAAACCGGTTCTTGTTGAGAACCGGTTCCGACTGTTTTGATTCCTTGGAATCGTTTGCCAGTTTTGTAAACGATTCCCTTATCGATTCCGAGCGGGCGCGAATGACGTCACCACGCACGTTGCGTAGCTTACGCAAGATAGGTACGCAACGTGCGTAGCGACGTCCAGTCCAGTGCAGTCGGCAACATGGCACCCAAGCGGTACAAACGCTCGAAAGTGTGGTTACATTTCACGAGAAAGGGTGACGACAGGGTAACTTGCAATATTTGCAAAGTGGATATTTCATCAACGGGAGGAAATACTACCAATATGCAGAAACATTTGCGCACACAGCATGCGATAACTTTGAATGAATGTCGCGTTTTCGATACGCTCCGGAGTGATTCTCAACCCAGCAGCAGCAGCAGCAACGTTAGCATGTCCTCCTCTGCTGTTAATACCGCAGGTAACAACACTGCCTATCATGTTAGCGCCATTTGCCTCGTTGTAAAACCTGCTATTACTAACAGTTAACATTAAATGAATGTCTTCTTCTCATGCATTTAATTTAGAAAATGACCGTGACAAGGGGCTGACTGGCTCAGAGGCTGGCAGTGCATGTCTACCTGTAGCCCCTCTTTTCACGGAGGCAGGGAAAGCTATGACCCAGGCGAGGGTAGATGAATGTCACCGAGCAGTGACAAAGTTTGTTGTCAAAGGCTTGCACCCATTTGCCACAGTAGATGCCCCTGAATTTCGGTAGGTGTATGTGTTCAATTGCATGCTAAGTCAGAGAATGTCAAAGTTGAATTTTGTCCTCTAACCAGATGTTTCACTCAGTCATTCCCATTATATATTTTCTAGGGAGATGACAAAGATTCTCAACCCTAAGTACAAAGCACCAAACAGAGACAGCATAACTAACAACTTGGTCCCTGCTTGGTATGCTGTTGAAAAGGGAAATCTGATCTCTGAGCTGAAACATGTGTTGAAGGCAGCCATCACTGCTGATGGCTGGACAAGTTTTAGTCAAGATCATTACCTCACAGTGACGTTGCATTATGTCAGGAATGGCCAGGCTCAAGAAAAAGTCCTGAAAACCAAAGCAGTGTACCAAGCACAGACAGGGACAGCTGTAGCAGAGGAGATTGATGAGATCTTGGAGGAGTATGGTGTCAGACAGAAGGTTGTGGCAGCCACAGTTGATAATGCGGCAAACATGGATGTAGCTGTGAAAAAGCTACAGATTGTCAAGTTTCCATGTTTTGCCCATACCCTGAACATTGGAGCTCAGAAGCTGTACAACTGCACTGCAATTTCCAACTGGGCAGCAAGAATTCGCTCTGTGATTGTATGGATGAAGAGGTCCCACATGGCAAAAGTGGTCCTTAAGGAGAAGCAAGAACTACTCAGTAAGATACTTTCTTTACATTGCAGGCAACATAGAAATGTGTACATGTAAATTATTAGATCATGATCAAATTAAATTCATAATATTACATAAGCATTTAAGTTGTGTATGTGTTACCCTTCAGAGCTGCCCAAGCACATGCTCCTCCTGGATGTTAAGACCAGATGGAACTCTCTATATTTGATGATTGAGAGATTCTGCGAGCAGTTTCCTGCCATCCAGGCTGCAGCCATAGACCCACGGATAAGAAAGCCCATGGAGAAGGAAAGGTGAGAAATATTGAAAAATAATGATAATGTGGCTTATTTTAAACTTGGACTCAGGTTTTGTTTTTGTTTGTTTACGCAACATATATCTTTTGTGTTTTTGTTTTGTTTATATTGCAGACTGGCCAAAATGGGCAATGAGGACTTAAGAAAAGCAGAGGAGTTTGTGCTGCTCATGCGAAAGCATTACACCTCCACACTAGCAGTCTCCAGTGACAAAAGTCCAACCTGTGGTGAGATTTTGCCCATCCTGCAAAAGCTACAGCAACACTACACCGTGCAGGAAGATGACTCTGCCTTCACAAGGAGCATCAAGGAGAACATTTGGAAAGATCTTTCCAAACGCTACCAGGTACAATTGATGATTTATTTATCATAAATAAAATGACAGTTATAAATACTTAAGGGTGATGATATATTTTCCTCCTTTTTGAAATTTAAGGAAGCTGATATCCAGAGATTCCTGGAGGAGGCAACCATCTTAGACCCCAGATTTAAATCCAAAGTGGATAAGGATGAAGTCTGGGACAGGATCAAGGAAGCAGCAGTGGCAGCAGCAGATGAGGTATCTGAATTTGACAATGTCGTTGATTGTAGCACATTTCCATTGTGAGAGTGAGACCTTTCAGCTATGGCTCTGTCGTACTAAAAGTTATTTGTCACTTTCTTCTCAAGCTCCCAGAGCAAGGAGAGACACAGAGGGAGGGGTGCGAAGATGAAGAGGAGAAGGAGGAAGAAGAAGAAGACTATGTAAGTTTAGCTCATTGAGATGATCATTTAGATGTCATGGATTATTGAGTGATTTTTTCCTTTTATGTCCATTTAATTTCAGGCACTGCCGCCACCAGTAAAGCAGAAAAAGACAGCCTTGGAGGAACTCTTTGAAGAGGAGGACAACGAGCTGCAGGCATTCCAACAACGACAGCCCCTTCTTTCCCTGGCCCAGAGAGTGGATCAGGAGCTCCAGCTGTATAGAAGCCTGCCCCCCGTCCCCTGCAAAGATAACGCCACCCTATGGTGGTGGAACAAGAGAGACACTCTGCCCCTGCTGTCAAGACTGGCTGAAGGGTTTCTGTGTGTGCAGGCGTCCTCCACCCCGTCTGAGAGGGTGTTCTCCACAGCTGGAGACACCATAAGTCCCGAGAGATCACGCATTCTGCCTGAAAAAGCAGACATGCTCATTTTTCTGCAGAAGAATTGTTAATATGTCATAGCTGTAATAATGCACAGTTCCATTGAGTTTGACTGAATTCGTCACTGGCTATTAGAAAAATGTTACTGGATGTTACTGGCCATTCTTGTATTTGCCACAGAATAACTTATATTGTATTGTATGTTGTTAATTTCTACATACAAGAATATTTATTTTATTATTATTATACCTCAAGACAGTTTGTAAAGTCATCATGTTACTTCTAACTGAACTAAAGTTGATTCTAATTGACCTGTTTGTTCTCCTTTTTTCCAAATGAGAATCGATAAGAGAATCGATAAAGAACCGAATCGTTTAGCAGAATCGAAAATGGAATCGGAATCGCAAAAATCTTATCAATACCCATCCCTAGCTGCAGCTGTTTTGCGCTTCCGTCACAACACAACATATTACAGTAACAGCGAGTTTCAAGCAGTTCACATCTACTGCAGCGAATATGCTGCTGTGAGTGAGCACTACGTACCAGCCACATGAAAAAAAATAAAGTGAAGAAAAAATAATCTTCACATATTCGCGTGGAGCCGGACTCGATCCTGCTTCAGCAAAAGTCCATACATCAGAAACTACCTGTCTACCTCTGTGAGCCACTCAATCACGCAGGTGTCAGTGGTCTCCATGAATATAGTCAATTACGTCAGTACAGGTTACGTTTTGACTCGGGCTGACATGTATTTTGATCAACATATGTTTCAAATTAATTTCACTCGTAAACCGTGTAATAAGCAGGATAATGTATAGTTGGTCGGTTGTTATGGAGAAATAAACCCCTTCAGGTTCCGAACTATACATTATCCTTTACTTTGCGGGCTCTAGCAGTAAAGGCAGAGACTGTCACTTCCGGATCACGGTCATTTCCGGCTCATTGCACTTCAGATCAAAATTGCATGAAACATGAAACGAGAAACGCTCGTTATCCGTTTTTTTCCATTATTCATTTGAGCATAAAATCGAAAACTGAAAAAACGAGTCGTTATCCGTTTTTCATTTTCGTTTTGGAAACGAATACTGAGAAAAAGAGTTGTTTTTTCGTTTTCTTATTTTTGGTTTTATTTTGAAAAACGAATGAACGAATGATACACGGATTAAATAGCTCAAGTAGCTTGCTTTGGTTGTACCTGCGCAACACTGCCATCTGGTGGACATTCCGTGAATTGAGGGCTTTGCCGTTCTTCACATTCAAATCGGCATGCATTTGTTTGTGCATCTTGCAGCACAGTAGGAGTGTGTCAAAATTACGCCGTAGACACGAGAGCACAACAGAGATCCACAAATATATAAAATATATTCACAAATGCAGACTGTACGACTGCACACAAAAAGGCAAGCATATTTTATATTAAAATCTCGAAAATATATTTACAAATAGAATAGAATAGAATAGAGAATAGAGAATACTTTATTCATCCCTAGCAGGGAAATGTATGTATGTATGTACATTTATATTAATTATATATACATTTGTAAATCCGGTCATATTTGTATTGATTTCTACTCACATATGTATGTACATTTATATTAATTATATATACATTTGTAAATCCGGTCATATTTGTATTGATTTCTACTCACATATATGTGGATAATAAAGTCCCAAAATTTCTCCCATACAAGTCAGTCACACACACACACACACAGACTCTAGAGCCAGCTTCATGTGATTACAGTCACACACACACACACACACACACACACACAAACACAAACACACACACACCTTCATGTGATTAAAACACAGTTAACGTGCGACAGAATTTAAACTTAAACCATGATTTAATCTGGTTTTAAAGTTAAACCTTGTTGGTGTCAAATGCGTCAAATGCCTCTCGTGGGAGCAGCTGATAGAGTCCCCCCCAGCTGAAAGCAGCCCACCCCACCAGCCAGAGGGTCCAGGACCATAGGGACTGCAGTGGAGGAAGGCTGCCTTAACACCCTGCACAATGGCACCCAGTACACAAAAGTTAGACAGGACCAGTCAGCCCATCACCTGGTCCGTTCAACAAATCAGTTTATGCTACTGTGATTTATGTAGCCTAGTTAAATACTACAGTAATCATCATAGTGTATTGGCAGGAAAGACCATTTAAATCTGTATCAAATATCGATTAATGAATTAATCGATAATTTGCATGTTGGTCTTGGTTAAGTACTAGCCTCGTAAACCAGCCTCTCCCGGAACTGCATTTCATTTCATTCTGAGGGAGAGTCTGGCCTCATCCCCATTCTAAGCGTTTGGACTGAAACCCTCAGAAGGCCGAGCCAATCAGCGTTGCCCGCTGTCATTGACACAGCACGTTGGCCAATCAGGGACCGACTGGTGTAACGCCCCGTCACTACACCAACTTGCTGATTGGCTGAATGGGGTTGTCTGTCAACGCTACTACCAAAGATATTAAAACCGTCTTTGCTACTACTCCCGCCCAGCTCCTGCCCACCCCAGACGCTTAGAATGGGGATGAGGCCAGACTCTCCCTCAGAATGAAATGAAATGCAGTTCCGGGAGAGGCGGGTTTACGAGGCTGGTTAAGTACCACCTTGAAAAAAAAAACAATGTTTTGTTGCTTAAAGCAGAAGTAAGCGATCCGGTGGTTTTGGCTAATGCTGCGTTCCAGGCAGGCTTTTGAAACCGTAAATTACAGCTTCAAGTCACGACTTACGACTTTGTAGCGTTCCAGGCAACCCACTCGTGTTTCTCCGACCTGTTTTACCTGTGAAAGTCACTATAACGGCCACTCGTAACTTCTGACCCGTGAACTCGTACCAGATCGAACTGGTACGACTTCACAGGTCGGAAAAACACGAGTTACGAGTTGCCTTGAACGCACCATAACGTCTTGTCAGCAGATGGAGTTAGCAGCCCCCGCCCTCGTCATGGATCTATTGATCCTCGTCCCTACGTCACCACATTCAGGCGCATCCCTTGGCTGCACACACAGAGAGGACTGCCCCTTTATGCCGTTCTCTCTCCTCATTGGATAAAACTTGTAGGATACAAGGAAAGTTTTCTCCTGGGCTCAGAGCAGAGCAGAGTGACTGACAGACCCGTGTTTCAGACCAAACACTCTATAGAAGTGATTGCTGTCGGAAGATACAACTATTTAAGACTTAGATTAACACAAATATATCACTTACTTCTGCTTTAAGCTATTCAGTCATTCAATGGTATACTAAAATCCATGTGAAAAAAATGCTTCTCACTGTTCTCAGGTCAAATATTTATATGCGATTAAAATGCAATTAATTGCGATTAATTAATTACAAAGCCTCTAATTAATTAGATTAATTGTTTTAATTGAGTCCTGGCCCTATTACACAAGATAAACACACACACACACACACACACAGTTAACCTAATGTGATTACAGCTCCTCCATATCAGTGCTTATAGAAAGATGATCATGTGTCTGTCTGATCAGCTCTGTCTTGACCTTAAGATCGTGGGTTTGATTCCCATGTTGACAGAGATGGCACAACCGGCAGTAGCCCCGTGGCCCATTCAAAATTTCCCGAGAGGAAATTTTCTAGTTGTGCATTATTATTCCCTTATTATCAGTTAACTATATGCTTTTTGCAGGTACTGGATCTAAAGCGAGAACAATGTCTTATTAAGGCTGATAAATCTTTTATTATGCATTTGATTTTCACAACTTACACATCTTAAGTAAAAAACTTTGCACACCAGTTTTCAGAAAGGTGCGTTGGAGGAGAAGAGCAGACTCCTGCACAGTTTCTTCTCACTTGAAACATTTACTAAGCGATTGTTTCGTTCACAGACCTCAAGGCATTGTCTCTGACCCTCTTCTTTGTCAGCTTCATCTGGTGACAGATTCGATTTTTTTCATGTTTTTTTTCCCCCTGAAGGTAGCCTATTTAATTAGGATTTAAAGTTTTTTTGGTCTAACTACCTTCAAAAATCAGTTTTTTGAGTTTGTTTTGTGTGCCTGGCAAAGTCACTTTTTGTTTTCTTACTCCTTCCAGTGTTTTTGAGGGACCGCTTCTTTTCTGCTTTTTCTCAGTCTGTTGAGTGATTATTCTACGTCTTTCGTTTTTTTTTTTTTAAAGCCAATAATGTAATAACGTGCCAATAATGTAATAAAACTTTTGAGCCAATAACGTAATAACTTTTTGCCAAAATTTATTACATTATTGGCTGGTAATAACTGGTGTCAATAATGTAATAATACATAAATATGACTGCAGTTCTTGGAAATAAAAGGGGTTTTTGCAGTTTTTGTGCAGTTTGCTAATCAAAAATAGGTAAGTGGATGACATAGTCGTCATATTTATTCATCCAAGATATGTACTCTCATATCTTTCACCTCTCTCTCTCACTTCTACCATGCTTAATGATATGTTTGCAAACGGAAGAAGTAAGCATTGTAGGCTATCAACAACCTCTAAAACATAACCAAACTTGTGTATTGAATGGTGTCTGCCAGCCAGTTTATGTTTCAGTCATGTATAACTTCCTGCCTCAGACAAACCATGTGAAATGTGATAATCCCAGCATGGCTCGGAAGAGCAATGGAGTTGATTTGGTTTTACCATTCTCTTTCTATTTGAATTTGAGCTTAAAGCAGAAGTAAGTGGTCCGGTCGTTTTCGCTAATGCTGCGTTCCAGGCAGGCTTTTGAAATCGTAAATTACAGCTTCAAGTCACAACTTACGACTTTGTAGCGTTCCAGGCAACCCACTCGTGTTTTTCCGACCTGTTTTACCGGTGAAAGTCACTATAACGTATAACTATAACTCGTAACTTCCGACCGGTGAACTCGTACCAGATCGAACTGGTACGACTTCACGGTCGGCAAAATACGAGTTTCCTTGAACGCACCATAACAGTCCTCGTCCCTACGTCGCCACATTCACGGCGTCCCTTGGCTGCACACACAGCCCTGCATGCCGTTCTCTCTCCTCATTGGATAAAAACTGTAGGATACGATAAATGTTTTCTCCTTGACTCAGAGCAGAGCAGAGTGACTGACAGACCCGTGTTTCAGACCAAACACTCTATGTAAGTGATTGCTGTCGGAAGATATAACTATTTAAGACTTATATTAACACAAATATATCACTTACTTCTGCTTTAAAGGTCCCGTGTTGGATAAAGTGACATTTTGATGGGTTTTTTTTTTTTTTTTTTACAGTGATAATAAAGCAACATAGGTTCTATATTTATACTGTGAAAGTATAAAGGTAGTTTTTTCATTCACAACTGTAAAAAAAAACAAAAAAAAACTACCTTTATACTGTATGGAGCAATACAAACATCTACCTTTAGACTTTCACAGTATTAAAGCAGATATCAGTGGAATGTTTTTGTTAATATAAGTCCTAAATAGTCCTATTTTCCGTCAGCAATCACTTACATGAAGTATTTCAGCCTAAACACGAGTCTCTCCGTCACTCTGCTCTGCTGTAACCCGAGGAGAAAATTTTCCTTGTGGGATACAAGTGTTATCCAATGAGGAGAGAGAACGGCATGAAGGGCTGTGTGTGCAGCCAAGGGATGCGCGTGAATGTGGTGACGTAGCACGAGGACCAATTGATGCCTGACAAGGGCGGGGGCTGCTAACTCATGGTGCGTTCAAGGAAACTCGTACTTTGTGTTTTTCCTTCCTGTGAAGTCATACCAGTTCGATCTGGTACGAGTTCACGGGTCGGAAGTTACGAGTGGCCGTTATAGGGAACTTTCACAGACAACAGGACGGTAAAAACACGAGCTACGGGTTACCTGGAACGCTACCAAGTCGTAGTTGTGACTTGAAGCTGTAACTTACGGTTTCAAAAGCCTGCCTTGAACACAGCATTAGCCGAAACGGCCGTGCCGCTGTTATCTGCTTTAATGTAGAACCTAAAGGCCCTTTCACACCGGAGACGTATTTTTCGCGCGAATAATTCGCGCATTAATATTTTTTTTCGAACCCCGGTTTTCATCACGGGTCCTTTCACACCGACCGCGAATGTGTCGCGGCGAAAATGCGACATAATTTTTTTTCGTCGTGCGGTCGATTTTTCCGAGCTTTCGCCCGGCGAATAAACGCATCAACCAATCATGTGCCGTGAAAAGGAGGTACGTCACATCCCTCACGTCAGAACACACACAGCTGTTTCCCATAACAGACGGTGGCCGCACAGTCTCGGGCCGCCACAGTCTCTCACAGGAAAAATAAGTTGTTCACCGTCTTTGCTCTGATCTCTGCCAGTCAGCCTCCACCTGCCGTCTCTCTGGGCACGTACACACACACACAGACACACGCACATGCACACGCGCACACACACACACACACACGGACATGCGGGCGCATGGACACGTGCTTGGCCGCTAATGTAAACAATAAATAACCTGTGTCTCGGAGGAGAGAGGAAGATGAGGAGAAGAGAGGAGGAGGAGGAGAGGAAGAGGAGGAGAAGAGAGGAGGAGGAGAGGAAGAGGAGGAGAAGAGAGGAGGAGAGGAAGAGGAGGAGAAGAGAAGAGGAGGAGGAGGAGGAGGAGAGGAAGAGGAGGAGAAGGAGAGGAAGAGGAGGAGGAGGGGGGTAAGTGGAAAGAGGAGAGGAGGAGGAGAAATAGCAATAGTGTGTTCATATCAGATATTGATCAGTGATCAGACAGTGAGCTGCTGCTGTGTTGAGTAAAGTTGGTAACAAGACGACAGCGGCATAACGTAGCGAATACATGAGGGATAATTAACAGATTAAAGAAATGACGTGGAGGCGAAGAACCTCCCGTCGCAAAGCGAAACTTTGGAATCTAATCGTCACATCTGTCGCATATTCGCGTCGCCGCCGGTGTGAATGGTTTTGATGCGAAATATTTGGCCGCGAATATTTCGCAATTTCGTGTCGTTTATTCGTTACGTCCGCGGTGTGAAAGGGCCTTAAAGCTGCTTTATCATCACTGTAGAAAAAACAAAAAACATTGAAATGTCACTTTATCCAAATGGGACCATTCAATACACAAGTTTGGTTATGTTTTAGAGGTTGTTGATAGCCTCCAATGCTTACTTCTTCCGTTTGCAAACATATCACTAAGCATGGTAGAAGTGAGAGAGAGAGAGAGGTGAAAGATAGTACATCTTGGATGAATAAATATGACGACTATGTCATCCACTATACCTATTTTTGATTAGCAAACTGCACAAAAAAGCCTTTTATTTCAAAGAACTGCAGTCATATTTATGTATTATTACATTATCGGCACCAGTTATTACATTGTCAAAGGTTTTTTTTAATACTAGACCAATAACGGAATAACCAGCCAATAATGTAATAACTTATTACAATAACTTATTACATTATTGGCAAAATGTTATTACGTTATTGGCTCAAAAGTTTTATTACATTATTGGCATGTTATTACATTATTGGCTTTATTACATTTAAAATGGCCAAAATTATTACGTTATTGGCTGTTATTACGTTATTGGCCGTTATTACGTTTTTGGTTGCTACACACGTGGAGGTTAGTTGCCCCAACACTTTTGCCCCCGAGTAGAATTCAAACCCATTCTGGGCCTCGAAAAGAAGCAGCTGACAAGAGGAAGCGTCGTGAGACGGAAGATGACTCTTCTGGTAAGTTTCACTGCTGCTAACTAGTTAGTACAAACTCAAACATGCATAGCTAACGTTAGCCGAAGCTAGTGTAGACCTAGCCGCCTTATGACTGTTGCTGCCCTACGGAAGCGCTCCTCTGTGAGAAAGTTTTTATATTAAAATAATGTAGTTAATTTTGTCTCCAGCTAGGCTTATATACATACAGTGTACATGGTCGAAATATATAGCTTCTCTCTTTAGTTGTGCACTGTCTGATATGTTCTTGACACTTTTCTGTACATGATAGCCTACTTACTGCTGTGTAGCTACATTCAGCACAGTGATTTGAGTTTGAGTTTAAAGAAATGTGCTACATTAAAGCAGATAACAGCGGCACGGCCGTTTCGGCTAATGCTGTGTTCAAGGCAGGCTTTTGAAACCGTAAGTTACAGCTTCAAGTCACAACTACGACTTGGTAGCGTTCCAGGTAACCCGTAGCTCGTGTTTTTACCGTCCTGTTGTCTGTGAAAGTTCTCTATAACGGCCACTCGTAACTTCCGACCCGTGAACTCGTACCAGATCGAACTGGTATGACTTCACAGGAAGGAAAAACACAAAGTACGAGTTTCCTTGAACGCACCATGAGTTAGCAGCCCCCGCCCTTGTCAGGCATCAATTGGTCCTCGTGCTACGTCACCACATTCACGCGCATCCCTTGGCTGCACACACAGCCCTTCATGCCGTTCTCTCCCCTCATTGGATAACACTTGTATCCCACAAGGAAAATTTTCTCCTCGGGTTACAGCAGAGCAGAGTGACGGAGAGACTCGTGTTTAGGCTGAAATACTTCATGTAAGTGATTGCTGACGGAAAATAGGACTATTTAGGACTTATATTAACAAAAACATTCCACTGATATCTGCTTTAAGACTCTATTTAAAATGCTTGAAAATTCAACTGTAAAGTGTTATTGCAGGATATATCAAGACTTTTATTTTAATTTTTTTTACATTAAAAAAAAAATGTCATTATGAAAACTCAGATGTAAATTTCCTCTGTCCTCATTCTCTACCGAACCCTCCTCAGACTGTCCTCAAGCTCCTCAACCTCAGATGATGGCAAGAAGAAGTGGAAGAGGGAATTGCTTCTGATGCAAACAAGAGTGCAAAAGAGCAGCTGCTTTGTAAACTGTTTAAACGTTAAATGTTCAATGGAATTAAAATAAATAAATAAATAAAAGTGTACTTTTTTTTTCAAACACCTGTTTTAGGTTATTTTTATTTTTATACATTTTAAGTATAAAAATCATGTTGCACTTTGCAAAATTGCACTTTTTGGAGTAAAATTATGTCTTGTATAATATGCCTAAATGTTTTAAAGGTGCTTTCAGATATCTGTTTTAGGTGATTTTGATTTTTATACATTTTTAGTATAATGTCTCTTTACTTGACAGCAATGAATAAAACAGTGTTGGGCTTCACTGTTGAAACATTTGTATTACTATGCAATCTTTTATTTACATTTTATCAACCTTGACCACATGTATTGTTCACTACAGATGTGGAAGATGTGAAAATCATTGTTAAACATTAATAAATGCATAACAAAAGATTTATTAGACTTAATAAGGCATTGTTCTCGCTTTAGATCCAGTACCTGCAAAAAGCATAGTTAACTGTTAACAAGTGCATAGTTAACTGATAATAAGGGCATAATAATGCACAATAAACGATTTATCAGCCTTAATAAGACATTGTTCTCGCTTTAGATCCAGTACCTGCAAAAAGCATAGTTAACTGTAAACAAGTGCATAGTTAACTTATAATAGATGAGCAATAAAGTAGTATGTTAATGTTAATAAATCAAACAAAAAATAAAGGCATGACAAAGACATCATGGTTGGGCTACACTCAATGTGTTTGTAATGTTATTATGAACAATTATAAGATACTCATGAAGATTTTATTAATGTTCTTAAGCATCAACAAACAGTAAGTTATTATAAATCTCTTATAGTCTGCTATTAACTATATTATAATGAGACTATTAATACTTGTAAGCACTTATAACACCTTTTTAAGACAAGTTTCAGAACAAAAAAGGGCAAACACTATAGAAATGCGAATATTGCCTCATATTGAAGGCTTTAACCAGTTACTGAAGCCTTAAAAGCTGTGCAACCACAATTTTCTTTCCAACTACAAATACCTTGGCATCTGGATGGACAGTTGTCTTAATTTTAAGCACCATATCACCACCCTCATTGCTAAACTAAGAACAATACTTGGCTTTCTGTACAGAAATAAGCACCGTTTCCCTACTCACCACAGGAAAAAAATTGGAGACACTATTTTTTCTCTGTTTTAGAGTATGGAGATGACATCTATGGAAGAGCTGCTAGTTCCACTTTGATTCCACTGGATGCTGTTTACTATGAGAGGCCGTTTAGGAAATAATGCATATTTGCTCTCACATGTTACATCATACTCTCTTACAAACACTAGTATAGTCACGCACACATACTATTATACTCTCTCACATACACTAGTATAGTCACACACACTTACTACTATAGTTACACACACACACACACACATACTATCATACTCTCTCACATACACTAGTATAGTCACGCACACTTACTGTCATACTCTTTCACACACACTAGTTTAGTCACACACACTTACTATCATACTCTCTCACACACACTAGTTTAGTCACACACACTTACTATCATACTCTCTCACACACACTTGTATAGTCACACACACTTACTAGTATAGTCACACACACTTACTATCATACTCTCTCACACACACTAGTATAGTCACACACACTTACTAGTATAGTCACACACACTTACTATCATACTCTCTCACACACACTAGTATAGTCACACACACTTACTAGTATAGTCACACACACTTACTATCATACTCTCTCACACACACTAATATAGTCACACACACTTACTAGTATAGTCACACACACTTACTATCATACTCTCTCACACACACTAGTATAGTCACACACACTTACTAGTATAGTCACACACACTTACTATCATACTCTCTCACACACACTAGTATAGTCACACACACTTACTATCATACTCTCTCACACACACTAGTTTAGTCACACATACTTACTATCATACTCTTTCACATACACTAGTATAGTCACACACACTTACTAGTATAGTCACACACACTTACTATCATACTCTCTCACACACACTAGTATAGTCACACACACTTACTAGTATAGTCACACACACTTACTATCATACTCTCTCACATACACTAGTATAGTCACACACACTTACTAGTATAGTCACACACACTTACTATCATACTCTCTCACATACACTATTATACTCAAAATTACTAAAACAGGAAGTTAGTTTGTTTAAACAGGAAATACTATAAAGCCTCATTCCTTGATTGGTGCACAGCTCTGGGAGCTTACTGCTAGCTAAACGAAAGCTGTGTGGGAGAACTGAAATCAAGAAGGCAACTTTATAAGTACAACTTTATAATTTTGTAAGTAACTGCAGTTGCAAATATGATTTTTCTACTAATTTACCTTCTTTTTCAAAGCAACTTTTTGTTAGCAGTAAATGGTAATGAGGAGAGTATTAGGACTTTTTTCACTAATGCAATGAGGTGCCTTCAGCACATTGCAAGGGAAACTGACAGAGGTGGATATGACAGCATGATTTTGGATCGGTTATTCTTTGAGCTTAATGGATATGCACGGACAATTTTGTTCTTTAGCCAGCAGTTTGATGGAGGTGTCGATCAAGAGAGCTTTGTAACACTGGAGGCCCTACATTTATGTTTTTGTTCCATCATAAATTCATTTCAAAACTCAAGATCACTGCAAATGAGCCAAAGGGAAATGTTGACTTCAAGAGGCCCACCAACAATAATAACTGGCCGTCCTGGTCGCCCACAGTACAATATTCTACCTGAACAAATTACGTACTGTTTATCCCTGGGAATGAGCTGGCAAAGAATAGCTTTATGCTTTGGTATCAGTAGGAGGACATTGTACAGCCACAGACAAAATCTTCAAATTGGACCACTGGCCTACACAACAATGTCTGCTGACGTCTTGGGTGATATAGTCCGTGACATTCTTCAAACAACCCCAAATGCTGGAGAAAGATATATACATGGAAGCCTTAGATCACGGAACATCCGTATACAGCGGTGGCGTCTAAGACATTGCCTGCAAGAACTTGATCCTATAGGACGGGCCCTTCGTCGTCGCCGTGCAATTCGGCGAAGAATATATAATGTTCAAACTCCCAATCAATTGTGGTGAGTATTTTGGTTGTTACTCAAAACATTTTATTTATTACTCAGTACTTGTTACTAATTTCTAACTAAGTAATAAGCAGTTTACTCATGAGAAAAATAATTGTTTGAAAAGTGTGTCATTATTTCAAGCTTGCTTACTGCAGGTCAACATGCATACAAATACTAGTAGCCTAATGTAGGTAGGCCTAATTTTTTTTTATTTCTGTCTATAGAAATTTCTGTTTTTAGTTTGTGTCTGTTTTTAGACTGTGCCCGTTCCTTGCTTTTATACTTGATTACTTTTTTATCTGGGACCTAGGTACAAATTTCGTTCTGTCATGTCTAACATGTGGAATGACAATAAAATACTTTGAACTTTGAACTAATTTCAGTGTTCAATTAACAATCAGCCTGAAAAAGTAGGCTAACAAGATATTTTATGGAAGAGTTACTGTAAGTAATTAGTTGTATTATGGGGAAAAGTAATATTATTACAGTATTAGTAGCAGTAATGGTGGTACTCAAAGTTAGGCCTACTGATGAAACTTTAGTCTTAAAAAATTTGTTGAACAAAGTTATAGGTGGAAATACTCAATGTACCTCATATTTCCCGAGTTTTTCATGTTGTAAAGTACTTATTATGTGCTTGTACTGTTTTTGTTGTGGGCTCACTGACGACACTGTTAGTTTCTTGAAAGAGCAGGTACTTTATATCAGACTGGTCTTGATGACATACAGACAGGGAACAACAACCATGTCTGACCTCTGTGGTTAAACTGCTCACAGACACTGAACGCCCCCTGCTGTCTGGAAATATAAGCAGCATCTACATCAGCTTCAGATCCTTAGCAGATATGCTGTTATCATTACAGTGCTTATGTTGTCCTCTCCTCATGTTACTCTATTTTTCTTCTGTAATTTCCCAGGTTGGGATCAATACAATCTATCTATCTATCTATCTATCTATCTATCTATCTATCTATCTATCTATCTATCTATCTATCTATCTATCTATCTATCTATCTATCTATTATTATACATGATCAGTCTCAATCTCAGGGCTACACTTAAGTAATTATTTGCTATTTTTCTCCCCACAGGCACATAGATGGAAACCATAAACTGGTTAGGTGGCGAATGGTCTTCCATGGATATGTGGATGGCTTTAGCCGAACTATCATATACTTACAGTGTCTCAACAACAACAGGGCCTCAAGTGTCCTGGGACTGTTCTGTACTGGAGTACAGACCTTTGGTCTCCCTCTAAGGGTACGCTCTGACCACGGTATGGAGAACACAGGGGTTGCCAGATATATGTTGGGGAGACGAGGGCTGAACAGAAGCAGTGTCATTACTGGTCGCAGTGTCCATAATCAGAGAGTAGAACGTTTATGGGCTGAGCTTAACAGAGTTGTATCATTCCACTTCAGCAACCTGTTCACTTTCATGGAAAATGAAGGCATATTGAATTCAACAGATGAACAACATCTGTTTTGTCTCCATTACATCTACTTGCCAAGAGTTCAAAGGGCAGCTGCAGAGTTCCGAAATCAGTGGAACAACCATGGATTGTCTACAGAGGGAGGACAGACACCTCTACAACTGTGGCACAGAGGTGTTCTCCAGTCTGCTGGAGCTGGTGCTACTCAGGACATTTTTGATAGACATGATGCCTTTGGAATCAATGAAGACAACCCTCCTGAGTTAGAGACTGAGAACAATGTTGTTGTTCCGGAAAATGACTTTACTGTGAATGCAGCAGTTATGGACAGGATTCAACATACAATAGATCCATTGAGTGATGATGGTAATCATGGTATCAGTTTATTTTTAGGCCTGCTACATTTTCTTAGTCAACATTAACAAGGCCACACAACACTTGATTAAAATATGATGTAACTGTCAAGTAACAAGTAATAACAGTAAGCAGCACATTAACTGTAATAAAATAAAACACCTCAAAATCACATCAATCAGCCCGGAAAATAAATGGTCTCAAAACAAATATTTCAACTGACCATCCAAGGCAAAACAGGGTTCCTAAATTCAGTAATATTACTCTCTATACCAAAACCCTGAGTATTTTCTAAATCAAAGTCCACAATGTCTTTGAAATCAGTGTAAATGTGCCCAAAAGTGGCCGTCTATTATGTGCTGGCCATAGGTAACACTGCACTATGATGTAACTGTGAGGTAGCAAGTAACGTTAAGTGGTACACAACTGTACACAACAGTATTAAAAACTTGACTAACATTTAGCACTATTCTTCTTTATATTCTAAAAGCAAATAAAAACAGTTAATCAAATCATATACTCAAAGTCATATCAATCAGCCCCAAAAAGAAATGGTCTCAGCAAATTTTCAACCGACCATACGAGGGAAAACAGGGTTCCTAAATTCAGCATTATTACTCTCGACCAAAACCCTGAGTATTTTCTAATGCATAGTCCATACTGTCTTTGAACTCAGTGTATGTGTCACAAAGTGGCAGCTTCAGACAATTTATGCATGTGTTGGCCATAGGCAAACAGCGTCCTGGGTTTACAGACTGGTCATGTAGGAAATCAATTGTTGGTTGAGGAGAGAAGCCAATTGGTGGGACGATGCTTGCACCAGTTGCAAAGGCTAAGACATCGCTTAGCTTTGAGGCTCCGGCCTCCTCTAATACATGGAAAAAAACAACAAAGAAAAATGTCAATGTACAGAAAATATCACACTATATTGTCATGAGACAGAGCCATATGCAACACCAATATTTACCCTCAACATCCAGCAAGTAATCTCTCCAAAATGGCACAACACGTTCCTCTGCCATTCTCTTGTTGCTTCCTGCAACAGACAGTCTAATTTGGAAGAGCTGATCCATGGAGTTGGCTGTGAGTGGAGGTGGTTGATGGCACAGCAAGGGTCTAAAACTCTCCGGGTACGTCCTCATGGCGTCCAGGACACCAAGGGTTTTCAGTCCCTCTTTAAATCTGCAAAAATTAAAAGATGACACAACAAAATAAATCCTTCAAACTACTTATTCCAAATTCCAGCAGAGGTTAAATGACATCTAGGCTGCTAAAACATTTGAAATGTTTAAATGTACATTTCGTCAGTCTGTCAGAATCTAAAATAATTCTGTTTATATCTGGTAAATACATTTTAAAGTCTAGTTTGGTCAAAGATGTACAATGTTTTTTGTTTTTGTTACAAGATCTAACAGAATATTCTTCTTAATATGCTGTTCTATGTGCAGTCCATCTCTATGATGAGAATGTAATGAAAATAATATAGGGCAGTGTACTCTACAGAAAATAAGGAGTTGCTAACTGCATGAGTCGTTTGAAACCTTCTCCAATTTGATTTAAATGAAAAGTGTTCAGTTCAATGTTATGTTGCATGTATGTCCTTGCATTTGGAGATGAAACTGTTGTAAAAACCACCAGTCATCTTTATAATAAAAACTTTCTGAATTGCGTTACAAACCTTTCAAATGCCCCAGAGACTCTGTGGACCACCTGGAACATGACAATATCTTGAACCAACAGATCTCTGTCTTCAATGCATTTTAATGGCCTGAGACACCCAGCATTTGCCAGATAATCTTGCAGTGGTTCCGTGGCACGCATCAGATCCTCAAAAGATGTACTTTCAGACACCTAAAAGCAGCACACAATATAAAGACAGAAAAAATGAGCTATAGCATAGCAGAGCATAATGTGTATTTATTCACTATATATTCTGACCTTTTTTACTTTCTCGTAGAGGTCCGCATCAGCAATGTCCTCCAGAACAGGCTTTATCGTGGAACTGCCACCAACCAGATGGGAGTACAGCGCTGGTGTAAAGAATCCTGGTGGAGGACCGCCATGTACCAGGCTTATAGCAATGGCCTGCCCAGCAATAAAATATCGATCCTCTCTTAAAGCTAGAACAAACATGGCATAGAGGGAGAACATCGATAAAAATATATGGTACAAACTTACAGACAAAAAATATGTGCAGTATTAGCTGTGTGTGTGACATCCAGTAGGTGGCGGTACAGGACAAGAAATGACTGACACTTCACAAAACAGAGTGTATAGCTTCCAATAACTTCCACACCAGAACTACCCAGAACCTTTAGTTCCTGCACCCTCTCTACCCCAAACTACAGGGTTTCTGTGACTCCTGTGTTGTCTGCGTTTGCACCATAGGAACATGTTCGTGAGGTTCGTGAAGCATTTTAAAAAGTGCAATGAGGACTGAGCTGATAGTATGTGGAACTAGTAGAAGTAGTAGACAAGTTTGAAGATCATTCCAATGCATTTCCAATGGGACAAAAATGTCAGAAAACATTTAATATTGCCAAAATATATAAAGAGAATAAAAAGTTAAACACAAATAATAATGTGCAGTAGAAGCTACTTATACTTAGTAGATGGAGTAGTTAGACTGCAAAAAATGGCATAAGATGTGAGCATAATAATGAAAAATGATTCAAAGAACAATAAGCATACAGAGTTCCCAAAATACATTATGTGTTTTTATCATGTACCTGTGCTGTCCAATGCTAGGTTCAATCTCCCTGCCCTCCCCTCAAACATTGGTGACACTGCAAGAGCTTCCATAAGCAACCGCAGGAATTCCCTTCTCGGGCCACCTAGGTCCACAGCCTCTTCACTCAGTCCCAAATCATCAGAGAACTTGATATTCATCTGATATTTGGGATTGTATGACAGCCTCTTGAACCCTCGAAGAGCACCATCCAGCACTGAGGACCTGTTGATGTTGAATCTGCATCTCTGGGTGGCATCAATTTGAGATGCAAGACTGAGGAGGACTTCTTGTGCTGATTCTGTGTTTGTTTGTTCAGATACCCTGTTGAGTGAAATAAAGAAGAAATAAATATCAATAAAGTGTTACAATTATTTAGTTTTCTGCATAAAATGTGATAAAACAATCAAGGTTGGTTTCTTCAAACATAGCCACTGGATATTCAGTGTTAGTAGAATGTAACACTGTGGCTAACTATACAATTTATCAGAACAGAAAGTACTGTTTGATGTAAAAAATTATTTATTATGTAGAATGAAAAAGACTGAGATCAATGATCATTGATCAGGTCTTGCCCTCGTCAAAAACAAGCTGTCAATGGCATGGTTATCTAGATATATAACAATTACAAATTTGCATCTCTTAACCATCTGAAGCATCTAGCTTCTAAGCTTAAATGTTTATGAAGAACCTAATTGAACAATATTTGATTCATGGGCTACATACGCATGACCCTCAAGACTAGCCATTATAGCCTGGTTAAGATCCTCTTCATCAGAAGAGAGGTCTGAGGTTGAACCCATGATGGACAGGTAGGCAGCATAGTGGTCAGTCCTCCCTGCACCACCACAAGCACTGGGTGCTTCTGGTGGTTCAGCTTCAGTCGCAATGTCACTCAATGCTTGTGGTGCAGAGAGCAGTGTAGCTGTCGGGGCGGTGTCACTGGATGCATGTGGGGTGGCAGGAGGCTGAGTTGAAATTTGGTTTCCCCTGGACCGTGTACACATATAGCCTCCAGCTTGGAAGTTGTTGGATGCTATTGTGGTGTTAATCTCCACACAGTCATCTGAATCTGTGCTGTCAAACTAAAACAACAAAAAATACAAAATCTTGGAGTTATTCTCAAAAATGACAGCTGTATGCTATCTGGATAAGCATTCATTTTAAATCCCTTACCTGAAATGGAAGATCCCTTCCTGGCCGTATGTACAATGCCTTTGCTTTAAAGACTTTATGGATAATGAAGCCATTCAACTCTTGGCCCTCGCGCAGCTTTGGTGACACCAATTTGGTGCCACATGCCATCAACAGTTCAACACTGGGAAAATAATAAAAGAAGAATAAAGAAAAATAGAAAGAAATAGGAGTCAATTACAAGGCCAGTTTTAATCCATGATGTATCAAAAATTCAAATAATATAATACCTGACATCCTCGGGAATTTTGTTTTGGAATGCCTCTCGAATCTCTGCAATGACTGTCCTGTTGTCCCACGTTTTCCTAATCTCAAAGGCGCTTAGAATTAAGCCATTCTCATGAAGTTTTCTTTTTATTTTGTGTTTACAAACTTCATCCCATGCAGAATGGGGTAGCAGGATGACGTCTTTGTTGAAACTGGGATGGTGCTGGGTGTTAGGCCTGAAAGAAAAAGAAAGAAGAGTGCACTGTAATTGCATGTTGTCAGTAAGACAGTGTTTTTGTTTTTTGTACATGTGAAGTTGGTGAATAATTTCATTTTAACATGGGTAAGCTTATGTTTCACTTTCAGATGATTGCCTGGAAGTGGAGCAATTCTAAAGCCTGGAATACACTGTACGATTTTTTAAACCTTCCTGTTTAATGCCAACTCACACTGTATGAGTAAATCAACCATGATGTGAGGCACAAGTGTAGCTGTTGTGAAATGGTTGCATGGTGTTGAGCCTTCAGCCTATAAGCAACCATTTCACAACTGCTACACAAGCTCATGATTTCTGTGCTCACACTGTACGGTCCAATCCTTGGGTGCGAGGATTGGCATTAAACAGGAACGTTTGCAAAATTGTACACTGTATTCCAGGCTTTAGAATCGCTCCACTTCCAGGCAATCATCTGAAAGTGAAACATGAGCTTACCCATATTAATATGAAATTATTCAACCAACTTAACATGTGCAAAAAAGTCAGCAGAACAAAAATACAATGGATTTTTTACAGGATAGGCAATGTGTCTCATAAATCCAAAAGGAATGAACAAACAAGCAATCCATAGGCTACATGAAAAAGATGTCTGGTTTACTTTAGTCGAGCCAGGTTTTCAATCACACTGAAGGACTGAGGTACTATCTTTTTTTTTTTCAAAACAACCTGAGCTTTAAGAATATGCATGCTGTGGTGGTGTCATGGATGTAGAAAATTTGATATGACCAAATTAATTTCACACATAGCTATGGTAAACACACAAAAAATATTATGAAGTTGTTTTTAAATGTTAACTGTTCTTTTAGGTCTTGAGGATTAGGGGAAAGATAATCAAGGCTCTATATAAAATATATTATTGACATTATTTGCAAAAATGGCACACTAGCCTGGTATCTCTGGCATGAGCACAGCCTGTGGTTACAGTGAGGCAGAGAGCGGTGACGATCCCGGACTCATCCAGAAAACCAAGTCTGCCCCCCCCCCCCCCCCCCCCCGCACCGTACCCCCGCACCTGACAACTACCGTTCTCAACCAGACTCTGGTCTGTGGACCGGGTCTGGCTCCAAGTTTGAGCAAATAAATGAGCAAAGACCCGACCAGGTCCGACCAGTGTTGACCCTGGACCCGATGCGGCCGGACCGCATCGGGTTATTTTGTTTTATAACATTTATATGCGCATGAGAGTGAGTGAGTGAGCGAGCGCGAGAGAGAAACAGCGGGTGCACCAGATGATTGCCAACCGACAAAAGCTGAAATGAGACGGTTAAAGAGAAGAAAAACACAGAATAGGCCTAATATATGTCCAAGAGACTTTGTCCCGAGGAAGGATCGGATGGTGGCCCAGGTTTAGTGATGAGGAAACTGTCACTGCAGCTGCACATCTGTCAGCAGCTGCTCCAAACAGACACGTCACTAACTTTATTTTGAAGGGACAGATTAGATGTTGATTTTGTTGCACCCAAACATTAAGCATATAGAAACAGACCCGGCTTGAGACCGGCTTTATTTGCTCAAACCTGGAGACAGACCCGACCCAGTGCAACCGGCATCTCTCGCCTTTTTTTTTTTTCTTTTTTTTTTTGAGAATTTACAGTAGCCTGGGCTACACGGTCTCTGTGCGCTGCTGGGGATGAGAAGGCTCGCGGTTCAAATGTAGACTTGATCTAAAGTAGGATATTACTGACCAGAGGGAGGGACAACACGTAAGAGGGACGTAATTCTTTTTTTAATGAAAGCGGGGCACTTCAGCCTTTGCTTTGTTTACATCGAAGCCGAGCAATCAAGCCGTAGGATTGGGTGTAATCATAAATCCACCACTCCGCTGATTGATTTTTAACCACTTCCTTAAAAAATGCGCACGACCGGGAGGAGGTTTACCTAATACATCCATGGTTTACCACAGCGGAACAGGCTTGCATAGTTGCCCTTATGTTATAGGCTAGCCTGGCTGCTAGCTAAAAGTGTTAATGTGGCACAGTGGCAGCAAAAACATTGCTGATCTGTACGAGACCTAGACATTCAAACAGACCCACGTGAACCCAAGCTCGTGCTTTTAATGTTATTAAGCAGCCCATAAGGCTAAATTAATCCACTAAATGAAATGACCTTACCTCCTCCTTGACCTGCTGGAAGCCCATCCGCCAAAGTACTGTTGTGTTTGAAATCGAGGTTGATTTGCTTGGTTGCCATTAGCTTGAGAGGGCCCGCTCTGCCCTGATACACCTGATGCTCCAGGTCTGAAGAGCCGCCGCATTTCCCCATCGACCGCGCTACTTGAGGGCTGTTGATTACGGTTCGAAATTTCCGACATTGTGGTTATCACATTAGAACGGGTTAAAATGTTATTCAAAATTCCAATTGCCTCATTCACACGGTCCCGGTCGACCATTTTCACACGTTAACGTCCAGGAGGCGGGACATTGTCCTTGAGATCCCTGGAGAGATACATCCGGTACCTACACCCGTGATGAGCCAATCCGAAACTGGAAATTCAAGTTGACTTCCGTTTCAATCAACCCAGATAGCACACGTACGTCTGGCCGACGTCGGCCTGAGGTTGGACGTCGGCCCTATAATTTATAACATCTGTCAAGCATCGGCCCATGGGCGAATATCTTCAAATTTGATACTCATTTGTGCCAGCTCATCAAACGTCTCTGGTGCGTCGGCTTTAAGTCGGCCGCAGACCTGCCCACAGACGGCGGGACCTCCTGTCAGTTTGGTCCAGACACGTCGACGGAGTGCGTTTCAGGTAAGTTACTTGGGATATATTGCCAAAAAAAAGAGAAAAGTTAGGCCTATTTCGTTTATTTTGTAAAAGTTAAAGGTTTCCGGTGAGTGGCGAGGTACAACGCGGTCGAAATAACAGGCTACCAGCACAGGTGCCAGCTTATTTATAACTGTATTTGGCGTTAACGTTAGTTTAACTTAACGTTAGTTATCCTAACATAACGGTTACAGCCGACACCAATAAAATGTTAAGTCCTATTTTTTTCCCTCTATTGGACGTTATCTGGCTGGAAAAAGGTAGAAGTGACGGGACCGGTAAGCCGTTGTCAAAGCAAAAAAAAAAAAAAAAAAATGCTCCAGAACTAGAGGGGGGGCTGGCCGGCCTGCTGCCCGGGCACAAGGCGCTGGTGTGCGGATGAGTGAAGGAGGGAGACTCGGTCTCTGGAGCTCACCATGGTTACATAGATAGCAGACGCTTTTTAGGCTACATTTTTGTCCTCGCGCTTATGACAGCTGACTTGAGAATGATATTAGGCTACTCTGGTTAACTGTTGAGACAATTGAAATTGGTAAAAACAAATGTGTATGCTTATCAAAATTACAGAAAGAAGTGGCAGGCAGGGAAGTGAAGTTTTACACGATGGCAGAGGGAAAGGGCTTGAGAGTGTGATTGTTGCTGAGATTTAATCAGGTTGATTTGTCAGTGATTTATGACAAGACCGGACACTGCACAGAGCAGCAACCACGAAGACTTGTCATCTCACTGGTCATTAAATAAGACACATTGTTTACTCCAGCACTCCTTAATTCTTTACCAATTCTTTCCTTTTTACTTCGCAGAGCAGTGAGCGAGTGAGCAAGCACCTGATAAACAGCGGATGCGCACCAGATGATTGACCGGGGCAAAAACTGAAACGAGAGGCATACAGAGAGGAAAACACAGCATATCAGCTACAATATAAGGTAGGTAGCCTATGTCCAAAAGGCTTTGTCCTGTCGTCACGACGTGAGTGAGGGAGGATGGTGGTTCAAGTTTAGTGATGAGGAAACTGTCACTAGGTGCGTTTCCATTACCCCTTGAAATGCGCAAAACCTAAATATCGAAATTAAAAACTGGTAATGGAAACACCTACATTTCTAAAAAACTCTCAAATATCGCAAAAAAGTTTTTAGTTTTTGAGACGAATCGATACAAACTTGTATCGCAAAAGTGTAATGGAAACACTTTTTCTACACATCACCGGCGTCAGCGGAGTTGTGTGTGTCCACGCTGTGTTGGTTTATGTAACTTGAGGGGACAAATGAACCACATGTTTATTGTCATGCATTGCTGACCTGGGCATCGTTTCTCAATAAATTAGAAAAACCTTTCCTATCATTCTCCTTTTCCGTGCATGGTTGAAGGAGACTGGCTCGCATCCACGTTCCCACTCCCTCCTGCGCCGACATGTCACCTTAAGTCACATAAACCAGTACGGGTGTGTGGACACAACCACCTTGATGTGGTCACACGGGCTTTGCCTTTCAGTAATCAAGCGCTGTTTTCGTCTTTGTTAAAAACAGTAACAGCAACAGCTGTAGGCAGCTGAGATGGCGTAGCCACGAGTGTGCCAGTGCCACCCACAGAGGAAGCTGGCATACCCAAAAATGTGATGCATTTTTTGTTTTTGTTATAGTCTATAGCTTCTAACATGTTATCGATCAGTCAATACATTTGTAAAAATCGCCGTCAGGTGATGCGTTGCGACACCTGCACCGGCTCGCGGAGAAACTGGACTAATGGAATAATTAACGAGTTAAAGGCCAAACCACGCCGTCTTGCCCTTTAAATTGAGAGCTGCGCAGTGCGCACAGGAAAGCAGCGATATCGTTGTCCTCTGCTGCTTTGCGATATAAAACCATCAGGCCAAGCTGTTACATGTGATGAATGATGAGCCCAGTAGTTGTGTTCAGATGGTTAAATAGCTTTGTTGATCATGCGATCAAAGTAATTTAAGCGCCGTTACGCACGCCGCATCTCTCTCGTCCAGTGCGCTCCTCTCCTCTCCTCTCCTCTCCTCCCTCTCCAGTACCTGGCTGCTGAGCTCTGGGACCGGGGCTGAGAGACGTCACCGCTTTCATTCCGTAGTGATCCCTCTGGTCAGCGCGTTTAGATCCGAGTGGCCTGAGTGTCCCACACCTGAGCTCTGTGCCATAGCGCGCAGCTCCAGCTCAATGAATGACAGCAGGTCTCCCAGTTACCTGCAGCTGCTGCTCAACACTGATCAGAGCAGCTCACCCTTTGCTGAGGTTTTCTTATGCTGCAGCTCCACAATATGTTTATTTGTCCCTCTCTCTATTAATGCGTCGGATCAAATTTTTATTCTGCGTTTGTATCCATCCAGCTCTCTGTCCACACTCTCCATGGCGGAAACGGTTACGCGCAAAACCCTCATTTAAATACTGCGGTTTGCGCTGTTGTCATTTAGCATATTACTCATAGTAGATCATTGTGCTTGCGCTAACCAGACACGCAAAAGTGTGTTTTTTGAATGACTTTGTTATTGATTTATTTGAGCACGTCATATCCATAAAACCTGTCCCTCTTCAGTCATTTCTAATCGTTAACACACACACACTTTGTACGTGTAGACACTCCGTGACTCTGCTGTTCTGGCCCTGACATCTCTTCCTCATCTTTCTCCTCTTTTTCTTCCTCACCGCAGTTCTCAGCCTCTGCAGATGAAATGAGGAGGGGGGGGCCTAATGCCATTTGATTCGTCAGGGGCCAGCGGAGCCTTCGAGGAGTGAGATGCTGATGAAGAGGACTCACAAGTTATAATCTATTGATGACGGTTTTATTGATTGAATTTATGCTGTTTTGTAGCCTAACCTGAGTGAAGCATGAATAAAGTTTTTTTAAACTTGACTTTTGCCTCTTAATTGTACATGCAGCACACAGGGATTATAATTTATTTATTTATTACGTAGGATTGTAGAATATTGTAGGCTACCTAGTTCAAAAGGCCCGACCTAAATGAATAAAGGTCGTATGAATTATTTATAGGCTAAATATATGGAGCGCCTGGCGCTCCCGCTCCTGCTTTTATTGATCGCCGAGACGTCGGCCGGTGGTCGAGCTCGATCAAAGGCCGACGTCTCGGCGATATCTTGCCAATTAGCAAACGCTCTCCATGCGACGTCTTGGCGACGGAACTTGATGCGTCGGGAATACGTCGGCACGACGTATGTGTGCTATCTGGGAAACTCTCTCACACATACTACTATACTTGCACACATCACATATTATTCTCTCATACATTCACTATCATGTTGTTCCATCCATAATAGCGTGTAAGAGAGTATGATAGTAAGTGTGTGTGACTATAGTAGTAAGTGTGCGTGACAATACTAGTGTATGTGAGAGAGTATGATAGTAAGTGTGTGTGACTATACTAGTAAGTGTGTGTGACTATACTAGTGTGTGTGAGAGAGTATGATAGTAAGTGTGTGTGACTAAAGTAGTAAGTGTGCGTGACAATACTACACTGTAAGACGCAATTAGTAAACCTTACTAGAAAAAAGCATGGAAACTCGTTCCAGCTATTAAGGTTTACTATAGTATTTACTGAGTAAGGTTTACTTGATCATTTACTTAGTAAGGCTTACTTGATTATTTACTTAGTAAGGTTTACTTGATCACTTACTTAGTAAGGTTTACTTAATAATTTATTTAGTAAGGTTTACTCGATCCTTTAGTAAAGTTTACTCTATCATTTATTTAGTAAGGTTTACTCGATCCTTTAGTAAAGTTTACTCTATCATTTATTTAGTAAAGTTTACTCGATCCTTTAGTAAAGTTTACTCTATCATTTATTTAGTAAAGTTTACTCGATCCTTTAGTAAAGTTTACTCTATCAATTATTTAGAAAGGTTTACTCGATCCTTTAGTAAAGTTTACTCTATCATTTATTTAGTAAAACTTACTAAATAATTTACTTGAGCTCTAATTAATGATTACATTAAGGAACATCAAGTTAATAAAATAAACATATAATTTAATTCAGAAACAAATAATATTGTGGCCTTTATTATAACAAATAAACAGTTAAAAAAAAAACCTGTAATAAAGTACATCTAAACTGAAAACGCTGTACCAACTTTCAACTTGCTGTTTAACAAACCAACAGTCTGACAATAAAGTCATACACTGGCAAGTGTGCATTTTACATTCTCAAAGATTTATTGTACAAACGGTTAATTAATAACGTCCAACAATCCATCAACGATCATCCTCATCAACGATGGGACTAGAGCTGTGTAGAGGAGTACGTGGCAGTGAGGGCTGCTTCACAATGGTCAGATGGAGCCAGGAGGAGCTCTGTACATCTGCACCCTAGAGAAAGGACACAGCCTGGTCAACTCAGATAGACACCACCAGAATGGATGCTGGGTAATCATCGAGCCCAGTTCATGTTAGTCTGTAAGTGTGCAAATAACTGAAAACAGTCATGACGACTGACCAATCAATGTGCATGTGATTACCTTGCATGTACAGTAGTAAGGTGCTCTGGATAAAAAAACATGTCTGTACCTCATCAACGATGGGACTAGAGCTGCGTAGAGGAGTACGTGGCAGTGAGGGCTGCTTCACAATGGTCAGATGGAGCCAGGACACTTCCTGCTGTAAAAACATTTTAGACATGTTAGGTAAGACATTAATTGTGCCTGACACCCACTATTGTATTTGTGAAATGTTTATTTTATTTGTGAAAACGCTAAAGGGGAGATTTCACCGTTTTTGTTTGATACCTGCAGACCTCATTAGACCAGGTCCAGATCAAAAACCGCTATGCCTAGACTTCTCCAATCTGGCCTAGATTAATCTACAGGCCCTGAAGATTAATTCAGACACAGTTTCTGATCTGTGAAACATTTATTTTATTTGTGAAAATGCAATAAAGGCACATTCACTGTTTTCTCATCATATAGACCACTAGACCTGGTGCTGATCAAAAACCACTATGCCTAGACTTCTAAAATCTGGCCTGAATTATCCTACAGAGGCTAAACATTCATTATAACGCAGTTTCTGATCTGTGAAACCTTTATTCTATTTGTGAAAATCCTATAAAGGCAGATTTCACTGTTTTTTCAGAATATAGACCACATTAGACCTGGTCCAGGTCAAAAACAACTATGCCTAGACTTCTACAATCTGGCCTAGATGAATCTACAGGCCCTGAAGATTAATTCAGACACAGTTTCTGATTTGTGAAACCTTTCCTCTAGGTCTAATGTGGTCTATATGATGAGAAAATGGTGAAATCTGCCTTTATTACATTTTCACAAATAGAATAAAGGTTTCACAAATCAGAAACTGTGTCTGAATTAATATTATAGCCTCTGTAGGATAATCCAGGCAAGATTTGAGAAGTCGATTTTAGGATAACATAACCACGCTGACCCACTGAACTGTTGATGTTGATGACGTTTGGTGCTGTTGATGTATTATTTGTGGCTGTAAGTGGCTGTTTGGTCGCGGTTTGTACGTGGAGAAATAGCCTTGGTGTTGGCGCGGTTCTACTACAACGGGAGGGGGGGTCGGTATCACGGTGCGTTGGAACATAAATTTACGCCGGAAGACCCCCCTTCAACCCAGGCTACAGCGGCCGTGCTCTACCAAGATGCACGTTGCTCACTACTCACCCCCAATTTCCACCTGGCAGCGCTGCGGAACGTCTCGGTTCCACCGCTGTTTTCATAGTGACAGTGAGCGGCCCAATGCTAATTTTTACTCCGCTCCCCCTCTCCCCCTCTCCCCCTCCAGCTGTCTCTCAGGCGCAAGCACACATTGTCAGAGACGTTCTAGACATTGTTCACTGAACGCACCTCCATCTTCACGATTCAGGTAACTTATTTTGGTTTCAAAACGGCGAATTTGACCGGCGAAAAGTGTGTCTGTAACTTCCATCCATTACAACACTCTTTGAAACAAATACCGGGTGGTTTAAATACATTTTAATGTGAAGACATGGACTTTTAACACGGTGTGTGGCGAACTAACGTTAATTTTAACTTTCCATGGCTCTCGCCAAACCCCGGTTACACAGCCCCCACCATTCTTAGTCCAATACATAAAACGTATAACTTATAAAACTTACCTTCCTGATGAAATGAGTCCAGGATATGAAAAAAGATTTAAAAACGCGCTGTTTCCTTCTGTCGTAGTGACTCTGCTGCTGTGTCAAGCCAAGCCAAGCCCGGTTGCTCAAGTAAAGCTTACTTGTAAATAAAAGTAAATGTTACTATAACCACAGTGCAATTAAAGGTTACTTGCTCTGGCTAAGTAACCCTAAATACAAATAAAAGTAAATATTACTATAACCACAGTGAAATTAGAGATTACTCGCTCTGGGAAAGTAACCTTAAATACAAATAAAAGTAAATGTTACTATAACCACTGTGCAATCAGAGGTTACTCGCTCTGGCCAAGTAACCATAAATACAAATAAAAGTAAATGTTACTATAACCACAGTGCAATTAGGGGTTACTCGCTCTGGGAAAGTAACCTTAAATGCAAATAAAAGTAAATTATACTAATCACAATGTAATTACAGTTTTTCTCGATTGCTAAGACACATTTCTCGAAAGCTTCTCTCATTTTCTCTAAACTGTGAACACAAACTCCAATTTTCAAGCTACATTCACAAAACCTCAGACTCTTCTTGCAAAACCAAACTTTCACCTCAAAACAGTTCAATCTGTGCCCAAAACTGAACTTTGTTGTCAAATCGTGCCCCGAGTGAATCAAAATTAAAAACACTACTGAGCAGTCACTAAACACTACATAGAAAAATAGAAAACACAACGCTCAGGACATGAAGCTGTAGAAATAAATGTTTATCGTCCACTGTAGCTAAATGCATGTTGCAAAACAAAAAACCTGTGCATTTACACTGTAGCACTTCTCTCCTTCCCTTTTTTTCACCAGCCTCCTTCCCTCTCCACATCCATTTCATCCCCTTTTCCTTCTTATTTTTTCTTCCCAGTTCATCCCTCCCTCCCTCATCCTTTCTTTCTTCACCCTGTCGTCTCTCATCTTCTCCTCTTGCAAAACAAAATACCTGTGTATTTAGCACTTGTACATAGTACAAAAAAAAGAAGTACAAAAACCAGAAATCTTGTGCATTTACACGTAGCACTTGTACAGTACAAAAACAAACATAATCTTGGGCATTTAGCACTTGTATGCAGTAAGCCTACGTAAAAAAAAAGTACAAAAATATAGAAATGAGAAGTGCATAACTCAGCCACAGCATCATTTCTCTGTACTGGATCAGGCCACAGGACTTCATCCTGAACTGGCTTAGGCTATGTGTGCCCTCACATCATTGGACACAAGTGTTATCTATTTTGAGTTGTTGTGTTCAACCGGTGAAACCTGTGCTTTACTTGTGTTTGACTTTTGCCATCTGTGCTCAGCATTATGCAACACAGGTGCATCACAATGAAAATGTGTTGGAAAGTTGTGTCTAAACAGGTGAAAGGTGCTGATGGTTTTGTCAAAAGAGTGACTGATTCAATCAGTGGGTTCAGGCAACTGAGAATTTGGTTCAGACAACAGGGTTTAGTGTTTTAGCAATTGAGAAAAACTGTAAAGGTTAGTCACTCTAGGCAAGTAACCGTGAATACAAATAAATAGGTAAATCATACTAATCATAGTGTAATTAAATGTTACTCGCTCTGGACAAGTAAAAAAATATATCTTTACTCAAAACAATAAGTAAATTGTGTTTTTCAGTAAAGGTTACTTGATTAAACCTAGTATTATATCAAATTAGTAAAGGTTACTCATTTTTTCTAAGTCTTGGTGACTATTATGTTTTACAGTGTAGTGTATGTGAGAGAGTATGATAGTAAGTGTGTGTGACTATACTAGTGTGTGTGAGAGAGTATGATAGTAAGTGTGTGTGACTATACTAGTAAGTGTGTGTGACTATACTAGTGTGTGTGAGAGAGTATGATAGTAAGTGTGTGTGACTAAACTAGTGTGTGTGAGAGAGTATGATAGTAAGTGTGTGTGACTAAACTAGTGTGTGTGAAAGAGTATGACAGTAAGTGTGCGTGACTATACTAGTGTATGTGAGAGAGTATGATAGTATGTGTGTGTGTGTGTGTAACTATAGTAGTAAGTGTGTGTGACTATACTAGTGTATGTGAGAGAGTATAATAGTATGTGTGCGTGACTATACTAGTGTTTGTAAGAGAGTATGATGTAACATGTGAGAGCAAATATGCATTATTTCCTAAACGGCCTCTCATAGTTTACCACTCAGCCTTACATTTCATTTCCAATGATTCATATAATACTCATCACGGCACTCTTTATCAAAATGTCGGCTGGTCATTTCTGACAGTAAGGGGACAACAGCATTGGTTTTTATCCATTTTTAAAGCCCTGTCACAGTTATTGTCTCCTTATTTATCATCTCTGTTAACTATAAAATCAGAAAACATTGGTACCCACTCACAGAACTGATTGTTGGGTCATATTCCATTCGTCAGAACTGAGCTGGGTAAAACGTCCATCTCTCACAATGCACCACATGGGACCCTCTCTCCCATCAGTACAGCAGTCCAGAACCCTTGTCTCAAACCTGGTTCATGACTGTTTGACTGAGTTAACTTTTCTTATTTGTTTCCTAATATTTTCTTATGTAAACTCTCATTCTTCTTTGCTGTATTTGTTGTTCTGTATACAACATCTATTGCGCGTCTGATGATCGTCAGTGCATCCTGAACACTGTATCCTATTTTGTTACAAAAAATACAGCAAAAAAGCATAATTACATGAATATGGGACCAGCATGGGATACTAAAATCTTGTTCATTTACTGAGAAGAGTGTCTCTGCTAAATCTGTGGTTCAATTTCCGGACTGATATATCATTTTATTAAATATTGATTGAATTTGACATTATTTTTATGTTAACATTTTTAAATTATGTTTTAAATTGAACAACATAGAGTATATTAATTCAAAATACCTGAATCACCTAATTTAATTGAGCAGTTCTTTCCCATTTTTCTCATTGTGACATAGGTGTCACATGGTATTTTTCCTGACTTTTTTAAGGCTAAGGCCCGATGTGACCTATATGTCACAGCAATATTTTCTTAAGTTGTTTTATATGAGTTTCTTCAAAAAATGAGGTCAGAACAGGTTAAATACAACAAGGGACATGTTATAAAAGGATTTGCATTGTGAAATGGGTGGTGGCTTATTTTATTGACAGAAAGCAAGCTTTTTAACTCATTGAGTGCCGCGCTCCTTTCCAAAGTTTTAGTCAAGTGTACCGGCAAATTAGACCATATTTGACTTTTTATTTTAGAGCCATAGTGTATTCTATATTATTG
The DNA here is from genome assembly GCF_045865225.1 of Trachurus japonicus. Taxonomy (NCBI): domain Eukaryota; kingdom Metazoa; phylum Chordata; class Actinopteri; order Carangiformes; family Carangidae; genus Trachurus; species Trachurus japonicus. The sequence goes on along the minus strand of NC_140909.1, from coordinate 29,122,112 downwards.
CCACCAACACATACTGTAGCTCATTTGAAAGGTTTAACTTTATCCTTCAAATGGCCACAAACCGTTTGTTTCTACGTGCCTCCGTTCCTGAGAAAAGTCAAGCTAAACATGGCTGGGTTTCACCAAAATCCCTCCTTTTTTTCTAGAAAAGGAGATAGAGCGTCTTTTATGAAAGGTGCGCTGTTTGTGTCTGTCGCTCTTCTCACACTCGCATTTCTGGATCAAAGGGCTCGTATAAGATAAATATACACAACAATTGTTGTTCTATTCACAAAACCACCATCGGGGGCGGGGGGGGCGCCACTAAACAGCAATAACACAGACGCACCGTGCCGTGTCACAGCCTCTCGCCGCGGAACGTGAGGCTCTGCCGGCCACAGCGGCTCGCGAACACCGGTCCCGCCGGTGGTCGCGGTCCGTCTGTGGTACGGGTCGGTGGTGCCGGTCTGCTTTGACCCAGAGACCATCAGATTTTACCGCGGGAGGACTTTGGGGAGGACACGGTGTTGCTCCAGATGAAGACCGGGCGGGACAGTGGGCTGAGAGCTTCCTGGTTCAGCTCCCAGCTGCTGCAGCCTCGCGGGTGAGAGCGGAGCAGCAGCGGAGCAGCTGCACTGCATCTGCATGCAGAACTCCGTTTGCAGAAGCTGAGTTATGATAAAAACTTCCAGATCATGAGCTGTCATGTGACTTTGATCGTCATCTATTTCAGTTCTCCTCGTCGTAGAGTCCCCAAATTTACATATAATGTGTATTAAAGTGTCTATTTTCATAATTTAAAAAAAAAGCAAAAAACGAAAAATTTCGTTTTTGGCACTCAACGCATGGGAACGAAAAACGAGAAATTACGTGGTTGGCACTCAATGAGTTAAAAGTAGCTGCCTCTGTGAAATGTGCCAACTCTGCTGGCCACCATCTTGGAAATGTTGTCATGGATAGAGAGATTCACAGAGAGTCATGTGAATGCACCAGGATGTTGAGTAGATGTCACTTAGGGACTTCATGAGTTAAAAGTTCAACATCAATATGTGTAAGGGGCTTTCCAAGACACTTGAAGGCGGTGTGACACCCGTGTCACCGTGGGTCCTTATGGGTTAAGATTAATAAAGGCATAACAAAGACATAATGGTTGGGCTAGTTGAGTCAATATATGTGTTTGTAATGTTATTATGAACAATTATAAGATACTCATGAGGATTTTATTAATGTTCTTAAGCATCAACAAACAGTTAACTAAGTTTATTATAAGTTATTATAAATCTCTTATAGTCTGCTATTAACTATATTATAATGAGACTATTATTACATATATAGTCTTATAAGCGCATAATAATGTTAATAAGCATCTTGTAATCACTTATAAGGGCCTTATTACCTATTAACTAATGCTTACAAGGACCTTAATATAAAGCGTTACCTATTTTTTAATTCCGAACTATTTAATTCAGAATAATCAATTCCGAATTAAAAAACATCATGTAAACGTGGTACATGTAGGCCGCATGTGCCTCCTCAGAATGCTCCAAAGAAGAAAAATAGCCCACACTTCCTCTTTTTAGCTGCCTTCCTGTTACACTGAAACGCCTTCCTGTTACAGTGAAATCTTGAGAGCATTACAATAGTGTGTGTGAAAGCGTTTCAGTTGTGTGTGTGAGAACCAAGGGGGCAGTTGTCGGTCTGAGAAGTGAAGCTCACTTCCGTGTTCAAAAAACTGCAATCCCCCCTGCTTCCTCTGGGGGCTGGTGTCAGAAGGGAGCATTCCCCATAGACCCCCATGTTAAAATCGCCGATTTTACATCCTCAATAAACATGTTAAAAGCCTGGTGTCAGAACGTTTTTTTGTCTCAATCGATAGTTTCTACCCCCACACACACTCTGAGGGGGGTGAATTTTTTTTTAACTCTACCGTTTTACTGTTATAAGGTTAAAACTCTGGCCAATTAGGGCGCGGAAACGTTGAGTGACAGGTCCGAGCAGCTCCGTGGACAGCTGCTTCGAGGCCAGTGGGCGGGTTCTCGGCCGGCCAATCCAACATGGCGCTGTTCAGGCCGCCATATTTGAGTCACAAAAACGACTCCCCAAAACCAGTGGGTGACGTCACGGGTGCTACGTCCTTTCTTTTTACAGTCTATGGTGAGAACACAACATTTCAGTTGTGTGTGTGAAAGCATTTCAGTTGTGTGTGTGAAAGCGTTTCAGTTGTGTGTATAAAAGCGTTTCAGTTGTGTGTATAAAGGCATTTCAGTTGTGTGTATAAAAGCATTTCAGTTGTGTGTGTGAAAGCGTTTCAGTTGTGTGTATAAAAGCATTTCAGTTGTGTGTGTGTGAGAACACAACATTTCAGTTGTGTGTGTGAAAGCGTTTCAGTTGTGTGTGTGAAAGCGTTTCAGTTGTGTGTATAAAAGCATTTCAGTTGTGTGTGTGTGAGAACACAACATTTCAGTTGTGTGTGTGAAAGCGTTTCAGTTGTGTGTGTGGAAGCATTTCAGTTGTGTGTATGAGAGCACAACATTTCAGTTGTGTGTGTGAAAGCGTTTCAGTTGTGTGTATAAAAGCATTTCAGTTGTGTGTATAAAAGCATTTCAGTTGTGTGTGTGTGAAAGCGTTTCAGTTGTGTGTGTGAAAGCGTTTCAGTTGTGTGTGTGAAAGCGTTTCAGTTGTGTGTGTGGAAGCATTTCAGTTGTGTGTATGAGAGCACAACATTTCAGTTGTGTGTGTGAAAGTGTCTCAGTTGTGTTTATGAAAGCATTTCACTTGTAAGTGTGTGAAGTTTTTACTATTGTGTGTGAATGTGTTTTGTTTTACATGTGTGTGTGAGTGGTAATTCTGAATTATGTCCCTGACGGCCCCTCATAGCTTATCATCACATCACCGTGTTGTAATGTCACAGGCACAGCACTGCTCTGAGCTACATGGTTTTCATGGGTACAAGGATGATGATGTTGATGGTGTGTGTGTGTGTGTGTGTGTGTGTGTGTGTGTGTGTGTGGAAGGGGTCGCCTGATTGTATATTTATTTGTTTATTTGATATAAATTATTTCTTAGTTTACCTTCTAAAAGACTGATTTAAAGTTGTATTTTAATATGAACGTACTAGCCTACATACAAACATAATGCTAGGCTCATCCTCATTTACTTACAGCTTAGACTCTTTTATAAGGTGAATAAAGTGCTATATGACAGAGGATGAAAAGTGTTGCAAAGGTGCATTCTTTATTTTTCATGAGAGCAATCAATTGCTAAAATATGAACCTAACCCAGATCACTGGTTACTGTGCTGATGAGGGTTTGTAGGTGAATATAATGGGATGGTTTAAATACATCATGAGAGCGATTTTTACTGATTCTTTTGTGTGTGTTTTTACTGAAACACTGAAGCCGTCGCAGCAGAACTGTGGATGTACAAACTGATGATGAAGGGTGTGTCTGCATCCATTTATAGCCAAGTGTGTGGGTGGAGATGGGGCTGTAGATGTATAACAGAACCATCTATATGCACTGCTTTATTAATCTGTTGCAAATTCTGTCTCTGTGCAACTCGGAGAAAAGGATTCACATGTTCAAATGTCCTCCAACTTCTCCTTGTCTTCAACTCACCGTCCTTTTTCTCCTGCACGTGAAAATCAAACAACGATTTTTGAAAAACATCAGTCTCTTTCTTTAAAGGAAACATATTATGCCCCTTTTCCACAAATTAAAATTGTTCACAGGTGCCTTAAATTCTCACAATTTGGAAGGAAGGCAAACCCAACATCCAAATTAAGAGCCTTCAAAAAGTGATATTTCCATAATACATCATGCCCTTCGGGGACATTAAAGATTTTCAAATCAAATCAAATCAAATCAAATCATGTGCTGGTTACAACAAGTCATACCTGTTGCACATCTGGAACAACTGAACAGAATCCCAGACCTTCTGTGCTATAAAAGCCACAGTGTGAGGCCTTTGTGCGACAGTGTCAGTGCTATATGTGAAGCAGTCCTGCGGCGCTCAGAGATGTGAAATCCGACCTCCTCGAGCTGCCACTTCACAGCGGGAACACATCCACCCCCCCCACCCCTTCCTCTCGGGTTCTTAGCAACAACTTATCAATTATTAGTCAGCCTCTCCGCATGTAGGCCACCAGCACCATATGGGTCACCAGACCAGACTCACTGTACGTATGTACAATGATTCATTAAAGATGGAGAATCTCACTCTCTTTTATGTTTTTTTTTTTTTTTTTTTTTACTTCCTCTTTGATTCAGTGTTTTCATGTGTGAGTATGCAGCATTTTAAATAATCTGTGATAAACTTTTGTTGGCAGCATCAACAATGACAGTCAGTGGATATTCAACTATCACTGAAGGACAATTACAAACCTGAGGATTCTGAAGTCATCTGCAGCTTTTTCTTCTTCTTCTGTAGAATTCAATATTTTATGGGGATGGTAAATCACATTAAATCTAGAGTTATGTTTTTGATGCAGGGTTTTAGGAAAGTAATCTTGTCTAAATGAGGGACAGGCAGCAACTCTCTCATGTGTCCCCTGCTGAGCTTGATAATGTCAAGTGATCACATCCATCACAAGGGAAAACTGAGAGGTGCTCAACTTATGTACAAATATACCGGTATGTTGTTTACTGCTCCACTCCACAAACTGAGTCTTGTGACACCTGGACACAAATCCATTCAAAAATCTGCTGAAGAGTTCTCAGAACACTTTTGTTATGATTTCAATTCAAATTTTGCTCATGTTGAGGATTTAATTCTGTCTCTGCCACTGGGCTTGGAGTGCATCACCTCTACCTCAAACAACTCAGACAGTCTTTTAATGAACTAGTCCGGGAGGCTCGGTCAGCTTACTTTGCAAACCTCATCGCCTCCTCAAAAAGAAACCCAAAAATCCTCTTTGACACTTTCTCCATCACTGCCTGCATTAACATCCTTAACTAGTGATGACTGTAATAAGTTCCTAACCTAACAGGCCTATATCTAAACTCCCATTCTTATCCAAAAGTCTAGAGAAGGTTGTCACGGGTCAGCACTGTGTATTTATCACAGGACACTGTGATACTGGTAAATACACAGTGCTAATTCTACTAGACCTTAGCTCCACTTTTGATACTTTCGATTACAGTGGGCTATCTGTCAGGACCACATAATGTCTATTGTCTATTGTTAGGTTTTTAGTTGAGTTTTCTGTCTATGTCTCATTTCCTGTTTTATTTTGAAGTCCGTGTCCTGCCCCTGTCTTCCTGTCAAGTTTCCCGCTTGTGTGATTGTCTTCCCCGTGTCTCGTTGCCTCCCTAGTGTGTGGCATATACGCTGTGCTTCCCATTCCTCCTGTACCAGATCGTCTTGTCGTATTGTAATGAGCGTTATAGCCTTCTTTCTCTGAGCATTCTTCGTGTGACGCGTTTCTTGTGTTCCCGACCCTTGAGCCAGCCTAACAGATATCTGTACTAAGCCGGTGCATATTCTCATTTGCCCAGGTCATAGTATTTCAAAGGAGGTTAAATCGAAAGCAACTGGATTTAGTTATTTGTCTAGGAAGACGTTTCACCTCTCATCCAAGAGGCTTCATCAGTTCATGTACGCAACTGACCAGGCTGGGACTGGTCCAACTATCTGGTGTGGAGACTCACAATTTAAAGCAGATATCAGTGGCACGGCCGTTTCGGCTAATGCTGTGTTCAAGGCAGGCTTTTGAAACCGTAAGTTACAGCTTCAAGTCACAACTACGACTTGGTAGCGTTCCAGGTAACCCGTAGCTCGTGTTTTTACCGTCCTGTTGTCTGTGAAAGTTCCCTATAACGGCCACTCGTAACTTCCGACCCGTGAACTCGTACCAGATCGAACTGGTATGACTTCACAGGAAGGAAAAACACAAAGTACGAGTTTCCTTGAACGCACCATGAGTTAGCAGCCCCCGCCCTTGTCAGGCATCAATTGGTCCTCGTGCTACGTCACCACATTCACGCGCATCCCTTGGCTGCACACACAGCCCTTCATACCGTTCTCTCCCCTCATTGGATAACACTTGTATCCCACAAGGAAAATTTTCTCCTCGGGTTACAGCAGAGCAGAGTGACGGAGAGACTCGTGTTTAGGCTGAAATACTTCATGTAAGTGATTGCTGACGGAAAATAGGACTATTTAGGACTTATATTAACAAAAACATTCCACTGATATCTGCTTTAACCTCTTGTGTGGGCGTTCACAAGGGTGATGATGTCACTGGTTCCCTTTTGTGAGGGATGGTTTCTCTACTTTTACATAGATGGCTTCTTTATCTTTATTATTCTTTCTTTACCATCCCTCAACAGGAGAGGTGGTCTCAGACACCACCTATCTCCAATTTACAATGCTGCCCTTTCATCCCTTCCCAGGAGATTCAACAATCTAGCCTCAAAGAACAACTACTGTTCACAAGTGGCAAGTGACTCCAACGACTGTCGTTATAACAGCATAGGGCACTAACGAAGTCGAAACCAACTTTCCATCAAAGACAGTCATTTAAACGACTGTCGTTGGCACGTGGAGCACAAAAGGGAACCAGTGACATCATCACCCTTGTGAACGCCCACACAAGAGGTTAAATAGTGAGTCTCCACACCAGATAGTTGGACCAGTCCCAGCCTGGTCAGTTGCGTACATGAACTGATAAAGCCTCTTGGATGAGAGGTGAAACGTCTTCCTAGACAAATAACTAAGTCCAGTTGCTTTCGATTTAACCTCCTTTGAAAAAGATATCTGTACTGTTTTGACCTTTTTTGAATAAACGGACCTTGACTCAGCCAGAACCCTCTGAGTCTGTGATTGTGTTACCTTTGTGTTTCTGACAGTATCCTGACAGAAAGACTACATGAATGGGTGGGCATATCAGGTACAGCACTGGTTCAGATCTTGGGCCCTAGTTTCTTGGCGCAGCGCAGGTGGCGCAAGGTAACGCAGCTGGTCTAATGCAAGTTTCGACCAGCGCAGCCTAGCGCAAAGTCAGATTGGAAGATAGGCAGATCGCGCTGCGCTGAGATAGGCGTGGCCGCGCAGCAGGGGGAGGCGTCACAGATTCAGCTTGGTGCAGTGGAAGTTTTGTGCGAAAATGTCCCGCCGAGGTTGCGCTGAAAGCTCGCCACCTCCAACCAGGTCTACTCTCAGCGCAGGGCGGAGCGCAGCAGGTGCAGTGGAAGTTTGGCCGACTGACCTGCAGTGCACACACGTCACCAAGACCTCACAGGCAGATCTCCACAGTTCCAGACACATTTCAATGCAATAAATATCCACAATAACCACTATTTAATGCAACTAACGGAATCAACACGTGAATTTATATCTATATAGATTGTCCCGTCACATCTGACGTCAGATCAAAGCAGAGATCAAATGCTGTCGGCAGCGTAATGGAAACTCCACCTGAATTAACACAGCAGGGACGAACTGGCACTGAAAAGCAGCTGTGGATGTCCCAAGCAGGACTGTGAGGGTGGATGACTGCATGTCGCTGCCATACCACTCTGCCCTTGTGATGATCCCCTTTATTTATTTATTTATTTACTTATTAATTCATTAGCGCGTGCGACCGCATCACGCAGCCGTAATGAAAAACAAAACACAAATCATTATCTCTCTTAGTCCACCACAGGTTACACCCCGCCTTTCCGAAGCCCCGCCTTTCCGACAATAGACTTCCATTCATCGTAATAGCGGGGTTTTCTATTTTTTCTAAAGACCCCGCTACTCCGAAAAGGCCAGTGGGGGAAACCCCCCCCACTCCGAACGGACAGACGGACCTAATCAGAAAGGAACCAGAGGCTGTGCAGTGCGCAGTGCGCAGTGATCCTTTTTTCCTTTTTGGGGTCAAACGGATCATGTGCATAATTAACTGCAAAACAAGCAAATACTTCATACTGTATTAATGACTTATAATGTTCATTATGCTTCTAGCCTGTCTAGCCTCTACCTGGTCTTTTTACTAAACTTAACCAACTCCTTTCTTCATTGCCTAAATCCAACCAAAGCATCTCCCTCAGTCAGCTGTCAGCACGAGCGGTGGCTGCAGCAGCCTCGCGCCCGTGTGAGCTCAAGCCGGGTTCAGCCGCGCTCGAGCGGAGGAGGGGGGGAGAAAAAGAAAAAAAGTGTATTTCTATTACTGTGTGGGAGATCTCCAACAACGGAGTCTGGGAGAAAGCAAGTGGGACAGATCTGCCCAGTCTCTGAGCAGCGCACGTTTCACAGACAAGCCACAAAGCAGAATGTAAACAACGTCACGCGGTTCAGCACCTTGGACAGCTGCGGGGGGGAGGAGGGGGTGTCGGAGTAGCGGTGTTTCGAAGTGGGGGTATTTCGGAACAGCGGGGTGTCGAAGTGGAGGTGTGTCGGAATGGAGAGCTGTCCCCTCCACCACAACAGCCTCGGTATCAGATAGTCAGTATATAGCCTACTACAGTATACTCAGCATCTCTATCACAGAAAAAAAAGAGAAAAAAAGAGACGGACAGAGAGAGAGAGAGGAGGACTACGGAGCCCGTGATATATCATGGAATAAAAAAAATATAATTTGTGGCCACGAAATAGCAAGTCGTTCCCACGAAATAGTAAGTCGTTCCCACGAAATAGTAAGTCGTTCCCACGAAATAGTAATTTGTGGCCACGAAATATTAAGTCGTTCCCACGAAATACCTAATTCGTGGGAACGAATTACTATTTCGTTCCCACGAAATAGATATAACGTGAGCACGAAATACTAATGTACTCATGGACACATATGCGCCTGGTCCCGACCAGGTTATGTTCAGAGTTTAATCATAAAATATATATAAGCGCCACTGTTTCATTATTTTAACCTATTTACAGCTGCGTCACCTTTACTTTGAAAGTCCAGTGGAGCTGAGCGTCAGGAGCTCATTATATATTAGGCTATAGCCTATATATTTCATTTTATATACAGTCAGTCACCGCTGAAAGAAGTTGTGCGCTCGCAGCAGGACAGACAATTAGATGGATAATTGGTAAAGTTAATAGTTTCACTTAATGTGGCCATTAATAAATTAATTCTAATGTTTCGCCTTATATGTCAGTGTTACCCAAACGCAAATCTTGAATAGGTCTCCGCTGTTTTCACATTTAAAAAGGTCTTTGTTATCTTTGTACAGAGACAATATGAGATTTGCTTGTAGTGCAGCACCTAAAAAAAACCCACTGTAGACTATTCAGCCTCGCTTCCAATAAAACACACACTTGCGTTATTGCGATCAGTGAACAATATAAAACACGATTTAAAATGACAGAAAGGTACAATTGGGTCACTTCACAGAGGACTAAACTCAAAAGAAACCACTGGAGCACTCCATATAGCTAATGCAGAGGTTTAATAAAGGTGCACAACACCTAAAGTTTCGATGCGGTGTGCGTCTTCATCAGAGGTAAGCCGAACATAGGGTGACACAGCTGGTTAGTCACTACCTGGTGTTCATTCATTACATTGGCAATGATGTTCTTACACTCACCAAATGGGCAATACTTGATCAAAGGGCAACTTAGGTCCGCCCACCAAGAATAGGCTTCCTTCGCATTACAGGCCACGGTGATCCCCTTATTGCAGCGATAGTCTATAGTCTATTCCCCCCCCTCGCTCTGAAAATATTGTAAAGACCCCGCAGTAATGTAATGTTGTTGTTATGATGTTTAAGTTGTGTGATTTCTGACTGACTGTATGGTTGGATGAGAAACTGAGGGGCTGGGGTGATTGTGAGGAACAGAGTCCTGTGTGTGTGTGTGTGTGTGTGTGTGTGTGTGTGTGTGTGTGTGTGTGTGTAGGTGAGTGAGGAGGAGCAGAGGAAGAAATGAGAGCTGTCAGATAAGTTTGTGTTATGTTGTAGTTACGTCGGGTCTGACACTACAATATCAATAACAACATGTGCTTAACATAGACGTTGGACGCGAAATAGCCGCGGAGCGGAGCCAGTTTCCTTTCGGTCCCGTTAACCGACTGTGCCAGATGCGCCAGAGCGCGCACCTCTGTGCCAGGCTCGCGCTCTGCGGCGATTTGTGTTTATTCGTCTTAACAGAGATGCTGAACAGAGGGATTAACACTAGAACCGCCAAGACGGTCTCACAGACCGTTTGTGTTTTTCTTATGTAAATTACTCTGTTTACATTAAACCTACAGGTCTTCCAGTCCGTGACTTTTCCTAAATATATGTGTTTAATGGTTTCTGAAGCTTACAAGTTATTAAAATGAAACACACTCGATTTCTGAGCAATTATACCTCGCACCGGCTGTTATAGATCGCTGTGTCCAGCTGTGATCACACAGCAATTATTACAATGTTTCCATTTTGCAGTTAGAGAGAGAGAGAGAGAGAGAGAGAGAGAGAGAGAGAGAGAGAGAGAGAGAGAGAGCGAGAGCGCGCGCGCACAAACGACACCGGGTGTATATGGGCAATAACTGAAACAGGCCGGTTAGAAAAGAAAAAGGAAAATCAGAGAATACAGGATATGTCCAGGAGACTCATCGGGGCGTGAGGGAGGGGGGATCGGTTGGTGGCTCAGGTAGTGATGAGGAAATTGTAAGCTGCATCTGTCAGATATATGCATCTGTCAGCTGTCAGCTGACATGTGCTCCGTGCAGATGTAATGGAGGTGCGCGGACTGTCTGTGTAACGGAGGTGCGCGGAGCTCCGTTACACAGACACTATACAAACTTTATTTTGTGGGCTCAGGACAGACTAGATCATGATTAGTCTGTGTTAGATATAAAGCGCCATATAGTAGGCTATATAGCCTACTCACTCTCGTTCATAATGATTATTGAATTATAACGTAATAATAGCCTAATTATCTCGGCTGCTGTCCAGTCCAGTAATAACGGGTTTCTGTGGGCGTGGAGCCTAAACTACGTAGTATCCAGGTAGAACAACTGTAAAACACTGGAGTTGATAACAAACTGACCTAGAAAAAATAAAAATCCAGTGACCAGCGACATCGACTCTTGACATGAGAGCAGCACACATCACTCAGTCTAACCCCCCAACCACATCCAAAGCGGAATCGACGCATGTGTCCATGAGTACATTAGTATTTCGTGCGCACGTTATATCTATTTCGTGGGAACGAAATAGTAATTCGTTCCCACGATTTAGGTATTTCGTGGGAACGACTTAATATTTCGTGGCCACAAATTACTATTTCGTGGGAACAACTTACTATTTCGTGGGAACGACTTGCTATTTCGTGGGAACGACTTACTATTTCGTGGGAACGACTTACTATTTCGTGGGAACGACTTGCTATTTCGTGGCCACAAATTATATTTTTTTTATTCCATGATATATCACGGGCTCCGTAGAGGACAGAGAGAGAGAGAGCAACAACAACAACAACAACAACAAAGGTCTGAAGAAAATCTACATCGAGGAAAACCTCAAAAGAAAGAAGATTTTCCTATCACAACTGGACTGGCAACGTTTTGAGAACATCACCAGGACCAGGTCTGGAAAATAAGGTATCTCTGTCAAGATAACTGCTGAGAAAACAGTGAACCAACTGTCAGTTGAAACCCTCCATGATAATGGAACACTGTGAAGAAACAGCTGAGCAACAGCAACTGATGAACTTATCTACAGACACATCTACTGTAGCAACACAGAGACAACCGGGACAGATCACTGGCGGTGAAATACAATACCCCGCAAAAGTCACTACAGTACAGCAGAAGAAAGACTTCAAAATGAATATGCTACATGCCAATCCAGAAACACTGATAGCAGACTTCAGCAAGAAGAACAACCACAAGGTAAAATGCAACCTATTGTTCTTCACTCACCATCCTGAAAATTGGCACACAGCAATATGTGAGCAGTTTACTCACATTAAGAAGAATGGGATAAGTAAAGGCAGACAGATTACTGCCTACGAAGATGCAGACCGCTCAAGTCCCATCTTAACTGTGAACATATACCACAATGGAACAGTTATGATCCAGGGATCTGAGAACAGTTTAGACAACTTTGAGAACAGCTTCCCAACACTGAAAACTGTGGCAACATCAAAAATCTCTCCCCCTCCTCCACAAGAGCTTCAGACCAGGTCGCCCATCTTCAGCAGACATCCACCTACACCATACTCTGAATCACCCAAACTCTCCAGCAATCTCAGAGTCCTGAAGGAAGGTATCTCAATACTTGAGAGAGAGTTCATAGAATTCAGAGAGAAGACACTGAGCGATCTTCAGAGGTCTGATGACAGCCATTTAGGAGTGAAGGAGATGTACTCCACAGTTCAACAACAGAGACACCAGATAGATGAACTCCAGCAAGCTGTTCGAGAACTGGAAGAAGACAACCGTTCACTGAGAGAAACACTCAAAAGAGTGATAGAGGAGCTAGCATCGACCCACCACTCCAGTGCAACATGGTTGGATCAGGAGATCCAGCAGCCCCTGCAACAGGAGATCCAGCAGCCCCTGCAACAGGAGACCCGGCAGCCCCTGGATCAGGAGATCCAGCAGCCCCTGCAACAGGAGACCCGGCAGCCCCTGGATCAGGAGATCCAGCAGCCCCTGGATCAGGAGACCCGGCAGCCCCTGGATCAGGAGATCCAGCAGCCCCTACACCAGGAGACTGGGTCTGCCACCCAGACATCTTCAGCCTCTAGCCCCCAAATGCCCCCTCCCCTCTTCCCTCTGGGCACCACAGACCAGGGGTCCCAGAGAAGGAGACCAGAACCTGCTTCACAAAACCACACAGAAATAATATTTCTGTGTGATTCCAATGGAAAGTACATCAATATGAAACGTCTCTTCCCAGGCAGAAGATCCAAGATGATTTGGAGTCCCACCACCTCAGAGGCTATGAAGAAGCTGGCTACTACAGACCTCCAGGGTGTGAAACACATTCTGATTCACACTGGGACTAATGACCTCACACACAAAAAGGACATAAGTCACTCACTGCAACAGGTGGCAGAGAAAGCAACCTCAGCAGCCCCCACAGCCAGGATAACCATATCCACCCTGTTACCCAGAAGAGATGTCCCTCAGCATGAGATCAACAAAATGAATGCTGAAATATCCAAAGCCTGCATGGGAATACCAAATGTTCATATGGCACATCATGCAGAGATCCTCCACCAGCACCTGTATGATAGCCTGCATCTAAACCAGAGCGGCGTGCGGCTGTTCATCAAAGACATTAAGGACACAGCTCTCAACCGCACCAGATCAACATCTCACATCACCAACAAGAGCACACCCAACCACCAGAACCTCAACAGAAGGTCCCAGCACACTAGAGACACCACCAACAATGGCCAGAGCTCCTCACGGAGATTCAGACCTGCCTCAACCCCACCTCTTCAGAAACCCAGCACCACCCCGCCACTGTACACCTCAGCCCCACCTGTTCAGGACCACCATCCCACAGTACCACACTACTTCCCCCCTCTACCCCCACCTCTTCATGGACCCAGCGCCACCCCACTGCTGTACACCTCAACCCCACCAGCTCAAGACCACCACCCAACTGCACCACTCTACTTCCCCCCTCTACCCCCACCTCTTCATGGACCCAGCACCGCCCCACTGCTATACACCTCAGCCCCACCCCCTCAAGACCACCACCCAACTGCACCACACTACCCCAGTTGGCGGCAGCAGCAGCAGCAGCAGTGGAAGCAGCAGCCAGCCCAGACTCAGATCCAGCCTCCAGCTCAGAGAGACAGTTACGATGCTGCAGCCGCCAGACTCAACACCTCACCCACTGAACTGAGTCTAAAACAGATAAGAGACATTGCAGCACTACTCTATACTAAATTACTGAGCTAATAGAATATACAACACTGAATAATTCATAATCACTTAACATTTAACATATTTAATTTTTTTATTTAATTTAATTTTTTATTTATTTTATTTTATTTTATCTTTTTTCATTTGTTTTTGCTTGTAGATCGGATATTTTTTCAAGTGGTACACGATTCTGTTAAGATAAAGAAAATAGCATCTTTTTCAATAAGTAGCTGGAACATTCAGGGCATATGCTCTTCAGTTTTTGGTTTGAAATCAACAAACCCTGACTTTCTGAAAAATATTAGAAATGTAGATTTAATGATACTGAATGAAACTTGGAATCAAAACCAAAATCAATCTAACTGTCCAAACGATTATATAGAACTTATTATACCCTCTGTAAAACACAAACATATTAAGAATGGTAGAGATTCAGGTGGTTTACTCATATGGTACAAAGGGGAATATAAAGATTACATCTCACCAGTTAAAAAAGGTACAAATCACATTTGGATCAAAATTCACTCAAATATTCTAGAAAACAACAGAGATGTCTATCTATGCGCAATATATATCCCACCCTCAAACTCCCCCTATTATGCAGAGGAGGTTTTTGAGGAACTCCAGAAGGAAATTTCCTTCTACCAAAGTTTAGGATCAATCTTAATATGTGGTGATCTTAATGCCAGAACTGGTAGAGAGCCAGACTTCATTAACTACGAAGGAAACAAACATATTTTCAAATATCCCCCTTTGTACCAGACCTGCATAAATACACAAAGACAAAGCTATGATAACACGGTTAACAAAACTGGCAAACAGGTACTACAAGTGTGTAAAGGTTTGGGTCTGTACATTGTTAATGGCAGAATCAGAGGAGACTCTCTGGGCAGACTCACACAATGCTCTGTGTTAGGTAGCAGTGTGGTAGATTATGCCATTACTGACATTGAACCACAATATATAAATGCATTCACTGTATCACCACTAAAGCCCTTTTCGGACCATAGCCAGATAACCTTATTTCTGAAAAAGTCATTGTCAACCACCGTAAATCCAAATCCTGAGCCAAGGCTGTTTCCTTTACCAAGGAGATACAAGTGGACAGAAGAGAGCACTGCTGCCTATACCGCTGCGCTAGACTCTGCTCAAATTCAGAACATGCTGGATACTTTTCTCAACACCCAGTATCAGCCTGAAAGAGAAAACATAAATCTGGCCACACATCACTTAAACACAATATTTATTCATTTGGCAAAAGAATCTAAATTAAAAATCTCACAAACTAAAAAATCCAGCATGAAACAAAAAGAGCGTTGGTTTGATAAAGAATGTGCTGTATCCAGACAAAACCTGAGGAAACTGTCAAACAGAAAACACAGGAACCCAAATGACCTACCAGGACGACTTGAATATGTTCAAGCCCTGAAAGAATACAAAAAACTCCTTAGTGTGAAAAAAATGCATTATATGGAGGGAGAACTCAACAAAATTGAAAAAGCCATAAATGACAACACCTTTTGGAAAATATGGAAAAACATCAACAGAAACCCACGTACAGAGACCAACCCAATTCAAAATGGCAAAATCTGGAAAGATTACTTTGATGACCTCTATAGAAATCCAGAGTGTCACGGTCTGAATCATAACCAAATTTTAACAGTAGACAAGCTGAAAGAACTAGAAAGGACAGTGAAGGACAACCAATGTGCCCTTGACTACCCCATCACCATTAAAGAAATACAGCACAAAATCAAAACCCTTAAAAATGGAAAAGCTTGCGGTATAGACAGCATTAACTCAGAGATGCTGAAACACAGTAACTTAGAACTCCAACTTGCCATGCAAAAACACTTCAACTAGTCCATGAGCCAAGACCCCAAAATTGGCCTCCCGCAATCGAACGGGTGGGCAATTTCTAGTTTGTTTTTTTGACTTGGTAGACATCTCTAGTGAACAGTTTGGCATGATAACCATTGCAAACAGGTAGCTTAGTGGTGGTTATCATGTGTTGAATAGGTGGACTGGTAGAGTGGAAACTTGAAAACTGTGTATAGCGCTTGTTCGGTATTATGCTGTTTGTTGACCACTCAGGGTGCCTAAATCACTTCAAGGATGTTTTTCCCTTTTATCAAGACCCTACTATTAATAATAATAGACTCACCTCAGGAATATGTGAATCACATGAAATAGCCAACGTTTTTAGAATGTTTTACTTTTCATGCAATAACAAGAACAAACAAATATTTTTTTTTACATAATTAAAATCAACTAAAGAGCTTGCTCCTCCTGTCACAAATAATGTGGAGCATACTGCCAGTACAGTATTTCAAGTGTCCCTCTGTCAATGACCTACGCCTGGCCAACAGCCTGAACGAGTTCTACTGCCGCTTAGAAAGACAATGGGACAGACCTGATATCCCCCACACCTCCAACCACCAGCCATCGATCAGCAACAGCTCCTCCACACCTGGATCACCTACACAGCCCCACACCCCAGTGCCACCCTCCCCCACACCTCTCACACCTCTCTCCATCATACAAATCAAATCAAATCAAAGAAGGAGAGGTGAAGAGACTGTTTAAACGGCTGAACCCCTGCAAAGCTGCAGGCCCAAACTCTAGCCATGTTCCTACTAAAATCAGCGGGTCAACGCAGGTTTTTTAAATGTGGGTCGACCCGCTAACAATCGGCATTTGGCTCCTTTCCCATTGACCAAAATGAGCCGGGTCTGTCTGTCTAACC
This sequence comes from Trachurus japonicus, assembly GCF_045865225.1. Classification (NCBI taxonomy): domain Eukaryota; kingdom Metazoa; phylum Chordata; class Actinopteri; order Carangiformes; family Carangidae; genus Trachurus; species Trachurus japonicus. Next base: position 29,105,597 of record NC_140909.1, on the reverse strand, counting down.
CCCGCATAAACCAGTCGCCCCGCTTTCATTCGCAGTGCGAGAAACACCGTGTCATGCCCCAGCCGCCCGCCACGGAGGACAGCGAGTCTGCCACGGCCGCCTTATGATGGACGTCCGCGGCACAACATGTCAGTTAAACAGACTGTCGCTTCTTTTTTTTCAATCTTTTTTGGTCAGTGTTCTTTGATCTTTTGATCAAATCACAGTCTTGAATGCAAGCAGAGTTTTGTTTTGGTAGCCTACGTGAGACGCGACTGGTGCGATGATGTGGCATCACGTAACGCCCAATGTCATATAAATTAGCAGGTTGAGCCGGGTCTGGTGTTCCCACTGCAAGCCGATCAGAGCCGGGCCGATTTAAGGCGATTTTAACCCGCGTCTCTTGCCGAGTCATTTGACACGGGTCGACGGGGGGGCATACATCAGTCCGACTGCCCAAAAGTGCTACAGTGTTAAGGTTAGGTTTAGGGTAAGGTTGAGGGTTAGGGCTACTTAAGTCGGAGAAATGGGAGGTCGGACTAATGGACGCAAAAATAAAGAAATGTATGGTCGGAGAAATGGGTAGTCAGACAGATGTCCCGGGTTGACGCGGGTCGGTGCGCCTTTCTCTCTGCCACTAAAAGCCGATTGTTTCTGGGTTTAAACGGGTTTTTTGGCCAGTGGGAAAGGGGTATAAGTCTCCCCCTCCACCCTGAAGCACTGAGCCAATCAGCTGTCTCCGGTGTTCACACACATTTTTAACACCTCACTGGAGACCTGTCATGTGCCAGCTTGCTTCAAGGCCTCAGCCATTGCTCCAGTTCCCAAAAAGACAAGGCTCACAGGCCTTAATGACTACAGACCTGTTGCTCTGACTTCTGTGGTCATGAAGACTTTTGAGTGCCTCGTCTTGACCCACCTTACATTACAGTTCACCTACAGAGCCAACAGATCTGTAGATGATGCTGTAAACATGGCCCACTTCATCCTCCAGCACCTGGACTCCCCAGGATCCTATGCCAGGATACTGTTTGTGGACTTCAGCTCTGCCTTCAATACGATCATCCCAGCTCTGCTCCGTGACAAGCTCTCCCAGCTTAATGTGCCTGATTCCATGTGCAGGTGGATTACGTACTTCCTGACAGACAGACGGCAGTTGGTGAGGCTGGGGAAGCATGTCTCTGACACCCAGACCATCAGCACTGGATCCCCTCAAGGGATTTCTCCTCTGCTGTTCTCCCTGTACACCAACAGCTGCACATCTGGACACCAGTCTGTCAAGCTCCTGAAATGTGCGGACGACACCACCCTCATCGGCCTCATCTCTGATGGGGACGAGTCGGCCTACAGCAGCGAGACGGACCCTCTAGTGTCATGGTGCAGCATGAACAACCTGGAGCCCAACGCTCTGAAGACAGTGGAGATGATAGTGGACTTCAGAAAGGACCCACCTGCCCTCCCCCCTGTCATCCTCTGTGACACTACAGTGACCCTGGTTGAGTCCTTCTGCTTCCTGGGCACCACCATCTCCCAGGAGCTCTAATGGGAGCAGAACATCAGCTCCCTCACCAAGAAGCCTCAGCAGAGGATAGGCTATACTTCCTGCTGCAGCTGAAGAAGTTTCACCTCCCTGTGAAGATGCTGGTGAACTTCTACACTGCCACCATTGAATCCATCTTCACATCCTCCATGACAGTCTGGTGTGCTGCAGCTCCTGCCAGAGACAAGGCCAAACTGCAGCGTGTCATTCACTCTGCCCAGAGGACGATCGACTGCAGCCTCCCATCACTTCAAGAGCTGTACATCTCCAGGACCCGGAGACCAGAGCCAGAATTGCTGCTGACCCCTCTCACCCTGGACACAAACTCTTCCAGTCCCTCCCCTCTGGCAAAAGGCTCCGGTCCATCCGGACCAGGACCTCACGCCAAAAGAACAGTTTCTTCCTCTCTGCAGTCAGCCTAATGAACAATGCCCCAGTTCCCCCTAAATAACCCTAAACCTATGGATGTAATATGCTATAATGTTTATGTCATCTTTACTCACTACATCTTAGCCTTCTTAACCTTGGATGTATATAAACCATTAAAAATGTTCCCTGTATAATGTGATTTCACAAAAGTCCTCTGCTACTTCCTGCTAACAGCCATATTAAAGCCGATTTTCCCCCTCGCTCCCTCATGCACCCGGTGGAATTAGCGCCAACTAGTGGTGCAAACAAATATTATCTGCAGGGCCTTTCTGCAACTGCAAAGGTGCTCTAAATCATCAGTAGTGGCACACAAATTATGAAATGTGCAACATCGGAGAATGGCCATAATTGGTGTATATGGCATTTTTATGGTCAAAATAGTGAATGCATGATAAATATTGTTAAGCTACTCTTGTGCAAAGGTTATCATACCAATTAATAATATGGACATATATAGGAATAATAAAATAGCAACAAAAATTTGCCCACCCTTTCGATTGCGATTGGTGGTCTGGCTCATGGACTAAACCTGGTGTTGGCCACTGGATATTACCCCAGTGTTTGGAATAAAGGTCTCATTTCTCCTATATTTAAAAATGGAGACAGGTATAACCCCAACAACTACAGAGGCATCTGTGTTAACAGCAACCTGAGTAAACTCTTCTGTAGCATCCTTAACTCTAGATTAATCACTTATCTTACTGAACATAATATTCTGTCTAAAAGCCAGATTGGCTTTTTACCCAAACACCAAACATCTGACCACATATACACTCTTCATACACTCATCCAACACCATGTTCACAGAAAACACAAAGGAAAGATATTTGCATGCTTTGTAGATCTAAAAAAGGCTTTTGACTCAATTTGGCACAACGGGTTATTTTTACAACTTCTCCAATATGGAATTGGGGGTAAAATATATGATCTAATCAAATCCAAATATTCTGACAACCAGTGCTGTGTTAAAATTGGAAACAACAGAACAGAGTTCTTCAAACAAGGAAAAGGAGTGCATCAGGGATGCAACCTGTCTCCTACTCTGTTCAATATTTATATCAATAAATTGGCCACTCTTCTTGAACAGTCCCCAAGCCCAGGATTAGATCTACAAGGCAAAGAAATCAAATTCCTCATGTATGCAGATGACCTGGTTCTACTATCCCCAACAGAACATGGTCTACAGCAGAGCCTCTCTCTGCTGGAGACGTTCTGTCAAAACTGGGCTGTAGATATCAACCTTGACAAAACCAAAGTCATGGTATTCCAAAAAAAGGCCAGGCTGCAGGAATCCAAACATGTTTTCAGGGTAAGAGGGACCACACTTCAGCATACAATGGAATATAATTATCTCGGCATCATTATCAATGCATCCGGTAGCTTTAACAAAGCAATAAATTCCCTCACAGATAAGGCACGCAGAGCCTACTATAGCATCAAAAGCTCACTATACAAATTCAATCCTCCAATTACAATTTGGCTAAAATTATTTAACAGTATAATAAAACCCATACTTATGTATGGAAGTGAAGTGTGGGGCCCTCTAATGACACAGAGGCACACCTCGTGGGACACAACACCCACAGAGAAATTTAATCTTCAGTTCTGCAAAGAAATCCTCAAGGTCCATAGAGACTGTCCAAATCATGCATGTAGAGCAGAGCTGGGACACTTCCCTCTCTCTCTACACATGATTAAAAGGTCAATTAAGTTTCAGGTGCACTTAGCACAAGCTGATCCTGACTCCTATAACCACAGAGCCTTTCTCTGTAACAGCCTCTGCCCAGAGACAGACCCCCTGAGTAACACCAGAGAAACCTACCACCTCAAAATCGAAGACCTCCAAAATCTCTCCAAAACTCACCTAATATCAATCGACAAAGAGAACAAAATAAATTATATTAACAATTGGAAAAATGAAATTAAAACCATCAACAAATTGGAATGTTATCGCTCACTGGATAGAGAATACTCTCCAGCACAATATCTAATAAGTGTACAAAATCCCAAACAAAAACACACATTGGCAATGTACAGGCTCTCTGACCATCAACTAGAGGTGGAAAAAGGTCGGCATAAGAAAGAGTGGAAGCCCAGAGAACTAAGAACATGTAAACACTGTTCTTCAGGAGAAACAGAAACTGAGGCCCATTTTCTCCTCTCCTGCCCTCTGTACCAAAGTGAGAGAGAGGTGTTCATACAAAAGATAACTGCAGCAGATCCATCATACCAAGGGAAAACAGGTGACGATCTGTTAAAAGTATTTCTGGGAGAAGATCCACAATTTGCTAAATTAGCTGCACAATATGTAACATTCTGCCACGATACTAGAAAAGTACACGAATGCTGATCAGAACGACTATTGATGTCATTTAATATTGTTGTTGCTTTTTTATTATCATTTGTTACTATCAGAACCATTATTGATGTCACTTAATATTGTTATCATTTTTTTTTTTTTTTTTTTTTCACTTTCTTTTCACTTTTCACTTAAGAACAATATGTGTATGTTTTATATAGTATATAACAACTTGCAACAGTCTAATGATGCCCAATCTTACCACACATATTTATTTTTTGTTTCATGTGATGTAGACTATGTATAAGAGAGAGAGAGAACTTGATCAGCACACACATGCATGCTCTCACACACGCATAGGGTAAATCATTTTATTTATATTTTTTATTTATTTGTATATTGTTGTATATATTCATGAGTTGTACTGTGTCATTGATTACTAATGCTTTGGCAACATAGTTCTTTTAACTGTCATGCCAATAAAGCGAATTTGAATTGAATTGAATTGAATTGAGAGAGGGAGAGAGAGAGCGCCCTTTACGCTGATTTCATGGTGTTTGTTCATGTTGTGATTAGTGTAGCCTACACCTCTCATCTTGCTTACACAGGGTTTGAATAAATGTGAGTTTCTTTATTAGTTTATTAGTTGTTGTTTCTTACATTGGGCAGGGGTTCTCAGTGTATCAGATCAATCCTGGTTAAGTATATTAGTAAACTCATTATTCGGTCACTCTGAGCTCGGACCTCCGGACCAAAACAGCTGTTTCCTCCTGGGAGAGGTTCGGCCTCTGGCGTCGCTGTTTCCTCCGTCCATGTCCAAGTATAAAATGACAAACTTGCAGCGCGCATCACCCGCCGCGCAGTTAAAGGTGAGGAGAGGAGCTCCTTTGATTGGTGAAGATCTGACTCGGCTGTGTCAAACCCACTCCACGCCTTTCTCTCCTCCTCCTGTCTCCCTCCCGCCCTCTCTCCTCCCTCTTCACCGTTTGCACCGGTGGGAGGGACGAGGGGAGTGGCTGCGCTGGTCTAAGTCTGACTGCGCGGCCCACCAATCTTGCGAAATGGACCTGGGCCACACCCCGTTGACGTGGCGAAGCTGCGCTGATGTTAGATTTCACCTGGTCTAAGAAACTAGGGCCCCTTATCTTGACAGCAGGTATTTGTTACAGTGTTTGTTGGTAATTCAATGTCTGACCCCTCTGTTTTGTGGTGTCCCCCACAAAACCCTTACTATTTTGGGACCCTTACTATTCTATTTGTATTTGATGCCTCTGGGACAAATCAGTTGATGTTACTTATAACTTTTATGCTGATGACATCCAAATCCATGTCTCATTCAATCCCAATGAGGTCTCTCGGTTAAAGGGGACCTATTATGCTCCTTTTTGCACAAACTAAAATAGTTCCTGGGTGTCTTAAAGACATGTCTGTGATGTGCTTCGGTCAAAATACCCCAAAGATCAAACATCACAGCACTCTCAAAAACAGGGCTGTGCAAAACGGTCTGTTTCAGTGGCCCCTCCCTTTAAATGCAAATGAACCACTCCCTCAGCATTGCGGTACCATGACGATGTCTACTACTAGTATATGATTTGGCCAAAATGTACTATGCAAACAAAAGCTAAATCTGCAGTAGGCAAATTGCCGGTGTCTCCAGTATGCATCTGACCAGTCTACATTGTGTAATGAAATGTGCCCATGACCTATAGTCTCATCCTAACCAAAGATGGTATAGAGTAGTCTTTGTCATGTAGGCTACTGTAACCATGTAACATGTAATATAACTTCATAAAATAAATTAAAAATATATGCAGACTGGTCAGTTCATTGTAAAACAGTTATTTATTGATGTAAATGTGGTGATTTGTGCACGGGGGGCGACCGCCATTCCGAAGGACCGCCATTCCGACCGTCTGCCAGTCCGAAAATTCCCGAAGGTCCGTCATTTCGAACTTCCCGAGGGGCCGCCGTTCCGAATGTGTTTTATTTTGAAAATTGACCGGATTCTCTCGTGGTTTGACTTCCTGCCCGGCTTGACACGACGCGCCGCGGGGACAGCGCCCGACCGGCCCCTCCCCCTCCCCCTCCGCCTCCAAAGTTTCACCCAGGTGCGAGTCTGATGCATTACATCCATGGTCTGATGCAGCCGCGGCACTCCTGCTGAAAATAAATGTCCTTGCTCTGTGCTTTGGTTAGGTTTAGGCAATGTAGAAAGGAGTTGGTTAAAGGGATAGTTCAACATTTTGGCAAATTGGCCCATTGCCATAATCGCTATAGTCATAGCAGTAGGTTCATTACCTTTAATTGTAGGTGTAAGCTATTTTCAGTACGGCGGAGCGCAGCAGCTGGCTGCTCAGAGCTACGCTATGGAGGCTAACGGAATTTCTTGGTTTCCCTCATTAAACTCATCAAATACAAAATCCCAAAACTCCACAGCGCTTTTGTAGACAAGTTGTGAGCTGCACAACCACCACGCTATGAGATAATGACGGAACGATACGAAACGGAGCCGTTTTCGAGGTAAATTCATACAAAACCGCTGATGCGCGTTGCGTTCAGGGACAGTTTTTCAGCAAGCAGTCTCCGTATTTACCCTGTATTTACCTCGAAAACGGCTCCGTTTCGTATCGTTCCGTCATTATCTCATAGCGTGGTGGTTGTGCAGGTCACAACTTGTCTACAAAAGCGCTGTGGAGTTTTGGGATGTTGAATTTGATGAGTTTAATGAGGGAAACCAAGAAATTCCGTTAGCCTCCATAGCGTAGCTCTGAGCAGCCAGCTGCTGTGCTCCGCCGTACTGAAAATAGCTTACACCTACAATTAAAGGTAATGAACCTACTGCTATGACTATAGCGATTATGGCAATGGGCCAATTTGCCAAAATGTTGAACTATCCCTTTAAGTTTAGTAAAAAGGTTAGGTAGAGGCCAATAAAATCGCAGTTAATATGTATCTCCCCCGGGAGTCGAACCCTGATCCACCGCGTCAAAAGCAGATGCTCTGACCACTACGCTATCACCACAATTAGGCTTGTTTACTCCGTGCCGTAAACCATTCAAGATTTTTTCAGGTTCGGAATGGCACCCTTTCTTTCAGGTTTGTAATGGCACCCTTTTCCCATAAATAATTAAGGGTCGGCATTCCGACAAATTAAAGTAAACGTTCTGAGTGGCGGCCCTTCGGAATGGCACCCTGGAACCTTTGTGCACATAGACTACAGAGCTCCGCAGCACTGCGCCTCTCCTCTCCTCCTTCTCACAGCTTCACTTTTCATTTAAACTAATCCAACTGCCACAATTGTAAAATTTCATCAATGAGACCAACATTTATCTTCTAAAAAGACTAACTACACGGTGGTAAACGTCTAAAAACACCTGTGGGTATGTTTATTAGCGACCGTTTTCTCTACCGCGATGAGCACGGACGTCTGCCCGGCCAAGGAGGCCTGCAGACGGGCTCTGCCTGTGTGAGGAGCCGCTGCAGCTCCAGAGCTCCGGCGCTATGGCGTTACGTCGATCCGGTGTTCGGTCCAGCGTTCCGGCGGTACGTCTCTGCTCCCACAGGTAGAGCTTCACTTATATGAAACGTCAGCGTAAACTTCTAAATAAAACTCAGTAAAGTGACGCTACAGCGCTACAACATAGGGAAGAAGCAGGGAGGAGGCGGGGCCGGCTGGAGCAGAGACCTCGGCATGACCATGTAGGGGAGTCCGGCACGCCATGACGTCAACACGACCTTATGTCAAAAAAAAGTCAGTGCAACCGAGTGTAACATGGTGTGCAGTAGAGATGCGCGGATAGGCAATTATTTCATCCGCAACCGCATCACAAAAGTCGTCATCCACCCGCCATCCACCCGAACCAACGTTTTTCAAAACCACACCCGCCCGCCATCCGCCCGTTGTTGTAGGCCAATATCTAATATGGATGAGGAGGGTCGGCCGTATGAGTTTAACTTCTTCCGTGCGGTGCTGTCATGCAGTGCGCGCCGCCCCCCCCCCCCCCCCCCCCTCTCTCTCTCTCTACCAATAACGGGAAAAGAGCGCTATGCGGAGATGTAGGCCTACGGAACGAGCCAAAAGCCGAAAATCTATTCCTGACGTCCGCGGTCGATATAAAGTGGATAGGTTTCATTCATCCATGTTTTGACAGACAACACAAACAGCCAGTGATAATGAGTTGCGCCGCACCAACAGCCATGTGGCTCAGGGGGGGCAACCGCCATTCCGACATGCCACCACTCCGACATTAGGCCCTAATTTTCGGAATGGCAACACTTTACCCTTTAATAAACATCCCATCATTCCGACAATTTTTGTCTCCTTAAGGTCGGAATGGCGGTATTCTTTTCTTTTTTAAACGTGTTGCCATTCCGACAAATCTTTTAAAAGCCTACCCCCCCCCCCCCCCCAAAAAAAATAAAAAAATAAATAGGCCTAACACGATTTTGCACTAATGATATGCCGGCGCAAAATAGCAGTTTGCCCACGTTTGTCCAGTGCATTTCATTAAAACACACAGATTGGTCAGATAATTCAAATGGCAGACGATTTCAAAGCCTCAGATTTTAAGCAGAGGGACTCCACAACCTCGTAAACCAACAAAGGAGGAGATAGGCCTTGAACGGGAAGCAGACCCACTTGTTGCAATTTAGAAAATATAATTCAGGGGGGAAAAAGGCTTACAAACATGGACGCACAAAAATCCAAAAGAAACGAAAATTAACTAAAAGATTAACTAAACAGGTCGGTGTTTTACGCATGCCTCTGTGCGTCTGGCACACGCGCCTTGGACCTCTCCCACATTGGTTTGTGAATGAAAACTATATGTTCAGCTCCCCTTACATGTGAAATTTATTATTTATTATTATTATTATTATTATTATTATTATATTATTGCTGTTCGAGTCAAATACGACGCAGAGCCAGTCGCTCGAAACGTTGTCTTTATATTTTTCAACTTAGGGAGAAGACGGTGTTGAGTTCTTTCTGCCTCATAACTATGGACAGTGCCATGGATTTATCGGTGAAGAGTGAACTGCTGATATTTTGTAGTGCTGAACTATGACCAAGCGCGCTGCCCGCGGTCTCAGTGCTGAAATGAATGACAGCGTGTCACCGCCCGAGAGAGAGAGAGAGAGAGAGAGATGCGCTGCGACCGGCTCTGACTCTTTATTTTCTTTTTTCCATGGTCAAGCTTTCCTGCTTGTGTACATATTTGTCTTTCAGTTTATGACACGCGCAGTCCCTGTAGATTGGCAGCTGATTTGAAAACCTAATGCATATGATTTACTATTGCGCATTTCCTTTTGCTGCTACAATAATGATACAAATATGATGGAAACTAATAAACATGCATCAAAATTACAGAAAGAAGTATCAGGCAGGGAAGTGAAGTTTTGCTCTGTGCAGAGGGAGAGAGCAGAGCAGAGCAGCAGATATAACTGCTCCACAAAATGACACAAACAAGAGGCAAAAAAGAAAAAAAATCAATAATTTTTTATTGCCATCTTCGATTAAAAAATATGTCAATTTGATAGGCTTTCAAATCACCAAATGATTTGCTGTGAATCATTTCGTTTGTTGTAATGATTGTGAGCATGGACAACGGACGTCTTGTCTGTTGATTACTGTACGCAACGAAATGTAATTTTACATGTAAGCGGAGCTGAACAGGCAGACGCAGTGGCATGCGTAAAACACATATTTTGACTACTTCATGCTGTTGCTATTTTTTTTTTAAGTTACCTTTCGTTTCCTTTGGATTTTTGTGCGTATTGTGAAGCTGTCCTGGTCCATGGTTGTAAGCCTTTTTACCAGGAGTAAATTCCCCAAAGTTGCAACAACTTGTAGTGATCCACTGGGTTTTGCCTGGCCAGCTGGGGTATTTGCAGGTTTGCTCCCCAGGTTTTTTTCATTGTGTATTAGGCCAGAGAAATGATCGATTATCCTTGTGGTTTGCGCACTGGGACGTGCGGACCTGTAATGAATGAATGAATGTTTCTTTTTTGCTGTAAGTTGTGTGCGTAATGCGTAAAAGTGCATTAGTGGGACCGAGGCTTTAAATAGGGAAGTGACGTGGTTAGAGGGGAGGAGAGTGAGAGACACAGTCGGCGTTTGGACGGCTGGCGTGGCGGCAATTCCAAAGCGGCATAGTGGATTATTTTTCCTGGTGGATTAACCTGTGGATCATAAAGGCCCGTTTGGACACCTCACGGCCGGGCCCGTTTTCAGCCAAGCGAGACGAGGGAGAGGACAGGCGTGGTCACCTCGGCGGAGCCGCGGCGTCTCTCCCGTGTGGACAGTAGGACAAACAAACTCTCTCTCACTCACCCTCACCACGCGCCAACACACACACACACACACACACACACACACACACACACACACACACACACACACACACACACACACACACACACACACACACACACACACACACACACACACACACACATTCCCACAGCTGGGACTCGGACTTAATGGACAGCGGGAGGGGGGAGGATTTTCGGGTTCTGTTGATCTGTGTGTAATTGTTTATTATATGCCGTCTGTGACGCCTGTGCCGCCTGGACGCACCAGTAGCGCGAGCCTAGGTCCTGCAGCAGGACTGCGTTGTGCCAGTTCCCCTTATTGTAAGGGAAATTGTTACTAACTGACATCGGAGTGTGTGATTGTAAATTGCGAGACTTCGTGTTTGTTTATTTAATAAGCTTCCACTCAGTGGCGTAGCTGGGCTGTATTCCACATGGGTTTTGAGGTCAAAGGGGCCCGCGCACGCGGCGGGCCACATTGCACACTCAAATAGAGGACAGAAAAAAAGCCAAAAAAGTGCATCAAGAATGAACCATGACAGTGATTAGAATTGCAATAGCCGCTTTTATTGCCAACCATTCCCCAAACCCTATACAAACAGGCAAATGAAATAAATAAATAAATGACACACATGACCACCATAACATAAATAACAACACATTTCCTAACACAATCCCAATACAAATAAATACACAAAATAAAATTACAATAAAATAACTTAAGGTGCCATTACACTCCCGTCAGGGGCATATTAACACTTTCCAGAAATACACAAAATAAAATTTGGCTCCAATAAAACAACTTAAGGTGCCATTGCACTACCAGGCATAGGAATCTTTTCAATAAGAATAACTTTGATAAACATTGGTATGTATATTTATGTACATATACGTACGCTTTAAAGGGAAATATTTGATCTTATTTTAACTGTATTAATACGCCACACAGCACTTTGTTAATCTCTATCTCAGTAAGTTTGTACTACTTTAAAAATTTTCAAAATTCATGTGAGAGGCTAAATAAAATCAAGTAGTATTAGCACATTGTAAACAAGGTGGATGAAAACACCAGTCAGTTCAATTCATGTGGGAATATAGCCTATTGTAAATATCAGGTCAGAATTGACCGAAATTGCCGAAATCTGTTGCATAAATGTGTTTTGCTCGACTTGATCTGATAGGTTTAGACATAAAAGTGCAGCTACATGAGAGCAAAAAGGGCTATTGAAAAAATACAAAATAAATGAGTTCACAACTTTGCATTACTGCCACTATTTGAGCTAGAATTGTGTTTTTCTGTTCTTCATTCTGGCAAATGTCTCAACAACATTGTTAAAGTTAGCCTTCTCAGAAATATCTCTCTCAATGAAAAGTAATGCCAGGTTTGAGAGACGAGACTCACTCATTGTTGAGCGCAAGTATGACTTAATTAGTTTAAGGCGACTGAAAGTGCGCTCTGCCTGTGCACTGCTTATTGGAACAGTGAGATAGATCCTATATAATTTTTCGAGGTTAGGATAAGCTCGGTGCAAGTCATTTGCGATTAGAAAGGGCAGAATCTCTGCAGTAAAAAGCCCTGCTCCATCGGGGAACATGCCTTTGAAAACGTCTCTGAAAGCACAATATTCATCAACAAGACTTTCTGCATCATTCAGATCCTCTGAATAAAACTGTCCCAATTCATTTATCCTCTCAATTGACTTTGGGTCAAAAAAGTGCTTTTCGTTAAGGACTTGAAATTTAGCAGCTGTGTTGCGAAGGTCTGCAAAACGTGTCACAAACTGTTGGTCAAATACATCTAAAATGTAATAAAATGTCTCCACTTTAAAACGTCTTCTACTGTCAGATATAGGCTCATCTGTGGCCAGTTCGCCTGCAAAACGTTTTCTCATTCGAACTCTAACCTCCTGGAACTCGGTGGATGTGTCACATTCTTTTGCTTGTTCTTTTGCAGATGCCTCAATATTATTAAAGCCGTCTTCAGATCTTAAGCCTTTCAAAGCATTAGCACAGCTGTCAATTTGCTCAACTGCAGAGTTTAAATCGATTGTTTCTTTCTGAAGGTAGTTTGATAGAGAATATGTTTTTCCTAAAACAATGTTCCAGAAATTGAGCATGAACATAAACTCAAATGTGTCAAGTGTGGCTAGCAGACCTTTTGCATCTGCTACAGCTTTTGGTTCTGAGCGTGTATCCTCAATAATTATTTCAAGTGCCGCTATGATTGCTGGCATACTCTTAATTACGGCTTCAGTGGCTCGCTTTCGTGATGCCCACCTTGTATCACTGAGACGTTTCAATGTTAAAGCCGTATCCTGTATCATTTTGTCCTGTTGTTCTGTCAGTACTCTGTAACGAGGTAAACTCAATGTTAAAAAGCAATACAACTGTTCAAGGGTACCAAAGAAGAGTTTCCCAGCTGTGCATGATGTTGCAGAATCAAGAAGAATGAGGTTTAGATTATGGGCACAACAGTGCACATACAGAGCCTTAGAGCTACATGAGTCTTTCACTCTCTTTTGAAGGCCTGATATGTGACCAGACATAGTTTTGGCACCATCATAAGCCTGTCCTCGCATATTGGTAACGTTAAGTCCGAGTTCTTGGAGCGCTTTCATCAGTGAGTCATGAAATGATTCAGCCCTGCCGCTAGACAGCTCATCGAACTTAATGAATCGCTCAACACTTTTACCACTCTTATTGACATACCTTATCGACAATGAAAACTGATCCACTCTAGAAATATCAATTGTTGAATCAACAATGACAGAGTAAAAAACAGCATCCTTAATTTCTTTTACTATCATCTGCAGTGTCTCATTACCAAGGCATGTGATAAGCTCATTTTGAGATTCTGGACTTATGTATTTATAGCCCCTGTTGACTTCGCTGATGTGGTTATCGATGATAGTGTCATATTTTGCCAATAGCTTTAACAGTTCGAGAAAGTTGCCTTCGTTAACAGTTGGTGCTCCTAGGCCAGCATACTCTCTATGTCCCCTGAAGGGAAGGCCTTGCTTAGCTAAGAACAGAGTAACATCCACCAGCCTTTTAAGGACTCTCCTATTTTTCTCAATGGCCAGTCTTTCTGCCCGCACAAGTCCTGCGATGACAGTTTTGTCCTCAGTAATGCGATATTTAGTAAGGAATAAAGTCTTCTCCGCCTTGCGGTGCGCTGCTAACGCTTCATGGTGCTTTATCCTATCCATTCCTTTGTGGAAAGCATCAAAGCCCTTGTTGGGGTCAGACCAAATGGTTTCTTCACCCTTTTCGGCAAAAAGCCAACAACAAAAACAAAACATCTTGCCAGAAAGAGGAGAATACACCAGCCAGTGTCTATCTATACTGACTTTGCCACTTGTCTTTTTGTACCAGTGTATTTTAAACTTGTCGTCACGTGAATTTGTTACAAAATCTGAAAAGTTATCTTTTAACCCAGGCTGGCATGGACCATGTTGGACAAGGGCTCTGACTTTTGCTGTGCTGAGAGTTTCATTTTTAAAAAGAAATGGATCTGAAGGATATGCTTCGGTGTTGTCCAGTACTGGCTTGCCTTGTCCATCCGTTGCCTCATCCTCACTTGCCATATCCTGTGCAAAAATATGAGGAAAAAAATGTTTTTCAATTGTTTGTTTTCGAGGTACTGTTTCAACATGTTTTTGACCCAGCAACAAAGTAAAAAAAAAAGACTTACCTCATCCTGGTGCTCGTATTGGGCATCATCCTCCTCATCCTGGTGCTCGTCTTGGGCATCATCCTCCTCATCCTGGTGCTCGTCTTTGGCATCATCCTCCTCATCCTGGTGCTCGTCTTTGGCATCATCCTCCTCATCCTGGTGCTCGTCTTTGGCATCATCCTCCTCAGAGTTATCATTGGTGGTGGTATCAGATTCGTGCTGCTCTTCCTCAATATATCCTTAATAATAATAATAATAATAATAATAATAATAATAACAAAGCCTATGAATTTTATTTTTAATTGACAAAGAAAATTAATGATTTATAATGTATGTAACTTTGCTGATAGGCTATCTTTAATGTTCTGTCTGTGCCCTGAACACACCCCAAAACACAAACACTATATGCCAAGTCTCTGGACTACACGTGTATGTGGATATTTTTTTAAGCGGATATTTTTGTCTTAGTTTTAAACAAAAACTCTGTCCACACCACAGAAATAGTGAAGTAGTTGGTGCCCGTCCGTCGGCGGAACAGCGTGTATTAAAAAACCAGCCTATTTTTTAGGCCTTTTCTCGAAAATTGCATATCCATAATAAAATGAGTATATCTCTGCAACCACAAGGTCTATTTGAATACTTTTGGTGTCATAGTAAAGGGAAAAAAATGAGGAATTGCTGAGATGTGTAAATTTCAGTATATCTGTTACTGGTGAAGAGTAAATGAAGATGACACACAGAGGAAAATTAATAAAATTAATATTCGCCTAAAAAATATCATATTTTTGATGAGTGCCCTTTAGAATAATGCTGATGAAGCTCAAACTCTCTATAAAATCATTGTACAACATGTGAACATTGTCTCTGCAGTGGTTGATTCTGATTAATTGAAGCAGGACAAAATTACTGAGATTTTACTACAAAATATTCAGGCGAACTTTCCAAAATGTCCATTTTTGGCACAGCTTGGAACCACCTGCTACTATAAACTATTGTTTAATCTTTATTTTCACACAATTTGGATAAACTAACTGAAAATAAATCTACTGGAACCGATTGTAAATAACTAACATAGTGGATTCAGTGTCTCTGCGTCCTGCTGCTGCAGCTTATTTGGGTGGGTTTGGCTTTCAGCCTCTATCTCTGCAGCGCATTGGTCGATTCGAGTGATTGACGGCTCATTGTAACCATTAGAGAGAGAGGAATGACGCTAGACCCACGTCGATGTGATTGGCCGCACTGGCAGCCATGTGCCAGCCATGAACCAATCAGATCAGCAGATCCACGTGCATCCACGGCCAGACTGATTCAGATGTAAACACTAGCAAAGTTTTTTTTTTTTTTTTTTTTTATTTAAACACTAGCAAAGTCTCATATTAGAACGTCTCTGACACTAGGCAGAGTTCAACTGGAAATATTGTGGATTTACCCATAACACAACCTTTTCAAGGCAAAACAGCAAAGGTAAGAGCAAATGTACGACCATGTTTTGGCCACGCAGCGTCAGTGTTTGCTCGACTTTGCTGGTTGTTGGCTTCTCCCTCTGCCGTGCTGCTGCTAGCTGCTGTGTTAGCCGCGGTTGCTACGTAACGCCCCAATGTTTGTAGCAGGCTCGTAGGTCGCTGATGTGTGTTGCACTGTAATGTACAGTTGTATACGAGCCAGAAATGTGGCGACTGGGTCCACACAGAGGTGCTTTATGAAGTTTGATGTCTAGTTGTTTTTTGAGTAGTGTTTGGGTCATATAAACATGGTTTTTACACGTTGTAGCCCAGCTTCTGCTGTTTAATTTGACATAATATGACTATATTCTTTCATAATCAGTGCAGTGGGGGCTCTGTCATTGTTCTGCATGTCTTCAAGTCCCCCAATTGGGGGACTCTGGATTTTAACAGGAGCAAAGCACAGATGTGGACCATTGTTGTTGACAACTTTTTTTTTTTTTTTTTTTTTTATATCTCCGTTTTTTTTTATCCGTTTAAAAATATCTCCGTTTCGGTGTGTTCGTGTGGTTGAGAGGCCACCTTGGACAGAAAAATGTGCGTTTAGGAATATATCGTATTAGTGTAGTCCAGTCTGAGATGATAGCGCCGTGTACAGTAGGCAGTGCTAACGTTAACTTACCTGCTGTGGCCGTGGCCGCACTGGCCGCCGTGCTGTTCAGACCTGTGTTGTGGCTGGCCTGGCTCCCACCACGACGGAACAGATCAGTCAATTTTGCGCATTTAGCTGCATCTTCAATTAATTTCTTTTTCTTTTTTGCCCTACGCTTTTCCGCTCCAGACATTTCTTTTTCTTTTATTTTCACCATCTTTGCTTCTTCCTTGCTTGCTTTTTTTCTTTTTTTCCAGAAAAATAACGGTCTGACTGAGCGGCTGAGCCAATCACATTTCAATACACGCATGGATCAGCTCAAATTGGGAGGGGCCACTCGTATCCCCCCTTAATATGCAACATAATGCAGTGCCCCAGTCTGATGTTGCTACCTGCCGCTGCGAGTGAAGGCAGCCGCGGTCAACCGCGTCCCGAACCTCCCTCCTCGGCAGTGTGGTGGTGCCGCAGGATTTCACCACAAGAGGGCCCCTTTTTTTTTGTCACAAGAGGGCCCATGGGTTTACAAAACCCACCAACCCTACGCCGCTGCTTCCACTGACTGTATCACATCTGTACACATGTCTTAAAACATGAAAAAAATAAATAAATAAATAACGGAAACAAACACACACACACACACACACACACACACACACACACACACACACACCCTAACCACCGCTCGGAGTAACGCACATTTCCTTATGGAAATTAAAGCCTTGTTGGTATGGCGGGACGAAACTGTCGGAATGGCAGGACGTTTGCATGTCGGAATGGTGGTATGTCTGAATGGTGACATGTCTGAATAGTAGAATGTCGGAATGGCGGTATGTCGGAGTGGCAGCATGTCGGAATGGCAGCATGTAACCGTGGCTCAGCCAGCCAGGTGACGCACACAGCACAACAACACAGCGCAGTGACATGTGCAGGCTGCTGCAGCAGTGCACGTCAAAGGGACACTGCCGAAAATAAAATAAATAGACTACACATAGTTTTTGAATTGTTTTTGCGCATGTTTTCATCCATAAAATGACAAAAAATGAACACCAGCGGATTTCTTGATCACTATAACGAATTATTTAAACAGCATTTGTATAGAAATGATTCTGTCCCAAGCCTTTTGATCATATAAGCGGTTGATCAGGCTACTATATCCGTGATCACTATAAGCGGTTTCCACTGTATTGACATTTCCATGAAGAAAGTGTTGACTGTTGTTGCCAATGCCCTCAGATCAGGAGTGCGTTCCTCACAAAATGAATAAGGTGTTGCCATCTCTCATGTACAGACAGTGGGCAATTACTGCAGTGCCTGATGAAAATTCGACTGTTTCAAAGAGTGCTGCTCGTTTTTCGTATGTGGGTAACAATATTTAACTATGTATATATTTTTCCTAATTGGTTCAACCGCCACCCGCCCGAATCTAATTAAAATATATTTTTTCGTCATGTCACCCGCCAGACCCGCGGTTTATCCGCAGACTCCGCAGTTGTGTCCGCAAACCGCGCATCTCTAGTGTGCAGAGAACTCCGGGTTTTTCCGGCAGGGTTTACCTCCAAATGCATTAACCTCATGATATGACACTTCCGCGGCCTCTAGAACCATTATCCAACATTTTAAACATATATAAAAGTCTGAAAAGCTGGAAAAGCATAATAGGTCCCCTTTAATGAAACTGCTCAACTGCTATACTGCCATTAGAAACTGGACATAAGAGAACTTTCTCCAACTAAATGCTGAAAAGACTGAGGTTCTAGTCTTTGGGCCAGAGCAGGATGTCGCTATGATCAAGAAACATCTTGGACCTCTCTCATCTGCAGTAAAATTCAGCCCAAGG
This sequence comes from Trachurus japonicus, assembly GCF_045865225.1. NCBI lineage: Eukaryota > Metazoa > Chordata > Actinopteri > Carangiformes > Carangidae > Trachurus > Trachurus japonicus. The sequence continues at coordinate 29,087,431 of NC_140909.1, read as the reverse complement.
AACCTAATTTTTGACCCATCAACATCATTCAACACCCACGTCCGACAGCAGACCAAATCATGTTTTTTCCACCTGAGAAATATCAGTAAATTAAAGCAGAAGTAAGTGATATATTTGTGTTAATATAAGTCTTAAATAGTTATATCTTCCGACAGCAATCACTTACATAGAGTGTTTGGACTGAAACACGGGTCTCTCAGTCCCTCTGCTCTGCTCTGAGCCGAAGAGAAAACATTTATCGTATCCTACAGTTTTTATCCAATGAGGAGAGAGAACGGCATGCAGGGCTGTGTGTGCAGCCAAGGAACGCCGTGAATGTGGTGACGTAGCGACGAGGACTGTTATGGTGCGTTCAAGGAAACTCGTATTTTTCCGACCGTGAAGTCGTACCAGTTCGATCTGGTACGAGTTCACGGGTCGGAAGTTACGAGTGGCCGTTATAGTGACTTTCACCGGTAAAACAGGTCGGAAAAACACGAGTGGGTTGCCTGAAACACTACAAAGTCGTAAGTTGTGACTTGAAGCTGTAATTTACGATTTCAAAAGCCTGCCTGGAACGCAGCATTAGCGAATACGACCGGACCACTTACTTCTGCTTTAAGGTCAACAGTCTAAAAACAGAACTAGAAATGATCATCATTCATATCCTCACGCATCGATTACTGTAATTCCCTGCTCTCCTCCCTCAGTACTTTTGCCCTTGATTGTCTCCAAATAATTCAAAATGCTGCAGGAAGGAATTTGACCAGGACCCATAGAAGAGCTTATACTACACCTTTAGGGCAGTTGTCTATTTACGTCCATAGATGGCGCTGCTATATTATTTTTGCCCTCAGCCATTTAGCAGTTATGGCCGTTTGTCCTGACAGGCCACCGTATTTTGAGGTATTCGCCCGCAAGAGCGCCATTTTGGGTTAATGTTTATTTTTCCTGCCGTAAGGTAAGCAGCATAAATGGTGCTCTGCATAAATGTGAATTATTGTGATAAATAATAGTTGTTTATGTACTCTGTTGGACTGCTGTGTTTAAAGATATATGCGGAAATATGTGCGCTATCCAGCGAGTTTAATACTTTAATTTTATCTGTTTTTTATATGAGAATGTCCGCCGTGACTCGCTAGCTTCTCGTGTACAGCATTATTTCTTAGCCTGTAGGCTTACTGTGAACCTTTCTTTTTTTTTTTTTTTTTACTTATGTTAATGTTTATTTTTCCTGCCGTAAGGTGGAGCCGCCAGCACTTGACTTGACTTATGAGCAATGAACAGCGTGGTCTGAGCCATAAATACAGCAACCGCCCGTGTCCGACTCGTCCCTCCTCTACACCCCCAACATCAACACAACACAATGCTGAGTCCGAGTGTGGAGTGGGCCGGGTTACACACCCATACTAAAATCTCTCCATTGGCTACCAGTGCCATTCAGAATTCAATAGAAGATTATCATTCTCACCTTCAAAGCCCTTCATGGTCAGGCCCCTCTGTATTTAGCTGAACTTCTCCACCCCTACTCAACAGTTCGCTCCCAATCCGTGTACCCTTCGTTCTTTCGTTTTTCCGTTTCAAAACAAAATCAGAAAAATGGGTCTGTGTTTCTGTTTATCTGTTTTGAAACAAAAACGGAAAAACTGAAAACAAAAAAGCTATGTTTTTCGGTTTAGGAATTAAAAATGGGAAAACAAAAAAAATAAAAATATTTAAAATTTGGTTTCTGCAAATAATGTTTTCTCATTTACGAAGTTAATCAGCTCGCTTTCTTCTCCGGGATGATGACGCAGGTTGACCGCGGCAGTCAACCTGCGTCGTCATCCCGGGGGAGAAAGCGAGCTGATTAATTGCAGGTTTTTGTAAAGATTTACTACAGGCTGATTTCATTCTTTTGTGAAGATAAATGTTGGTGTCGTAACTCGGTGACAAAATCTAACAACTGGCAGCCACATTAGTTTGTTTGAATGAACAGTGAGGCTTAAGGTGTGAACTGGACAGAGGAGGAGCGCTGCCAATCGAGGCTCTGGATGTACAGAAATCGCCACATTTACATCACTAAATAAATGATTTACAATGAACCGATTGGTCTACATTTAATCAAAGCAGAAGTAAGCGATCCGGTCGTTTTGGCTAATGCTGCGTTCCAGGCAGGCTTTTGAAACCGTAAATTACAGCTTCAAGTCACAACTTACGCAACTTTGTAGCGTTCCAGGCAACCCACTCGTGTTTTTCCGACCTGTTTTACCTGTGAAAGTGCACTATAACGGCCACTCGTAACTTCCGACCCGTGAACTCGTACCAGATCGAACTGGTACGAGTTCACAGGTCGGAAAAACACGAGTTACGGGCTGCCTTGAACGCACCAGAACAGTCCTCGTCCCTACGTCACCACATTCATGCGCATCCCTTGGCTGCACACACAGCCCTTCATGCCGTTCTCTCTCCTCATTGGATAAAACTTGTAGGATACAAGAAAGGTTTTCTCCTCGGCTCAGAGCAGAGCAGAGTGACTGACAGACCCGTGTTTCGGTCCAAACACTCTATGTAAGTGATTGCTGTCGGAAGATATAACTATTTAAGACTTATATTAACACAAAAATATCGCTTACTTCTGCTTTAAAGCAGATATCAGTGGAATGTTTTTGTTAATATAAGTCCTAAATAGTCCTATTTTCCGTCAGCAATCACTTACATGAAGTATTTCAGCCTAAACACGAGTCTCTCCGTCACTCTGCTCTGCTGTAACCCGAGGAGAAAATTTTCCTTGTGGGATACAAGTGTTATCCAATGAGGGGAGAGAACGGCATGAAGGGCTGTGTGTGCAGCCAAGGGATGCGCGTGAATGTGGTGACGTAGCACGAGGACCAATTGATGCCTGACAAGGGCGGGGGCTGCTAACTCATGGTGCGTTCAAGGAAACTCGTACTTTGTGTTTTTCCTTCCTGTGAAGTCATACCAGTTCGATCTGGTACGAGTTCACGGGTCGGAAGTTACGAGTGGCCGTTATAGGGAACTTTCACAGACAACAGGACGGTAAAAACACGAGCTACGGGTTACCTGGAACGCTACCAAGTCGTAGTTGTGACTTGAAGCTGTAACTTACGGTTTCAAAAGCCTGCCTTGAACACAGCATTAGCCGAAACGGCCGTGCCGCTGTTATCTGCTTTAAGTAAATAAAGAATACAACAGAGGGGAATTAGGTGCCACATGCTTTCGGGCATGTCCGTGGCGCAAAGCTCCCTGCTGTTGAGTCAGACCCGGTGATATGGCCCGGTTATCCTCCCGGTTATTTTTCTCTCTCTCACACACACAAAGAACCAAACCAGATTAAGTCATTCTCCGTCAGCTGTTTCCTGCTCTGACATTTACTGCCACAACCTGGAAATTGAATTGGCCTCTGTGTTGTTTGAATAATGGTCTCTCTCTCTCATTTTCTTTCACAAAACAGAGAGTGTAAAAACTGTGAAGTCAAGCATTTCCTCGTCTCCAATATCTGCAAAAACAACTGAGCGACAGTGATAGTCATCTTCCTCCTGTCTCCGCAGAGAAGGAGGACGAGGAGGAGGAGGAGGAGGAGGAAGCATTTACCCAGTTTCAGAGTCAAACTGGCTCTGGACTGTGGAGGTGTTTAAACTGCAGCTAACAGACGGATCGTACTGTTCTTCTTCTTTCCATCCATTTGAATCACAGATTAATTGCTGTGACGTGTGCTCGGCCTTCTCAGCCAGTTTTCACACCATGAAACTCATTAATACACAAACTTATGCAGAAGAATCACCAGCTCACCTCAGGGCCGACCCTCAGGCTACAGCAAAAGATGCAAATTCATGAATTCATGAAAGTTGTTTGGAGAATCAAAGAAGTGTGAAGACTCGAAAATGCTGCTCTGAAAACTTTGTGCACAGAGTTGAGAGCAGCACTGATGCTGGACACCGACAGTGTCAGTGGATGCAGGTGTTAGTAGAAAATGGAGTGTTATCCAGCTGCAGCCCCGGAAAATGAAGCCCCCCAGCGTGACAGAAATGCCAAATCGCATGTATGTTGCAAAAAAAATGTATGTTGCATTTTATGTAATATGGCACAATTCATACACACAAAGCTAAACTGCACACAATTCTTGTAACTGAGCCTCGAAACACCTCAACATCCTACCAGAAAATAATACAGACATAATTGTTATTCTTTATTTTGTCATCATTATAATTCTACAATACCTTTTTAGAATTGACTTTATAGAAACAGCTAAAATTTGCAAAAATCTTCCAATGAAACTTCTCAAATCAAGCTAATTAAATAAACTCACATGGTTGTCACAGTTTTCTCACTGTATCAAATCAAGTGTGTCTCCAAAAATCAAATCAAATACAAAGACAGATGATGAAAAAAATGTGTGAAATATTTGCACACACAACCAGCTTTAATCTCAACCAATCTGTCTGTACTTCTTTATTTAGAATACAAACAGTCCTGTGTGTGAAGATACAGAGGATTTAACTGCGCCATATAAACAGCATGTGTAGGTATCACTCCACCTGGACCTCAGCCAGCATAGGAATACACCTCCCACTCTTGTCATAACAACGTCTGCTATGAAACTCATCTCATAAAGTCACAAAAAGTCATCAGTCCTCACTGAATCATGTGTTTCTCCTGTTTCTTCTCTGACTTATTTCTCTTTACTGACACATCAATATCATCAACAAAAACACACACTGTATGTTGTTCCATTGGCTAACATCAACTGATCATGTACAACCAGGGGCTGTCACTACAGCACTATACCAACAAAGCTCACACTTACATTTTAACGGGATCAGCCGGTTGGCCTACAGTCAGAGTCACTGCTGACAAACTGTGGTTTATTGTCTAGAGAGAGAAAAAAACACTTTCCTGCTGCAGCTTTGAACTCATATGTTTCCAGAACTCAGTCTGTGATGAGATCTTCCAGGTCGCCTCTTGGTCCTGAGCCGGTCGACAGGAGATGTGGTGGCCCGTGCTTGGCGAGGAGCAGGAAGAGGTGACAAAGCCACCGGGGTACGGGGCTGGGCACAGGCCAATTATTAGTGTCAGAGCCAAGGCAGGATCGATGTGGCTCCAACAAAAACCAACTACCACCAGCGGCCCAGAGGATTTGTCCTCCTCCTTCTCCTTCTCCTCCTCCTCCTTCGCCTCCTCAGATCAATGGTAATAACTGCTCACCTCTCTTTCTTCTCCCCTCGATGAGCTCAATACTGGGGAGACTAACACTCTGTCTCTGGGCAGTGATTAGGCTCACAGAAGGAGAGCAGTGATGTATCTATCATATTTACTCCTGGGTGGTTATTGTCCTGTCTCTCTTTTATTGACTGCTGGCTCTCTGGAGAGTTTGGGGCGTCCACTGATGACTGTAATCCAGGCCCAGTAATGACACTGTCAGCAAACTGCAGCCTCACTATGAAAGACCATCAAAGGTAACACTTTAATTACACTCTGAACACAGGAAGGCTGAGGTAAACACCTGACTGAACGACATTTCAATTAAAAACTTCCTATGAAATTAAACGTGAGGCACGGTCTCACAATTTAAAAGTAATTCAACTTGTGTGTATGTTGGCAGGATCCATGTAGCACTAGTGGTGGCTCCATGGATTCCTAATGTGTGGCAGCCTGCGTGGAGCATGAGGACGTGCTTGTGAAAAGAGGGGGAGATGTGACAGTTGACGGTCTTGCCACTATGCCGGGGTTCAAACCCCGCCAAGGGTACGTGTACAAGAAATATCTATATGAAATAGATGATGAATCTTTATATCATACATTTGTGTAACATGTGACTACAGCATAATCATTCATCAATATAAAATATCAATATGTAAAATTGTTCCACCCTAATTATAGAGGCTGCTTTAGACAAAAACAGTTATTTGCAGTTAGGTTGTTGTTAAAAATCTTTAAGCAACTTAAACAAAACGGCGCCTCTGAACATAATCTAGCTGCTGTGACATCCCATCACATCTTAATTAGCAAAACTAGTTTTTGTTGTGTGTGAGTGTAGTTTCACAGAGACAGGGCTGGCTTCAGAGGAAAACAGACAACAGTCAATAGTTTCTTTCTTTGTTGTTTAACCAACAGGATTAACATTAATGAGCTGCAGCAGGGTAAATCTGACATTTGTCAAATTTGCTTTTATTTAAGTCTGAAATTTGCAGTAATAAGGAAGAAAAATCACTTATTTACACACCAAAACAGTGAAGCAGGGCATACTATGCACTGATGGCTTTAAATTTAAAGCAGAACTAAAGAGAAAACATCTAATGACAGAGAAAGGGAACTGTATTAAATTCAAACTACAGCTTAGAAACATCTTCCAGTGTTGGCCCAGGAGACAGGTGACATCTCTGTGTTAACAGCAGCGTCAGAACTGTCCTCGGTGATAAAACCTGCACTTAACAACCGGCTCAGACTTGTCTAACCCTGGTTATGCTGCAGGTGCACTTCAGCTCCCTCTCTCTGATGCTGCTGCTAGAGTTATTATTAGCTTTATTAATAGGACTAATAAGAAGAGCAAGACTAATAAACATTGCAGCAGTGGGTGTGGAGCAGATTACTTATTATTAGTACTCCTATACATAAATTCGGCGAAATAACCGTTAGTCGAGCAGCCGCCATTACTGCGGTGACAGCTCCCAGTCAGGCAACGATGGGTTCTGTGTGCGAAGCGGGCATTTGAATCCAAGCGCCAAGAAGTGGACCTTTTCTCTTCTGTAAATATGTCTAGGAAGGCTGGTGTAACAGAGTTGAAATGCACCTTTATTATTTATTATATTTTGTTTGTGAATTTTATCTTATTTAAATAGTTTTCTTTTCTTTTTGCCTCTAAGAGGACGTTTTGCTTTCTTTGCTTTTCTTCAGGTTTGTGTAGCCCCTCCCTTCTTCCCTTCACAGAAATGTTTACCATGGTTGAGGGTGAGTTTCGGTTTGGAAAGTCCCGCTGACATTTTTGTTTGTTTTCCATGAAAATGTGGTCTTAAGCCAGTGAATGTGTGAGGAAAAGTGTGCATGAAGGATGTAAATATGTTTAGCTGTGTTTTTCACTAGTTTTTAAGTTCAGATATTATTCCAATTACTATTTTGTTACGAATATCGGCGCCACTCGGCTGCCTCGTTTTAAGCTACATGAGACTGTTGTGCTGTGTGTGTGTGTGTGTGTGTGTAATGAGTGCTCTTCTGTATGTTTAGGCGTGAGCCAAAAAAGACGGATGCCGACATTTTGTGCATGATTGTCGCCCGGTTTGTGGTTTTATTTTATTTTCTAAAGTTTTAAACGTAGTAAATTCTGCGTGTTTTTGTTTTGCCACAGGATGGCGCTCTTCATTCATTCAATACAAACCTCATGTTTTACAGATAGTTTGTTTTTGTAATTTTCTTTTAAAGTATTAAAGAAAAATGTGTAACGCACAGAAATGTTTACCATGGCTGAGGGCGTGAGCCAAAAAAGACGGATGCCGACATTTTGTGCATGATTGTCGCCCGCAGGACTGGAGAAAATAAATGCTGTGAACACTGCAGAACCTGACTCCTCATTGTGCCGACCCACAAGTGTTACACTGGGAGGACATGTGCCGTCCTCAACTGCTCTAATATCAGCAAAATTGACGTTTTTTCTGATCATCGGAGGCCAGCTGATAAATAAAATGTTCTTGAATATCTAAAACAAAGCACAAGTTGTTGTTTTTATTCATATGGGCCGCGTTTCCCAGATTTGTTAAGAAGCTCTTAGTGCTAAGATCTTCTTTGGAGCGCTCTTAAGAACGCTGTGAAAGAAGAACGTGTTTCCCAGAGTCGCTCTTAGCTTAAGAAGATCTTTCACTAAGAAGGAAACGTAAGATCGAGCTGACCCACTCTTTCGAGTCTTCTTAGCGACTTTTTAGCACTTTTTCAAGGCAAATCAATATCACACTAAGCAAGATTTAAAGCAGATATCAGTGGCACGGCCGTTTCGGCTAATGCTGTGTTCAAGGCAGGCTTTTGAAACCGTAAGTTACAGCTTCAAGTCACAACTACGACTTGGTAGCGTTCCAGGTAACCCGTAGCTCGTGTTTTTACCGTCCTGTTGTCTGTGAAAGTTCCCTATAACGGCCACTCGTAACTTCCGACCCGTGAACTCGTACCAGATCGAACTGGTATGACTTCACAGGAAGGAAAAACACAAAGTACGAGTTTCCTTGAACGCACCATGAGTTAGCAGCCCCCGCCCTTGTCAGGCATCAATTGGTCCTCGTGCTACGTCACCACATTCACGCGCATCCCTTGGCTGCACACACAGCCCTTCATGCCGTTCTCTCCCCTCATTGGATAACACTTGTATCCCACAAGGAAAATTTTCTCCTCGGCTTACAGCAGAGCAGAGTGACGGAGAGACTCGTGTTTAGGCTGAAATACTTCATGTAAGTGATTGCTGACGGAAAATAGGACTATTTAGGACTTATATTAACAAAAACATTCCACTGATATCTGCTTTAAACAGTGCACATCGTATGTTTAAAACATATTAAATATGTGCCGAAATAAAAAATAGAGATAAAAAATAAAATAAGAACAATAAATAACCTAAATATGAGGAATAACGTGTGCTCTGCACATCAGGCACACAAATAAAATTAATCATCATGACTATCATTTATCATAATTTTTACGCACACATCCACGTGCCATATCTGCATGAACATCAAAAACACAGCCGTTCTTAAATCAACCCCTAGTGTCGCTGTTGCATCGTGTTTTTATGCAGTGGGGAGCTTCTTGGTGTGGTGGGGGCATCGCAAGCAAGGGTCAGTGTCACGGAGTGTGGCAGCCGTGACACCGATCCTCCCGTGCCATGTTATACTGGCACTAAAAAGACTGTCACGCATTAACACTCCACTGCCTAAATATATATGTAGCCTATATACATATGTATAGCATTGATCATTCAGTGATGATGAGAAAAGAAAAACGTGTTGACCACCAAAATAATTTTCTATTGGGTGAATTTGAACCCAGACCACAGCAATGCTTCAACTTGCAGTGGGGATACTCTATGAGGTGAGCTATTTGCTACCTTGTGTTTTCATCCTTTCCAGAGTTGTCTGGCTGTAAACCAGCCAGCCCCTGCGCACATTTTTATTTTCACACACATCAATCACATGGTCACGCAGCCGTCTGGCTGCATCTTTACGCGGCTGTGCCGTGTCACCTACGGCCAGTCTGTCGCTGCCCGTGACCAACGCGGCAACAACAGCGGAGAAGTTTCTAATCAGGCCCGCCGACACCTGTGTTAACCCCATGTTTGACAAGTGGAAATCCCGTTTTCGGTTTATTCATCGCCCGTCGGTGCAGCTGCGCTTGTCACTGTGTGTGATTTATGCGCTTAATAGGTGGCGTGTGATATAATAATCGATTTGCCTGGCATCGATTGATTCAGTTTCAGTACTCTGGTGGTGGACAGCTCCCGTTAAGAGCTTCTTAAGAAGCTTCTTTGGCGTGATCTTAAGAAGGCAGTTAAGAACGCATCTGGGAAACACCCCTATCTTAGCGCTCCTTCTTAGCCGAACCCTTCTTAAGAGCCTTCTTAAGTCCTTAAGAAAGATCGAATCTGGGAAACGCGGCCATAGCCTGTCCACATGATTAAATATCCCACTGCTGGCTTGCTAACGTCAGCACGCACAACGTACCGGTATGTATATTGTTTATGATACAGTCTCTTATCTCCCTGTTACTCTAATCCTCCCTGCTAATCGCTCAAACAAATGATTAATTCCTAAATTAATATTGGTATACCTTAATCAGTTACTGGGGGGCACTAAACATCACAAATGCAGCCTATTTATGATGCTGTCATAGAGAATCAGTTTATGACTGACACATGTCACTGCAGCAATGGCGCCGCCGCAAGATGGCGGCATACACAAATCACTCGCCGAATTTGTGTATTGTCTACCATTGTTATTAGTATAATATTCAAGGTTCCTTTTTAAGAAACAAAAGTTGAACCCTCCAATGAAACTCTCCTGTTAACCTCCAATGTTTTTATTTATACCATGGTCTGGGTGAAAACTCGATGATTGGCTGCGGGGTGTACATTAAAAAGTGATCATGGACACCCATAAAGATGTTCTGGTCAAACTGCCTGATTTCGTTCTAAATATTATTGCGCTGGCTCAAACGCTTATTGGTAACCATGGCAACGGAGACTCGGACCATAACACCTTTTTTTCAGCACATTATGACACTGGAGTCTGTAAACTCACAAGCGGTAAGAAGTGCACTGCCCCCATGACTGGCCCTCTGAAATAATACTTTGTGTCACGTAACATTTAAGCCGTCACTGATCAACTATCAGGCTGTGGCAGAGTCACTGGCTGTACGCTGCGGATCTCTCTCTGTCTTTTTTCTTCTTTCTTTTTATATTGCCGACGAGAGATATTAAATAGTCCGCTCAGTCGCTTATTCTGAAAGACGTATGATTTTAACGGTAAAAACAACATTAACACTAGAACCGCCAACATTCTAATCCCCCTTAAAACGCCACAGCGGTCTCCCAGACCGTCACGTGTAATTACATTGTTTCCAGTCGCAAACAGTTCTGTAAGTGGAAAAAATAAGATTTCATTTTTAGTAGTGTTAGTCCTTCATATTATGTTGTGTTTGGGTCTTGAGTGGATGTGGTTGGGGGGTTAGACTGAGTGATGTTACAGCACCGCTTGTTGCACCTACAGCACACACGTCTGCCTACAGCTGAAAGTGACGCATCTGGACACGTGTGCTGCTTTCATGTCAAGAGTCGATGTCGCTGTTCACTGGATTTTTATTTTTTCTAGGCCTGTTTGTTATCAACTCCAGTGTTTTACAGTTGTTCTACCTGGATATTACGTAGTTTAGGCTCCACGCCCACAGAAACCCGTTATTACCGGACTGGACAGCAGCCGACATAATTAGGCTATTATTACGTTATAATTCAATAATCATTATAAACGAGAGTGAGTAGGCTATATATATGGCGCTTTATATCTAACACAGACTAATCACGATCTGTCCTGAGCCCACAAAATAAAGTTCGTGAAGTGTCTGTGTAACGGAGCTCCGCGCAGGTCCGTCCGCGCACCTCCGCTACATCTGCACGGAGCACACGTCAGCTGACAGCTGACAGACGCGTATATCTGAAAGATGCAGCTTACTATTTCCTCATCACTACCGATCCCCCCTCCCTCTCGTCCCGAGGAGTCTCCTGGACATATCCTGTATTCTCTGATTTCCCTTTTTCTTTTCTAACCGGCCTGTTTCAGTTCGTATACACCCGGTGTCTCGTTCGTGCTCTCTCTCTCTCTCTCTCTCTCTCTCTCTCCTCATATACAAATAAATATAGCCACATAGGAAAACAATAAGTGAAAAAAAGAAGCGCGATAACTGCAAAATGGAAACATTGTAGGCTAATAATTGCTGTGTGATCACAGCTGGACACAGCGATCTATAACTGCCGTTTATATGCAGCGGTCTGTGGGACCGCTGCTGGCGGTCCGAGGTATAATTGCTCAGAAATCGAGTGTGTTTCATTTTAATAAGTTGTAAGTTTCAGAAACCATTAAACACATATATTTAGGAAAAGTCACGGACTGGAAGACCTGTAGGTTTAATGTAAACAAACCTAATTTACATAAGAAAAACACAAACGGTCTGTGAGACCGTCTTGGCGGTTCTAGTGTTAAAGTATTATTAATTGATTACATATTTATTTATTTCGTGCCCATGGCAAAAGCGGGATAATGCCATTCGAGGTGTCCGATTATCAGTAATTAATGGACTTTGTCAGACAGTTCACGCCTCCGCGTTGTCTATTTATTTTCTATTAATTAGTCAATTTTTCCATTAATTAGTCATTTTTCTTATATTATATGCATCAAGGACTGTCCATTATGATAAAGGTCTAAAGCCAAATGGCGGACCTCGGAGTGATGGTTCGATCTGGACCCGAGACCAATCTCTAATAAGTTAACATTTTCCTGGAGCATTTTATTTTCCGACGGGACAGCGGGCTCAGCTATAGGTCAATACGACAGCTCCACTCAATTGAGCCAATCAGATCGTTTGTTTACCCTGCACGGCCAGTGCGTCCAGTTGATACTGAAGTCCAAGGCGAGCCACCGGGCGGATTGTGACCGCCGCTAGGTCAAAGCAGGTGTGTGTGTGTGTGTGTGTGTGTGTGTGTGTGTGTGCGTGTGCGTGGGGGCCGTTCAGATGGGTCTCTTTTGCGCACAAACCCATTACTGTCATGTGCGCTCACAACCGAGAGCGACACCGTAGCAGTGCGTTTTCAGTGCGACGTGCTTGTTTCCTGCTTCTCCCGCCGGTGTTGTGTCAGACCCTCGGTTCTCCCTCGGTCTGTATCTCTGTTTCTATCTCCTAACTTTTTCACGCGGAGCTCTGCCCCGTTTGAAAGGAGCAGGAAGCCCGTATGCTGAAAGATGTCGCTTCAGAGATGTAGATGTGTGTTATAGAAGAGAAACACCCATTTCAGGACTACTGACTTGTATCACCAGAACAGAACAGACATGTCCTGTGATTTCCAGCCTCCTTCCATATTTAATGGAGGGGGACAATGTCTGACAGTGCAGCTATCAAGATGCCTTTGACACCCCCCCCCCCAAAAAAAAAGCAAAAAACAAACAGGGAAACCCCCTAATTTATTCTGTCTCAGTTAGTTGTTAACTATACAAGTGCACTATGTTAAATGTTTCCTGTGTTGAAAATTGACAATAGATATGAAAATGCACTGATTTTATTTAACTGACATAGGGGTAGGCTATATAAAACACCATTTGGACTTGAAAGTTTAGTAACTGGACCTCAATGAATTTTAATTGAATACCCCTGGTCTAAAGAAACTAATTGCTTAAGTATTTAATCAACTTATTGTTGCAGCTGTAATGTACACTTTCGGTACCAGAAATGGTGCTGTGTTATTTTGGACTATATGTGTTGGTGAATCAAATAAAGCAAATAAGATGTGTTCTGGGTGCACAAAATTCATTTCAGAATTTCCTATGGGAAAGATTTCAGTGTTTGAAAGCCAGAAAAATCCCATCACCAGCAACAAAAGATGTCCCACAGGGATCAGTTCTAGGCCCTGTTTTGTTTATATTAATAATATTGTCTCTACTCTAGCCAACTGTAATGCTCATCTTTATGCAGACGACTCTTCTTTGTATAGTTTTATGACTCTGTACAACTTGCTGTTGAGGACCTAGAACTTTCTTTCACTAATGAGTCATTTACTTTTAAACATATTATCAACAAATTGCGGCAAAAAGTTGGATTTTTATGCAGAAATAGGAAATAGGTTTCCCTTTGGATTGTAGGAAAAGTGTAGTTGAGGTAATCTTTTTTTCAGTCCTAGATTATGGTGATATAATCTGTAGACATGCTGCTAACAAAGTTGGCTGGTTGTTTCTGGCACAGAGGCATGATAAACTTAAATATCTCTTTAAAATCCATAAATCTCTTATTGGACATTCTTCACCTTATTTACCATCTATGCTGGACTGGACAACAGGACCTTAACCAAACCCTCTCTGCAAACTATCTTATGCTTCAAATCTCACAGGTTTATTCTCTATTCTTATTCTAAATAAATGTGCTTTAAAGGGGACATATTATGGAAATTATGGAAACTTTTTTGAAGGTACCGTAGGTTAAGTGAAGCTGGGTAACTGGAAGATTGGTATGTTGAACCTGCTTCGTTGTATAGGCCCCTGGACATTTTAAGCTCTCTAACCACTTTACTTCGGTGTGCAACTGAGCACTATTGTGTTCTACTTATTATATTTCTCTGCATCTCGACATTATTATCACCTCAAAATCATTTTTCCATATAATCATGTTATTTTGAGATGACAAGATAAAAAATATTAGTGGATTTGGCCTTTCTCAGCTTATGTACAGAGTCTCTACCTGTTCTGTATGAAAAGCACCCTGAGACAACGATCTGTTGTGATTCAGCTGTAAATAAAAACTGACTTGACACACTTGGTGGGAAATGAGCAGTGTCAGTGGGTCACGTGTGAGATTGTCGACAGACAGCAGTGCATAAACTATACATTAATCTTTCACTCTAATTATAGAAAGTTAAGCACATGATATGTTAAATTGTGTGAACTGCAATTAAAAGGTTGGTATGACAAACAGTGGTGAGGAACAGTTTAATATAACAAGCTCAATTATTTCTGACAATTGCTCAGAATTAATTTAATCAGTGATTGTGATATTTGACATCTTCACTTTGACGTCCATGTGCTCAGCTTGATGACACCGATTGAAAAAAGTTGTAACCTTGTGGGATGTTTTGTTTATTACTTTAATTGCATGGCAGTCATTTCAAAACACAGAGCTAATTAGTTTAGTGGCAGGAGGCTGCAGGCTCTGCTGTCACTGACAAGATGGATGAGTGCATGTGTTTGTCTCATCAGCTTTATAGTTTAATTAGTTCGGAAATACAGGAAACACGTGAATTCATTTCGTTTTTATTTTCTCTTTTATATACTCAATTTTTTTTTTACCTGTGTTTTTTTATTATAACTGAGCTAAAATTCATTGAAAACATTTTTTTTGTGGAGCATCCCACACAGACACACTCTATAGAAAAAAAGAAAGAAAACATTCATGTTTTAAAATGCATTAGACACAGAGTAATAATTGACCTTGTGGAGGATTCAGGGAAAAAAAACAAGAGGAAAAATGCCTTTGGCTTTAACTGTCCTTGGTGAGTCTGTCCCAGTAGCTCAAGAACGGGTACAAATGTATTACATTACTACACTTTACTATATACATGTAGTGATGTTCTGTTGTAGGCAGCACATGCTAATCACCCTAAATCAAGAAATTATATATATATATATATATATATACAGGGTTCAAAATTAGCGGTCGCCAGTCGCCAGTGGCGACTAACTTTGATGCTTTGGCGCGTAAAGGAAGCCGGCTGATTGGCCACTCTGGCGAGTGAAAAAAATCCAACTACTTCGTTGTTGTTACTGTTCCTCCCGACCCGGCTGTGACGCTTGGGTTGTGAGCCGGTGTCGTGCAGATCTTAAAGGTCACAACATGCCGTATAGCAATGATTTGTGAGTGATTACAACGCTCGCGGCGCACGTGTGTATTCCTCTCTCTTCAGTCTGGTGTTTGGCTGCACTTTCAATAAGAGAAGTTCCATATGAGCGCGATCAGCAGCGACAGAGCACAATGGATGTGGCATTGATCAGATATCGCAGCGCACATGTTTATTTAACAGCAAAAAAAAGATCGCTCCAATTTATTTATTTATTTTTTTGCCGTTAAATAAACATGTGCGCTGCGATATCTGATCAATGCCACATCCATTGTGCTCTGTCTCTGCTGATCGCGCTCATATGGAACTTTTCTTATTGAAAGTGCAGCCAAACACCAGACTGAAGAGAGAGGAACAGCAGAGCTCCTCTGACAGCTCCTCTGTGGAGCTGCAGGAGATCTTCCTTCATGGTGCACAGTGTCAGTCCTCCTGTGAAACTTTTATACTAAATAATATGACTGAAGGCAGTGGAAGTTTGCACGTGTCGACACGCCCCCATGAGTTGACGACATAAGGAGCTAATAAATAAATATATATAAATAACTGATAGTATTATTCGGTCAAGTTCTTGTTATAGGTTAATGGTTAAACTGTTAACCATGTGCATCCCTAAAATAAACCTTTTAGGAAAAAAAGGCAAACTTGACTCCTTTATTCCACACAAAAATATGCTAATAGCTATGATATGTGTTAAAAATGCTTATGAGTGTATTATAACAGTTCAACACAATGAAAAATATACAAAACAGCTATACATAATTTTTGGCCAGTAAAAAATCTTTCTGGCCAGTAGATTTTTAAAGCTCACTAGCCAGTTGGCCAGTGAGCAAAAAAGTTAAGTTTGAACCCTGTGTATATATATATATATATATATATATATATATATATATATATATTAGCCATATATGTAACAAAACTAATTTTGATATGGCATATGTTTAAATCATACATGTTAGCACTATGTGCTTAATTTATACATTTTTATTAAAACAACATATATATTATACATGTGCATACATAGTTTTCTTATTAATTTCAAACATGTCTGTCTTTTACATTCACATCATTAACATAATTTGATGGGTTTTGGTATGCATCAGGCATATATGCAATGTAAGCATATAGCATACATGTAAATATGCATAAACTACACACACACACACACACACACACACACACACACACACACACACACACACACACGTCAGAGTATATACATACATCAACAAACATATTCATATGGTATATGTTGCTTTATGAAATGGTTATAATCCTAATAGGTTTCATGTATAATTATTACATGTTCTTAACTCATTAATTTTTAATCAGTTCAAAATCCATTGTATGTAGGCTATAGAATATTACATTTGTGTATGGGATGCCTCAGTATATAAGCAGCTGAAAACATACTCTCAGTCAACATTATACTATTGTTCAAAGATTTCTTAATATCTGATATTTGTCAAAAATGAGATTGTTTATGTATTCAAGAATTAATCATTTTAAAGTAATTTATCAAATTAGTGAAGTGAGATGAAACATTTGTTGGTTTACTTTCTTTAATCTAGGGATTGGCATCTTATCTCCATCTTTTATTACAATAAGACATAAGAAATCAGCAGACCCCACACTGTGGGAACATGGACCGAAGATTTGTCCTTATTTATCTGACATCTTATAGACTAAATGATGAATTAACCATAAGAAAAAAGCTGAAGACGATGATGATGCTAATGCTGATGCTGACGATATCATTGTCTCATAGTAAAAACACATTTGTAGCAGATTGAAGATCAAACACAGGTGTTTGGTTTCCACATGAGGAAAAACAGCTGCATCAGAACCACAGGCTCAAAACCATCATTCACCCTGATGAAGATCGTGTGATGAAGTTGAAAGTGCAGCACAACGCTTATAAGAATAATTACTATGAAACTGCATTTCCAAGGTCAAAAGAGCTTTGCATGGTGTGAATGATGTAACTACACCTGAGAGTTCAGTCTCCATGACGACTGAAGATCCTCCATCAGAAGCTGATAATGACACCTTGAGATGGGATTGTTATGTCAAACCATGACAAATCTCTGTCCATGTTTACAGTGAAACATCTCTCTGGCAACCATCATTAAGGGACCCGAACACCAGTATTAGAGCCATATTTGCATATTTTGTTTGATCATTATTATCATTAATATTATTGCACATAGCTGCTAAGATGAGGTTCATAATTTAATTTGACTGTTTGATTATTCTATATTCATTGTGTTTATTGTAATGAGCCACCTCCCAAGAAATGATGACACAAAAGGGGAGAGTGGAACAGCTGGCTCAGATGAGACAGGACAGGGGAGCCATAATGTTTTCAGCCCGCTCTCAGTTATTTCATTTTACTTTTCTTTTAGCGTGAATTCTAAGTTGTGTGTTACTGCAAACCAGGCACGAATAAATCGCCATTTTTTGATTCAAGAGATGCAGTGATTGTTTTTTATTGGAGCGCGTCACAACCACAGTGAAACCCCTGAACAAAGGACGGCGGCTGGAAGCCGGTTGCCGGTCAAAATGCCGTCACAACCAGTGACCAGGGGAGTGTTGTAGACAAAAGATGAGACAATGTCCACCCACTGCCTCCATCCTGACCATCATCATCGTCAGTAATACAATTCACAGTGAACAGAGCTGTATGAAAAAGCCATATTTAATCTCTATCATCAATCTCTTGAATACAAAACATAAGCTCACCACTCAGCTGCAGCAGCCAGATGTTTCCTCAGGATCCTGCATCATGAAACATGTTCTACCAATCAGCTGCTTTAGTTCAGAGTTTTCACATGACAGAGGCAGACTTAATGACGAGGCTTCATTAAGGCTGCACATATGTACCTCATTAGAGCCATGAGTGCTTTACTTAATGTGGCATGAGTGACACCAGCACGGAAATTAGGTTAAATAGATAGAATGTATATACCGTAGGGGTGTCACGATTCTCCAAATCCTCGATTCGATTTGATTTTCGATTTTAGGGTCACGATTCGATTCGATTCTCGATTTTTTTTTCTTTTTCTTACAGCACAGATGCCTATGCTATTTTCAGACTAGTCTAGTCTACGATCATTGGTTTTATTCATCAAATTTTGTACAGTAAATCTTATTTCAAAAGATGGGCTACATATAAGTGATGCAATTTCCATAATGTATCACATTATTGGCACTAATGGTCACATTTAAATAATTTCTTTACAATATAAAGGTAACATGCCCCCAAAAATCATGATCCTGGGGCCAAAATTGCCCCCAAGGTTTTGAAACAAATATATTTATATCTGTACATTATCATAATTTCATTTTCATTAATTTACCGTCGTGTCTCATTATTCTCCTGATGTCGGCTTAATGTAATGTAAACGAGATTGCGCTGATACGTGAGAGTCATGTGACAGACAGCGGGGCAGAGCTGCAGCTGCTGTGCTGCCATGGACCTGATGATCAGGTCCTGATCAGACTGGCGGTGGTCCACAGTCAATCAGTCCCGGATCCTCCACCGTCACCAGATCCCCCGAAGGCCCCCGCAAATAATACATCGACAAAAAGTGGCAAGTTGCACCTTTTCGTCGGCTTATTATTTGCGGGGTTTTTTTTGTTGTTGTTTTTTTTTAATCTTATAACGTCTCTGCAACATGCGGCTCTCAGTGCTTGTCGGTGTTGTGTAGTTAGAGCTGTGTCTCCTTCCTGTTTCCCAGGTAGGAGGGGGGCAATAGCCCACCAGGGCTGGGTGATAAAACGCTATAAATTGTGAAATAACTTTTCTTAGATAGAAATATGAGACGTGGTTGATAGTTTTCATTCATCCATGTTTTGGCAAATAGCCAATGATATTGAGAGTTGCGCTGCGCCGAACCAATCATGTGGCTGGAATAGAGCCGGTCAACATGTGCATTTGTTTGGGTTGCTGCAGACTGCACATCAGCTGACACCGCCGGTAAAAAAAATAAAAAAAGAGAGAGCGAGGGAGAGAGAGAGAGAGAGAGAGAGAATGAGTGAGTGTTGTCTCGAAATAAAAAGTAAAGGAGAACTCGGACCAGTGACTGACAAGACGGTTGGTGCGCAATGGGGACAACGGGCAGTTGTAGCTTTGCGGGCGGCGGCGGGGGGGGGGGGATCGTCGATCCTCTCTTTGACTTCGATGCTCGAGATCGTGACGTAATTTCGATCGATTTCGATAAAAAATCGATAAAAAATCGAAATCGTGACACCCCTAATATACCGTGTATTATGTTTTATATAACAAGAGGCTGAAAAGACACTATGTAAGGGATAATGCCTAACGAGGTGGCCAATTAATGGACGATGTTCGTGTTGGACGGTTGCCTTGTCGGGCATTATCTCTTACTTAATGGACAACCTGTTGTGGTCCGGTCACAGTCACAGCGACACACCAGAGACGCATCAGCAATTAGTGCACCAGAGGTGACAAGAGGAGACGCTGCCGTGCAATCAGTGCCAGATTGTGCCGTCTAGTCCCGGTAGTAACTTGTGATAGCAAGACTCTTGTGTTTTTCTGCTCTCTTGTGACCCTGAGACTAGTTTTGTAGCTAATCAAAGCCTCTCTCTCTCCTCCAGACGATCCAGGACGCTCGGCTTCCTGGGCTCAGGCTGTCGGTGCCCACTGCGTTCTCCCTCTGCCCCACGCTGCTCCTCGAGCCGAACCCAGCCAGGATTTCCCCCCCACACGCACGCCCCCACCTGTCCCTGCCGTGAGGTTTTCCCCACCTTTCCCTGCCATGAGGTTTTCCCCTCCTTTCCCTGCCGTGAGGGTTTTCTCTGAATAAGGCCCAATCCCATTTCACCCCTTGGCCCTACCACTTACCCCTACCCCTCCGTTTTGCGCGTTCACGTGTAGGGGTAGGGGTGTCCCAATCCCCGTTAGGACAGAGGGGTAGGGGGAAGTGGTAGGGCTACATAGCCCTCCAAACGGAGATTTTTCGGAGGCACACTCCAAACGGAGGGGTATGAAAAGTTTCCCAGAATGCATCTTGCGGCAGCCGGCAGCGGTGGCTGTAAAACGAAAAGCTGTTTTATTTCTCACTGTAGCGCGGTTATTACGTCACTTTATTAAGTTTTAATATTTTTTCTTGCGAGAAAGTAACTGTTTAGGTCCCAAATGTGCGGTTAGTTTATCCAAATGACGGCGGGTTAGAAGTTTGCTCCGACGATTTTTCGGAGAAGTGAAGCTCCAGGAGGAGCGGCTCCTCACAGAGACAGCAGCCGGCCTGCAGCGCTGCTCCGCCGGCCAAACTACGTCCTCGTCCCGGTCCCGCCGGGAGAGAAGGCGGTCGTTAATTAACTTATCCGCGGGTTTTTAGAGGTTTACCACCAGCATGTTAAATTATTTTTAGCATTTAAATGTTGGTCTCATTGATGAAATCTGACAATTGTGGCAGTAGCATTAGTTTATTTGGATAAAAAGTTATGCTTCATGTACCAGTCAGAGGAGCAGGCAAGCGCTGCCTCTGGGCTCTGTGTACAGAAATCACCACATTTACATCAGTAAATAAATGTTTTACAATGAACCGATCAGTCTGCATTAAGTTTTATCTTATTTTATTAAGTTATATGGAACACGCTATTTGATTTCTGACAAAAGCTCGCCGCATCAGCTTACGTAAAAGCCAGTGAGACTACGTGATGACGTATGTGACTGTTGAAGGGGTGTCCCAATTCGGAGGGGTTGACTTTCTACCCCTACCCCTTGTAGCTCCGTTTCAAGGGGTGAGGGGCAAGGGGTAGGGGAAGGGGTAGGGGTAAAAAAGAGAAATGGGATTGGGCCCAAAAGTGCCCCTGGGCTTTAACCTGCCGGAACTGTGTCCTGGTTCCTCGTCAACCACAACACATCCTGCAGGAAATCAGAATTGAGTATTTACCCATACCATAGTATAAAACCAAATAATAAAGGTTCCATATCGCATTAAGGGCTGGATTTACTAAGATCCCAGATAGCCGGTGCTATATTGTTTGCGCCCACTAAAATATTGCGTGTTTGGTTAGTGCACGCAAAACAGCTCAGGGTTTCCCGCAGCGCTTTCCGATAGCGATATGGAGCACAGTGGCCCCAACTTAAAATTTTAGTTGAGCAAGCAGGAAATTTAGGGGCACACACTTGTAAATTGATTTGCAGGGCAAGTATTCACAATACTCACACACATTGACCTGCCACCTGTAATTACAAACATCAGATTTTTTGAGTCTCCCCTTTCATGTTTCACCAGCGTTACAAAACAAAAGACAAAAAGGCAAATTCACTGGTTGCACATGTGCACAAGTAGATGAAAAAATTACTTTTAGGGGCAGTCTGGAGCCCTGTTTAACAGTGAAACACAATAATCAATAGTGTTTATTTTGCACAATTAACATATGTTCAGGGTCCGACGTTAAGGTTTTTTCCTACTTGCCCTGTCGGGCAAGTACTTCTCAAATCTACTTGCCCCATCTAAATTCTTACTTGCCCTGCCTAGGTTTTTTTTCTGGTTGTGTGGTGCATACTTTCGCTCATGACTTATATCTTACTAAAATCCTTCCTATATACAACACTACACAACACTTCTTTCTTCAGAAAGCAGTATTTCTTATTATCTGTAATTGCATTTAGCAGTTACACCCTCCATGCCCTATCTGAACAGGTGAGCCACCTGTTTAATGCCCGATCACAGTTGAAATCTTGAACTGAAGGGCCTTTTAATGGCTAAAAACATTAACCTGGACAATATTTTAACAGATAGCTGGCTCCTCCAATCAGATTTTTATTTTTTATTTTTTATGTTTTTTATTTTATTTTACGTGCAGTAAACAAGACAAGACAGTGACAGTGATAGACAAACAAGATGACAAGAGACTCATTGCGTGTGTGTGTGTGTATATGGGTGGGTGCGTGAGTGTGTATGCGTGTGTATGCACGTGTCTATGCATGACATAAGATAGCATAACATGACATAACATAACATAACATAACATGGCATGACTTAATAAGGCATAGAATAGCATAATATAAGGCAAAGATGATCATTCTAATTCAAGTTCTGTATAATTTGGTTAAATGAGTTACAATAAACTGAGATATTGGATGACGAGGCCGGCAGCCGGGCGGCCCGAAACGGGGGGCCCTGGCGGGATGGGGCCAACGGGTAGCACTTTTTCTTTTTTTTTTGGGGGGGGGGGGGGGGGGGGGGGTATCCTGCTTGGGACAGCAACCAGACCCTGGGGAGGTCACTGGCCCATAATGGATCCATCCATCCCTGTCACCTCTATCACCGGGCAACCCCCAGACCTGTTTGGAGGGAGTCTGCTCTCCAGACGGGTGACATTTATCTTTTATTCTATTTTTAATTCTCTTTATTTTTATTTTCTCTTATTTATTGTATTTATTTATTTAATTGTTATTCCGTTGTCTCTTGAGGGAGAGGGGTTAATTTTGCCAGCCGTGTTCCCGCCCGCCCCGATCGGGGGTCCCCCCGTGACACCGGGAGGCCGGGTAAGGGGGTCCCCCCGCCCAGCACCCCAGCGAGTCCAACATAGCCCAGCCCCACATCCAACCATCTGTTGCATATTATCAATTATTTCAAGGGCAGTAGTGAGTGATTGTAGTAATAGTGGTTATCTTGTTATAATCCAAGTTGTAGTGTGGGGTGGTTAAATACCCACAAAAAAAGAAAACACAGAAAATACAGAGAGAAAAAAAAAGGAAGAAGAGAGAAAGAAAAAAAAGAAACCTGATAATAAGTAAATATATACCTACATATACATACATACATACATTCATATATACATACACACCTGCATTCCAAGGCGGTTGAGAGCAGGGGAAGTTGGAGATTATGTAACTATGAGGAGACATAGATAGACAGCATCAGCGTCAACGTTGCAGGTATTGTAAAAAGGGGGACCAGTTGTTTTCATAGGATGTGACATTATTTTTTAAAACTGCTGTGAGTTTTTCTAGGTTTGAATGATCTGTTAGTAGATTTAGCCAATGGGTTATAGATATCTTTGTTCTGTCTTTCCAGTTCGCTAATATGGTCTTCTTGGCAATAGTAAGTGATATTAGTACAAACGATTTATGCTGGTTGGGTATGTATAATGAAGATAGGTCGCCCAGTAAAGCAATGATTGGGCATGTGGGGACGTTGAGGCCCAGCATCTCAGATAGCCTGCCCATGACCTCCGACCAGAATTCTTGAATGGGTGGGCAATGCCAGAGTGCGTGGATGTAATTATCTACTGAGGTTGAACAAAGAGAGCAGGTATTGCTTTGGCTGAAGCCCATGCAATGTAGTTTGTATGTGGTAATGTGAGTTCTATGAAGAACTTTGTACTGTGTCAATTGGGTTTTAGAGTTACATGTCATGGAGAATGTGTTGTTGCATATGTTTTGCCAATTGGTGTCTACCGGGAGGTTATTGAGGTCTATAGTCCATTTGTCTGTTGGGATTGATATTGTTGTATCGTTGGATGTTAGGATCTTGTATATCTGGGATAGTATTTTCTGAGGTTTGAGTAATTGTAGCTTTACGTATAGGGGGGGGCTGTGATTATTAAAGTTAGTGATGTTGATGCTTTTCTTTATGACTTCTTTTAACTGTATATATTGGAAGTAGCAGTGAGCCGGTACGTTATATTCCTTTTGGATCTGGTCGAAGGTCATGAACAGGCCACCATTGAATAACTGTCCCAGGCTGGTCACTCCTCTCTCAATCCAGGGTGGGAAGGCAATGGTTTTATTATTAATTAAAAACATGGGGTTATTCCATAAAGGAGTATGAGAGGATGGTGCGGGGCTGTAATTGAGAGTTTCATTTGATTTCCACCAGGCCGTTAGAGTGGTGTTGATGGTATTGTTGTTTTTGTAACATATGTGGTTTTTAATGGATTTGTCTATAAATGGGAGATTTCTGATGCTTAATTCTTGGGTCAGGTTGTTTTCAATTTCAAGCCAGGGTGAACTGATGTCGTTTGTCCAGTGGCGGATATATTGCAGTTGGTGTGATAAAAAATAGAAAGCAAAATTTGGAGCCCCAAGTCCTCCATATTCTTTATGTTTTTGCAGAGTAGATAGTTTAATTCTTGGTTTTTTGTTTTTCCAGTAAAATTTGGTAACTGTACTATTGAGAGAGGAGAACCAGCCAGTGGGTGGGGTAACAGGAGTCATTGCGAAAAGATAGTTTATTTTTGGGAGGATATTCATTTTAACTGTTGAGATTCGGCCGATTAGAGATAATGGAAGTTTATTCCATCTTTCCAGATTGTCTTTTATTTCTTGTAATAGGGGGGTATAGTTGAGTTTGAATAATTCGTTTAGGTTTGGGGAGATGTGTATTCCAAGGTATTTGATTGATTTGGCTATACGGTTGGAGAGGGGGTCCCCAGCCTCAACATCCCACCCACCTATAGGCAGAATCTCAGATTTCGTCCAGTTGATAGCGTAGCCAGACACCCGACTATAATTGCTGATCAGATTATGGACTGATGGAAGTGAAGATGAGGGGTTTGTGATGTATAATAATATATCGTCGGCATATAAATTAATTTTATGGTGGTGTGACTTTACTTGGATACCAGTGATGTTATCACATTGTCTAATGGAAGCTGCCAAAGGTTCGATAAAAAGTGCGAACAGTAGTGGGGACAATGGGCATCCTTGTCGGGTTCCTCTTTGTAACTGGAAGGATCTTGATATAATTCCATTAGTTATAACAGATGCAGAGGGTGAGTTGTAGAGTGTTTTAATCCAATTAATGAAATATGGCTGGAATCCGAAATAGTCAAGGGAGGTGAAGAGAAAGGACCAGTCCACTCTGTCAAATGCTTTTTCTGCATCGAGGGATGCTATGATGAAGGGTGGCTTATTTGGAGGGGTGTTACTTTTATAGAGATTTATTAGGTTAAATAATCTTCGAGTGTTTTCTGAGGAGTGTCTCCCTTTGATGAAGCCGGTTTGGTCTATGTGTATTAGTGATGAGATAACAGAGTCCAATCTAATTGATAGAGCCTTGCTTATAATTTTTATGTCTGTATTTATTAATGATATGGGTCGGTAGTTGGAGCAATTGGTGTGGTCCTTGTTTGGCTTTGGGATAAGTGTAATATAGGCAGTATTCATGTGGTATGGGATTCTTTTATTTTGTTGAATTTCAGAGATCATTTTAAGAAACAATGATGAGAGAAAAGGCCAAAATTGTTTGTAATATTCTGCAGTATAGCCATCAGGACCAGGTGATTTATTATTTGGTATGAGATGAAGCGCTCTAGTGATTTCTTGCAGTGATAGGGGTAGGTCTAGATATTCTGATTGTGTTTGGGTTAATTTAGGTAGGGAGACACTCCTCAGAAATATCTCTGAATCTACGGGGGGGGTACTCTGAGTTGGGGTGTAGAGACTTGAATAAAATGCTCTGAAGGAGTCATTAATTCGGGATGGGTCGTTGGTTATATTACCAGATGTGTCTACAATTGAAGTAATGATAGATTTTTCTGTTTGTTGTTTGAGTTGATTTGCTAAAAATTTGCTTGTTTTGTTTCCAAATTCAAACTGTTGTTGGCGGAGTTTGAGGAGAGTTTCTTCAGTTTTTTTGTTCAGTATATTATTAAGTTCGTGCTTAGCTTTAAGAAGTTCCTTCATAACAGAGTCAGTGGGCGTATGAGAGGCTAGAAGGTCCAATCTCTTCACCTCTTTTTGGAGTAGATGTTCTTTTTTATTATCTTCTTTCTTTTTGTAAGAGGTATATGATATTATTTTACCTCTCATGACGGATTTTGCCGTTTCCCATAATGTGCATGCTGTTATTTCAGGGGTGTCATTAATTTCAATGAAGGATGCCCATTCTCGTTTAAAATAGTCCAGAAATTCCTTGTCTTTAAGTAATAAATTGCTGAAGCGCCATCTAGCGGTGGGATGGGGTTGTTGTTCAGCTAAAAAGGTGATACTAATGGGTGCATGATCAGAGATTATAATACTGTGGATGGTTGAATCTATTATTTTATGTGTGATGGAATTATTAACTAAAAAGTAGTCTATACGGGAGTATGATTTATGGTATGGAGAGTAATATGAGTATTCGTTATTATTGGGATTATTGTATCTCCAGATATCCATCAGTCCATAATCAGACATATACTGTTTAAGCAGAGATGACGGGTGGTTGGATCTATTAGTAGAGGTTGATGAGGAGCGATCCAAGAGTGGGTCTAGTACTGTATTGAAATCGCCACCCAAGATGATATATGAGTCAGGAGAGTTAGATAATGCTGAGAATAGAGTGTGAAAAAAAGAAGAGGAGTCTGTGTTGGGACCATATATATTTGCTAGAGTCAGAGTGTCTTTTCCTATTTTTCCAGTGATGATAATATAGCGACCTTCTGGGTCAGTCAATGTTGAAGTATGAGAGAAAGAGATGTTCTTGCTTAATAAAATTGAGGTGCCCCGTTTTTTGGAGTTATATGTGGAGTGGTATGTCTGACTAACCCACCTGGCCGTGAGTTTCCGAGATTCTGCCTCTGTAAGGTGAGTTTCCTGTAAAAAGCAGATATCAGATTTTAACTTATGTAAATGACTTAATACTTTAGTTCTTTTGGCAGGGGAGCTGATTCCTCTTACATTCCATGAGGTTATTGTTATTGGTAAAACCATGGGTTATTGTAGAAGGTAATAATTGACTATTCAGTCAGTAGAGAAACGGACATAATGTCCAGAGTACAACAAAACAGCATACATCCAAAACACAGCAAAATAGCATAGAACACAATACGTGTGTGTGTGTGTGTGTGTGTGTGTGTGTGTGTGTGTGTGTGTGTGTGTGTGTGTGTGTGTGTGTGTGTGTGTGTGTGTGTGTGTGTGTGTGTGTGTGTGTGTGTGTGTGTGTGTGTGTGTGTGTGTGTGTGTGTGTGTGTGTGTGTGTGTGTGTGTGTGTGTGTGTGTGTGTGTGTGTGCGTGCGCGCGCGCGCGCGCGTGTACACACACACACGGGGAGTGAGTAACAACAACTAACAGAAAATTACATATAAACAGATAAACATGAGACTTTACAGTAAAGACATGCATGCGAGGGGTGGTAGTACAGTTCCTTTGGTCGGTGTCAGATTAGCGGGTTAGAAGAGCCATGGAGTGGTTTTAGAGTCACGGTATAACTGTCCTTCAATGTATAGTTTGTCAACGATCAGGTTAGCGCGTTTGTTGTTTTGTCGGTGTTGTTTGAGGATGGGGTACAGTACCTTGCGCCGTTCATTTATTTCGCGTGGGAATTGGTCATTGAGTCCGTAGTGTGTGCCTTTGAGTTCTTTTCCTCTGCTTTTAATCAGTTCCTTGTGTTTGTAATGTTCCAGTTTGACGATGATGGGACGGGGTGATTTGTTAGTAGGCCTACGGGGACCAAGACGATGCATGCGGTGGAAGGTAATCTGGTTTGTAGTGTCCGGGGAGAGTTTGAGTTGCGTTTCCATGAAGTCCTTAATCAGTGTTTCTAGGTTGTCGGATGGATGTTCGGGGATGCCAGAGAAGATGAGATTATCCCGCATGCTTCTGGTTTGTATGTCCAATATGGTTTCTTTCAGTTTTTTGTTTTCTTTCGTGACAAAGTCCATGTTTGCAGTGAGTGATTTGACGGAGGTTTGGAGAGAGTTGTTTAGCTGTTCTAGGTCTTCGATGTGTTTGTGTGCAAATTCCAGACTCGAGCGAATCTCTTTCATCTCGTTATGAAGTGTTACCAGTAAGTCGAGTCTTCGGTTTATGGATTGCAGTACACTAACCTCGATATCCGTGGTTTCCAGGTCGCTTGTGTCTGTAGACGAGCTACACACCTTCCGTTTCTTTGAGTTGTCTTGTGGCGTGTCGCTCATCATGCAGCGGTTGTAATACTGATCGATGTAGTCTTCTAGGTCTGATAACTTCTCCAGCTTGTAAGGACAGTGTTCCGATGGCTAGTTTTGGCCTGGGGTGGTGTTTAGTTGAAAAAAGAGAGAGGAAAAAAGCCAAAAAAAACGATGTTGTTTTCTTCAGCTACCGGGCGCCGCCATGTTGAATCTCACCTCGTCGCGTAACGTCCAATCAGATTTTATTCTTTTCATTGCATTCACATGCTGCAGTGGACAATTTAGCTTCAGTATTAATGCAGTATCTAAAACAATATATATTAGAAAAGACCAATTAAAAAAAAAAAAATGTAATATGAAAATGTTCATGTCCATCTATATGCTCTCAGTACTTGGTTGGGGCCATTTGGCTTGAACTACTGGAAATAGCCTAGACTTTTCCATGTTACTCTAGTTTATTGAGTTGCCCCTGTAAAACTCAAGGATGTGGGACATTGAAACAACAGTGACAGGCAAACAGCCAATCATCACAGGGGTCTCAAACTCAATTTAGTTCAGGGGCTACAAACAGCACATTTTGATCTCAAGTAGGCCTAACCAGTAAAACAATGGCATGATAGCCTATAAATATATTTTAAACAATTATTTTTTCCTCTGTTTTAGTATATTATTAAGATGTTTACAGTTAATGAACAATCTTTTTACAAAACATATTATGAACCACCTGAAATTTCTTGATAAAAATATGTGCAATTTAAAATTTTCACACTTGGCAAATGCATGCTGAGGGCCGAATTGGACCCACTGCCGGGCCGGTTTTGGCCCGCGGGCCGCATGTTTGACACCCCTGGTTGAAGCGCCGTCTCCACGTGTGTTTATCGACAACAGGATTATAACCTAAAAAGGACACGTTAGCTCGTCGGTATGGTAACTAAACGGTAACAGGTGACTGTTGCTGCGTCTGCCCCGAGTCTGAAACAGCGGCGGCGTTAATGAAGCAGCGTCAGGCCGCTCTCCGTCAGTGAAACAGTCGGTGAAATCGCCGATTAAATAGCTACGACGAGCCGCGAGCGGACGTACAGTAGATAGCCTATCTCACCTGGTAGAGCACACCTGCTGCAGCGACCCAGTTCGATCCCTCCTGACAGTCGCTTTGCTCCGCGTCAATCCCCCTCACTCTCTCTCCCTCTCCCCCGTCTCTCTCCAGCTGTCCTTTCAAAATAAATGCATAAAAAGTCAGAAAATAAAAAATAATAGGCTACAATCTGAGTCGGTGCTTGCCCGACCGGGCAAGTCCGCACAGGTTCTACCTGCCCGCCGGTAATTTTTACTTGCCCCGGGCAATCGGGCAACCGTTACTGTCGAACCCTGATGTTATAGGCATATTTAATTTGAATGTTTAATTTTGGCCCGCGACCCTCCACCCCGATTCGTTTTTGGCCCTTCACTGAGAATAATTTGGGCACCCCTGGCTTAGAGGCTAATCATTCACACATGTAGAACCCGATAATGTAATAAATCCCCGATAATGTAATAACCCTAATAATGTAATAAAAAAATTCACTTGAGTGGATTGAAAATGTAATAAAACCTGATAATGTAATAACTTCCCAATAATGTAATAAAGTGCATTTGCCTATAATGTAATACACTCTTAACCATTAAAGCAGATATCAGTGGAATGTTTTTGTTAATATAAGTCCTAAATAGTCCTATTTTCCGTCAGCAATCACTTACATGAAGTATTTCAGCTTAAACACGAGTCTCTCCGTCACTCTGCTCTGCTGTAACCCGAGGAGAAAATTTTCCTTGTGGGATACAAGTGTTATCCAATGAGGGGAGAGAACGGCATGAAGGGCTGTGTGTGCAGCCAAGGGATGCGCGTGAATGTGGTGACGTAGCACGAGGACCAATTGATGCCTGACAAGGGCGGGGGCTGCTAACTCATGGTGCGTTCAAGGAAACTCGTACTGTGTTTTTCCTTCCTGTGAAGTCATACCAGTTCGATCTGGTACGAGTTCACGGGTCGGAAGTTACGAGTGGCCGTTATAGGGAACTTTCACAGACAACAGGACGGTAAAAACACGAGCTACGGGTTACCTGGAACGCTACCAAGTCGTAGTTGTGACTTGAAGCTGTAACTTACGGTTTCAAAAGCCTGCCTTGAACACAGCATTAGCCGAAACGGCCGTGCCGCTGTTATCTGCTTTAATGTAATAAAGTATTACATTAACGGGAGGTTATTGCATTATCAGGTTATCCTTCCATTTCAAGGGACCTGATAATGTAATAATACTCCAATAATGTAATAATTTAACAGGAGATCACCCATTATTTGGTTTCAAGTGATGTGTTCAAGGTTATATTTCTGTGTAAGCAACACAAGCTCCAGAGCGCCACCAACAGGTCAACGTTGGACATGCATGAATGGTTAACTTTGACCCATTCATCCGTTTTTCACAAACGATGTATCACTGGAGCTGTCCATTGTCCATTGTCCATTGTCCATTGTTAGCGCTTTGAGATCATTTATTTGATGAAAAGTGCTTTACAAATCGAATAAATTATTATTATTATTAATGTCAATCAGAGTTTAAGTTTAACACCAGGATACTCAAAGATCAGACATGAATCTTAGTGCAAAGAATAATCATACTTTCATCAGGTAAATGTGTCTACTTTATTTTTTTTTTGTTACCCTTTTACAATGTGGCTCTAAAAGCTGGCATAGACAATATAGCTATATTACTATTGTTAAAGACAATAATAGTAATATAGCTGCAAGCAGCAATGAAGGAGTCAAGCAACAATAGGCCAGATTATCCATGGCAACAAGATAGAACTATGTCAGCACTTTAAACAAGTTTCACATGTGAAAATGGATAATGTGATTTTAACAACTTTCAAAATGGCAGCAAAATTCTGCTGTTTTCGTTTAGAAACTGTATGTGGAGGTCTGACAGTATAAGCAGACATTTAAAGTACAATAAGTATAAAAAGTAAATAAGTTTAAAATCCACACATGTGAAGAGAAAGCAGTTCAAACACAGCGCCCCCCGAGGTCAAAGGTCATACTTTTTTGTGGTATCACCAGGATGATGTCATGAATCTATGGACCATGTTTTGCAGCCATGCTGTCGTATTTGGTTGGCTGTCACAGCCAAGCTGTTTTTAAATTTGAGAACAATCTGTTTGACACATTTGTTCAGCTTGGTCTGAAGATCATACGCTAAGTTTCATTAAGATTGGACAGAAATGTGTCCCCCTAGAGGTCAAAGGTCACCAGATGTTTTGGATATCCCCAGGATGATGTCATGAGTCTATATACCAAGTTTGGTTGAGATATGTTAAAGGGTTGCTGAGAAATGGGCTTCCTTCCTGTTTGGCAACCTCAATGTCAAGTTTGATTGGCTGTCACGGCTAAGCGCCTTTGAATTTGAAGAAGATGCTGAATGCATTTGTGTGTCAAGGTCTGAATATCACCTGGGCGACGTTTCAAGAAGATTAGACAAAATTTGTGACAAGAGAGGCCTTTTAAAGGTTTTTGATCAAATCAAAGATGGCGGAAATCCAATATGGCGGAAAAAGACATTAAGGATGCGTTTACCTCGGCTTGGCCCCAGGGCTCCAGTGATATAGCCTCGTAAACCAGCCTCTCGCGGAAATGCATTTCATTTCATTTCTCGGGAGAGTCTGGCCTCATCCCCCCTCTAAGCGTTTGGGGTGGGCGGGAGCTGGGCGGGAGTAGTAGCAAAGACGGTTTAATATCTTTGGTAGTAGCGTTAACAGACAACCCCATTCAGCCAATCAGCAAGTTGGTGTAGAGACGGGGCTTTGCACCAGTCGGTCCCTGATTGGCCAACGTGCTGTGTCAATCACAGCGGGCGACGCTGATTGGCTCGGCCTTCTGAGGGTTTCAGTCCAAACGCTTAGAATGGGGATGAGGCCAGACTCTCCCTCGGAATGAAATGAAATGCACTTCCGCGAGAGGCTGGTTTACGAGGCTACCAGTGATACATAGTTTGTGAAAACGGATGAACGGGTCAAAGTTAACCATTCATGCATGTCCAACGTTGACCTGTTGGTGGCACTCTGGAGCTCGTGTTGCTTACACAGAAATATAACCTTAAACACATCACTTGAAACCAAGTAATGGGTGATCTCCTGTCCTATTATTATTACATTATCAGGTCCCTTGAAATGGAAGGATAACCTGATAATGTAATAATGTAATACTTTATTACATTATTGGTTAAGAGTGTATTACATAATTGGGAAATGCACTTTATTACATTATTGGGAAGTTATTACATTATCAGGTTTTATTACATTTTTAATCCACTCAAGTGAAAATTTTTATTACATTATTGGGGTTATTACATTATCGGGGATTTATTACATTATCGGGTTCTACAACACACATTCATACATCAGATGATACATCTGAGGGCAAGTATGAGTTCAGTGGGGAGCAACCGCCATTCCGACATCCCACCAGTCCGACATAGGCCTCTAATTGTCTAAATGGCCAGACTTAATTTTCTATTAAACGTCCCATCATTCCGACAATTTTTGCCCCCTATGGTCGGAATGATGGTATTTTTTTCTTCCTGCCTTTCCGACAATTCCTTTTAATAGCGTAATTTTTCCCCAAAAGATTTTGCACTGGTTGGGTTTAGGCAATGAAGAAGGGAGTCGGTTAAAGCAGAAGTAAGCAATATTTTTGTGTTAATATAAGTCTTAAATAGTTATATCTTCCGACAGCAATCACTTACATAGAGTGTTTGGACCGAAACACGGGTCTGTCAGTCACTCTGCTCTGCTCTGAGCCGAGGAGAAAACTTTTCTCGTATCCCACAATTTTTATCCAATGAGGAGAGAGAACGGCATGCAGGGCTGTGTGTGCAGCCAAGGGATGCACCTGAATGTGGTGACGTAGGGACGAGGACTGTTATGGTACGTTCAAGGCAACTTGTAACTCGTGTTTTTCCGACCTGTGAAGTGGTACGAGTTCACGGGTCGGAAGTTACGAGTGGCCGTTATAGTGCACTTTCACAGGTAAAACAGGTTGGAAAAATACGAGTGGGTTGCCTGGAACGCTACAAAGTCGTAAGTTGTGACTTGAAGCTGTAATTTACGGTTTCAAAAGCCTGCCTGGAACGCAGAATTAGCCAAAACGACCGGATCGCTTACTTCTGCTTTAAGTTTAGTAAAAAAGAGCAGGTAGAGGCTAGACAGGCAGACTAGTCCCTCTGCTGTGCTCTGCTGTGTAATTACGCACAACCATGTGGGTATTCCTCTATCAGCACATCTTAAAGAAGGGAGTCACTTGTTGACTAACGCACATTTCCTAATATTAAAGCCTTGTCGGAATGGTGGGACGTTCACATGTCGGAATAGCGGTATATCTAAATGGTGGGATGTTGGAATAACAGCATATAACCGGGTTCAGTGTCTTGCCCAAGGACACTTGCGGACTGGCGGAGCTGGGAATCGAACCGCCAGCATTCCAGTTGGCAGACAACCCGCTCTACCTCCTGAACCAAAGCCGCAAGATGTCCCTTGGAAAGACACAATTTAACCCCAGTGTCTGTGAGGATAAAATGAAGCGATGAGTTTTAACATCCAAAAGGTCAAAGGTCAAATTCACAGTGGCATCATAACATTCTGCAAAAAAAAACATTTGTATCCATTATTCACACACTGTAAATCAGGAGGAGAAACTGTGGCCATGTTTCCTGCAGCTTGGATAGTTGGTGGAAGAAACAAGGAGATGGTTTTTATATAATCTTTATAGATAAAAACACAGGTATAAAACATTTAATTTTAAATGATGATTCATGTTATACATAAATGTTTGAGTCAGTAGCCTATTTGAAAAGTGGTCTGTAGCAGTTCAGAGTGTGCAGTGACATTTTGTGTTTGATGTTGTGATCAGAGGCAGCAAAGTTGTGATTGCTGACGGGGACAATAAGTAAACAAATACACGGATGCAGGTGTAATTTTCACTTGTTCATCTCAACTGTTTTAGAAAATTTAGACCCAGAGGAGGAACACAACTGTAAAAATATTTTTCCTTCCCCACATAAGCAGAGTAATATGCTGATTTGTGCTCGTTAATAACTCTCAGTTAATTGTCAACTCAATGCTTTTGTCCCCGACCCCGTCAGGATCCTGTAGGAATTCTGTCTTCTGTCTTAACAGTATTGATTTTGCCTTCATTGTCAAAATGCTTTGCAAACTAATGGTGCTATATGAATAATGTTATTATAATTATCATAACCTGAAGTGATGTAGGTGGGGGCGTCCATTGTCTCTGGATTTACTTCGTGTTTTCAGTGTCATGAAGCTGATTCACTCGACAAACACTGCTGAGAGTTTTAATTTAACACAGTGTTTCAGTCTACCACAGATCTTTTTCAGCCACTGTCACATAAACTATTTGAGACCAGAGCTGGATCCTGGCTCTGATCTCCTGAATCAATTCAATTCTTTATGATTAAATGACATCAGATAAACACCAATAAATTTACCCAGGGAGCTTAAAGTTATTTCACATTCAGCAGCGAGCAGTGCTGTTCCTCTGGTATAAAACACATCAGTCATCGGCTGAATTTCCTTGTGATTTAACTGTGGATTTATGTTAGTGGAAAAATACACTCCTGAACAAAATCTTAAGATCGTGGGAAAAATTACAAGAACTCACATTTTGCACTGTTGGGTCATAACCAGGTTGTAAGTCGCGCTTCAAAGTGCAAAAAGAATAAACTGGAGCAAGAGATCAGAGGCAATTTATTGAAAACTGCATTTAAACTCAAATAGGTGGTTATGTCTCATATGTTGAGATGATAGTAGTGGTGTGACGCAGCCTCCCCCACCAGTCCGTCAGAAATACCAGAGCTGCTCTCTGGTCAGTGCAGTCAAGAAGTTTGGGAACCCCTGCTTTAACTTATTTCTACAACTCAAGAAACCTTTGAAGAGATTTCATGCAACAATCCTTTAGTTGAAGGGAAATTAAACCTTAGGTGCCATTACATAATTGGAAACCTTTGGATATTTTGTGCAACCTCCCCTGGCTTTTTACAGCTGCGTATTAATTAGACCAGTTTTATCTAATTTCTCTCAGGATTGGTGTCAGTGTCACCAACTCTCTTCCTGCAGAGCACTAGGAACATGAGGATATTATATCTTTGTAGATGGTAATTAGAAATAAAAATCATCTCCTCTGACCCTTTTAGCTGAAGAAAACTGTGCACACATTAAGTAGCTTGGTCAGTGTGAATATTGGTTTTGTTCGGGCTTCATCAGACATTCATCTCCTCCCTTTAGGCCTTTGTTTGCTCACACTGATCTGAACACGTTGGCTCGACTCTGACAGCCTCACTTCACTTTGTACAACACTCATAATAGCTGGTTCATTGTAAGGAAAACACCAGTGTTCTACTTCTGCTGATGCTGCCTGTGATCAACCAATTAATTAAGGCGGATGATAAGGTGGCTACGATACCAAGAAATAAAAAGAGAGAACAAGAACAAGGCTGTATTCAAAACTGCATACTACAGCACTGCCGGGGACAGCTCTCCATTCCGACACCCCTCCACTTCGACACCCCGCTGTTCCGAAATACCCCCACTTCGAAACACCGCTACTCCGACACCCCCTCCTCCCCCCCGCAGCTGTCCAAGGTGCTGAACCGCGTGACGTTGTTTACATTCTGCTTTGTGGCTTGTCTGTGAAACGTGCGCTGCTCAGGGACTGGGCAGATCTGTCCCACTTGCTTTCTCCCCGACTCCGTTGTTGGAGATCTCCACATAGTAATAGAAATACACTTTTTTTCTTTTTCTCCCCCCCTCCTCCGCTCGAGCGCGGCTGAAGCCGGCTTGAGCTCACAGGGGCGCGAGGCTGCTGCAGCCGCCGCTCGTGCTGACAGCTGACTGAGGGAGATGCTTTGGTTGGGTTTAGGCAATGAAGAAAGGAGTTGGTTAAGTTTAGTAAAAAGACCAGGTAGAGGCTAGACAGGCTAGAAGCAGAATGAACATTATGTCATTAATACAGTATGAAGTATTTGCTTGTTCTGCAGTTAATTATGCACATGATCCGTTTGACCCCAAAAAGGAAAAAAGGATCAATGCGCACTGCGCACTGCACAGCCTCTGGTTCCTTTCTGATTAGGTCCGTCTGTCCGTTCGGAGTGGGGGGGTTTCCCCCACTGGCCTTTTCGGAGTAGCGGGGTCTTTAGAAAAAATAGAAAACCCCGCTATTACGATGAATGGAAGTCTATTGTCGGAAAGGCGGGCCTTCGGAAAGGCGGGGTGTAACCAGCACTGCCTACTACTGCGTTAGTAAATACTGTATACTGCATATTGAATGTGGGAATCAGTATGCTATTTCAGCAGACCAACGCCGTTCCCACCACAGTGTACAGTATACAAGTTTGCCAGAATGCATCTCGCAGCAACCGGCAGCGGTAGCTATAAAAGAGGCGAAAGCTGTTTTATTTCCTCTCACCAAAATTCAGAAGCTAAACTCAACACTAACCTGCCTTCTTTACCTCAAGAACATCGCCCCTCTCCGCCCCTCACTCACCTCCTCTGCTGGTGAAACCCGGGGACAGCCTTCCTAGTCGAAACACCACTGTTCCAAACCCCCCCAACCCCCGAAACTTTCAAAGCCTACCGGGGGAGGAAAAAAAAGAAATGTCTTTGCTCTGTGCTTTGGTTGGGTTTAGACAATGAAGAAAGGAGTTGGTTAGTTGGTTAAGCTGTTTTTAGATCGTACACTGTACGATGTCACGTTCGTGATTGTTTGCATTAATTCCAGCTTCATTTATTCCCATTGTTAGAGATGCTGGAAGTTCAACAGCTTTTTTCATTTCAGAAGTTTGTGCATGCAGTTCGATAAAAACTCTGTTCTAAACCCAGCTTTGTATTTTAAATTTGCTTTACACCAGTTAAGTATTTTATACATAACATAATCTGCACATTTTCCACTTCATTAGAGATGTATTTTTCCCCTGATACCACCCACTGATTGGACAACAGCAGGGTTTTTCCTGGCCAAAATTTCGGCTGAGGCGGCTGAGGGGGCGGGGGGTGGAGTCCCATATTGCTGCGTGACAATGCTTATATGCCGTGACAATGCTTATATGCCAATTAACTGGCCTGTTGCTCACATGTAATTTTGGTGTATATGAGTTGGTGTGTGAATATCTCACATACACTAGTGTCAAAAAAAAAAAAAACTCGGAGCGCTGATCGTGAGAGGATCCTGAGTGTTCAGGGAGCGACAAACTGACAAACCTGTGTCAGATGATTGAACCATGTTGTGTGCTCACTGTCCCGTCATTTTCCAAGAGAACATAACCTGCTCCGGACCAGGTTAGTCGTTCAGCATGTTACCATGGAGATTTATCCCGGTAAGAAGTGAACCACCGTCGTAGTACGGAAGACCCAGAGTTAACCCTTTAGTTACCTGGATAAACTCAAATCCTGCCTCGTAGCCTCTGGTGTCTTTGACACACAAGCTGTTCAACTTCATATGGTAACCTCGGATATTTGGGACCGGCGGTAAATTGTGAGTCGGCTTTTACGGGTACCGGAGTCCTGTCACCAAGCAGCAAAGGACACCACCGTGTCTCCTTCTCTCTCTTCACGCTGCGCCGGTGGAGTGCGTTGGTTCACGCTCAGCACAACGTCTGAACGGAGCGGAGCCCCAATGAGCCCCGCCCCCGCGGGCACACAAGCAGCGCGTCAACGTCATCTTGCGGCCCGGCCCGGAGCTGAAATCAAACGCACCCCTTCTGCTGCGGTCGAGTTGAACCGAGTTGAAAACAGCGCCACTGAGCTTCCATAGAACTACATTGATTTCCAATCAAGATTCAGGCGCGCGGCCGCCTCAAAATTTATAATGCAGAAAAAACCCTGCATATCGCTGGGGGCGGCACAAAATAAGGTGGAGGCGGCCGCCACGCAATTTTGAACGCAGGAAAAAACCTGAACAGTAAGGGAACCTCTCGGCTTCTATGTACCATGGCCCACGGAGCCTTCCACTCATTTTTGACATCACATGACTCAGTGAAGAGGCAGCAGTAGCAGTGGCAGCGTTTAATGAGGGAGAAGAGGTGAGCAGACATACTGGTAACATTCAGTAAGTGAAGCACAACCAGTGCAGCACTGAAGCCCTGTTACCTTGATACATGCGTGTGTGTGTGTGTGTGTGTGTGTGTGTGTGTGTGTGTGTGTGTGTGTGTGTGTGTGTGTGTGTGTGTGTGTGTGTGTGTGTGTGTGTGTTCCCAGGTCTCCAATTACAAACCAAACTTCTCATCTGGAACAGAGGCCAAAACACTTGCTCTGAACATCTGCTGAGCTGACTGGATGAAATGTGCATGTAAGTGCGTGTGTACAGTGTGTACGTTGCTGCTCTTGAGGGACAACAAGCCGTTTTTGGCAAAATAGGGGAACTAGGGGTGTGCATTGGCACTGCCCTCACGATTCAATTCGATTACGATTCAGCAGGTAACGATTCGATTCGATTCGATTCGATTCTACGATGCATTGCGATGCATTGCAATGCATCAAAATTCTACTGCACAACACGGCAAATTTTTCATCAGTCATGAGATATTGAACAACAGATTTTATCGGCTGCTATCACTCTCCTGTATCTTTGACATAAATGTCATTAAATAAAATAAAATTGAATGGTACAGGGTATTGGATATGGCATTTTCAAACCTGAAAAAGAAAACATAAATCACTTCTAGGGCTGCCCCCAAAAATTAGCCGACCAAAATTTAATTGGTCGATTGGTTGCAGGAAAAAACAAACAAACTTTTGGAGCCATACTCAAAATCAATGTGACTGAACTATATGAAAGACTATGGGGCTTTTATTTTGAAGGGCCAGATACAGGAAGTCGTGACACTTTTTGTTGTTGTATTTTACATGGCGCGGCACGGCTCTCTCTCTGCATCAGAGACCCCCCTCTTCGCAGCCTGAGCTCAGTCACTCACCCTCCTCTACTGTGTTTATTGGTGATAAACGGGCATACTGCCTGTAGTAACGGTAAAACCCGACCGGCTTGTTGAATCTCGGACCCAACACGGCCGGACTCATGAGCGTTAATTAATTAATTCTCAACCCGACCGCAGGTGAAAAAAAAAAGGAAAAAGAAAGCCAGCGGCAACACTGCTACTGCTGGTGCTGCCTGTGGTGCTGCCCATTGCTGCCGCTTAGCATGTAGCTACAGGCTGCGCATGTCGCTGCTCCGGAAATGCCCCCGGAGGTAATTGAAACTTCACAACTTTATTTGGGGCCAGAAAATAAACACTGACATAATCGATTATGGCACGTTGCCGCAACGATGCTGAATCGTGCATGTCCCGCATTGCAATGCATCGCCGAATCGATTATTGTTGACACCCCTAAGGGGAACTTCCACAGGAAGTGGTCATTTACCAGGCTGAAAATGGTTTTAAAAAAGGGACATTGTGTAACTTCTCCTGTTATCTATTCACGAAAATCGATTATTTCATTCAAAAGTACGTTTTTCATTCATCAGTAATCACCCCCATCAACAAACTGAAGTGTTCCGGTAAGCTCTGAATTTGCCGTTCATATCATTCATATCTACATGGAGCGGGCAAGCTCGGTGGTAGTTGCCATAGAGAGCCTAAGTGGAAGGAGGAAGTAACGTCGCCATGGGACCTCAACTCAGAAAAAGTCTACATGTAAGT
The DNA here is from genome assembly GCF_045865225.1 of Trachurus japonicus. Lineage (NCBI taxonomy): Eukaryota > Metazoa > Chordata > Actinopteri > Carangiformes > Carangidae > Trachurus > Trachurus japonicus. The sequence continues at coordinate 29,047,744 of NC_140909.1, read as the reverse complement.
GAACGGGAGTCAATGATTTATTTTGTGATCCGATTGAATTGTGCCATGAGAAAAAAATATGACCTCTACCTGTTTAAAACATCACGTTTCATGCCGAGAAATCAGCAGTTTATCGTAAAACAGCAACAGAAGAATGTATTTTGTGTGAAGACGCTCTACGGACTACAGATCTGGTGTCCCACAAAAAATACGTCACCAACTGAAACGGGAAAGGGCGGCATTTGGTGTGTGATGTCACCTACGTGACCTGGGGCCTCATTTATCATTGTGGATACACCTTTTTTTACACCATTTTCCCCTCGTTTTGTGCGTACGCACTTTTCTCCGCCAAATTTGGGATTTATCAAGCCAAAACCTGACAGGGAAAAGTGCGGACATTTACACCCATTTTGACCCTGGCGAACCATGATTTACGCCTTTTTTGAGGAACAGGAGGAATTGGCGACACCGTTGCTGAGTCAGAGAACTGCAGTGTGAGATGGAGAGAGGAGCGGAGTACATTTAGAAGAGCGCAGTAGGATTTTTTGAAGTAACTGTGGTAGTGGTAGTGGTGGACCGTTGATGCTGGCAATCCAACCCGCTCTATAATAACACTAGGCTCTATGTTAATTGATAAACAGAGCGGATTGAGGATTTTGCTTTTTTGATTAGGCTATGTGTGACGTCCTACAAGGATCAAACCATCCAAGTTTAAAAACACACCGGCAGCAGCACACTGATCTGCAGGCTAGACTGTTATTATTTTGTCACCTGAGTTAACGAGGTGCACGTGAGTTTGGAGCTAATGAGAGGAGAGAATAAAGAGCGAGACAACGCGGCTCTGAGGAGGAACTATGAAGGACTCAGCTGTAATGGAAAATGACCTAAACCGAGTCCAGTAGAGCTGTAACTGTGTAGAAAGGCGTGCAAAGTAATGGTAACTATCGTCCTGCTTCCTACATTGTTTTAACATCTAGGTAAAAAAAAAAAAAAAAGATTTTCTGGGATAAAGGGGCAGATTACATAAGATTCTTCTTCTTTCTGCTCCCTTTTGATGAGATTTGGGAGGTTTTTGTTTTTATTGTAGCTTATTAAAATGCAAGATCATTTTTCTGACTGATTTATTGCCCGATATCGCCGTGTATCTGCTTTCGGAGAAGTTCCGCTTTTCCCCCCGTCCTCCGCCGGCCTCGTTGTCACTTTGTTGTCACTCCACAGAGTGCACATGGCTAATTAAATATGCACGTGCTGACCATATATAGGTGTATATAGCTAGGCGTTCCGGGGGCGGAGTAAGAGGTGTGTTTACGTGTGCACCATTCTTGGGTCCGGTGTGATTTATTGCGGAGAGTTGTGCGTACGCACAGTTTGATTGATCTGAAAAAGGTGTAAATATTTTGGGTGTACGCCATTTTTGTCTTTTCGCCGTACGCAAAAATGTAGTAGCAGTTTTACACCCTCTTTGATAAATGAGGCCCCTGGAGTCTTTCTGGTTACGGATTCTTCGGAGTTTTATTCTACAATAGTTTTACAACAAACTGCTGATTTCTCTTCATGAAACGTGATGTTTTAAACAGGTAGAGGTCATATTTTTTTTCTCATGGCACAATTAAATCGTATCACGAAATAAAACTTTGACTCCCGTTCAACAATACGACATCGCCATGACAACAAATTGTCACATGTATTGTTTTGCCTCGTGCTGACGGACCACCATTTCCATATTTCCATATTTCCATATTTCGCACATTCTGTGACAAACTGTAAACTGTTTTCTTGTCTGTAACAACATCTATTGCACGTCTGTCCGTCCTGGGTGAGGGATCCCTCCTCTGTTGCTCACCCTGAGGTTTCTCCGATTTTCCCTGTTAAAAGGGTTTCCATGGAGTTTTTCCTCAGTCGATGTGAGGGTCTAAGGACAGAGGATGTTGTTACGATGCCATGTAAAGCCCTTTGAGACAAACTGTTTGTAAAAACGGGCTATACAAATAAAATTGCCTTGCCTTGCCTTGCCTTGCCTTGTTTATGCAGTTACCTGCAGCGGCTGTCGTTCGTCTGCCGTCTTCCCAATTTGACGTGAATGCAGCATGAAAAATATGATTGAGTTGCTTGCAATATACAACCGCAACGCTAGATGGGAGTAATTCCTACACAATGTACCTTTAAAAATACACTGCACAGCTGCATTATAGAAAATATAGAAGGACCCCTACAGAGGACTAAAAGTCAAGATATATCTACTTATTTTAAATCATACTCTGTCTCTGCTCAAAAGGTGAAATATCAATTTCCTCAATATGTTGTACTTTTCCATCCAACCTCACCTCCTCCACCTGACATAATGGTGTTCAGAAATGGCCCTTTGTCATGTTTGTCGCACCTCCTTCCACAAGTTTCCACACAAGTTTACCCGAGTAAAGAAAATTTTGATTGGGCATTATTGAGCGTTGTCTACTACATCGATGAATCGATTTATATTCCGACCCAACTCGATCTGTGCTCGGCAAGTTAGCCTTCCAGGCGACATGTATCGGTCTAAAATCGTTTTAAATGGTAAAAAATAGATAGGAAATTACACATTGGATTTAAGCACAGCAAACTTTATATAACGACCAGAAACAAACACCTCTTCTCTTATGTGTCTTCTTTGAGGTTTTATAGCAGCTGGCATCATAGGCGCCGATTTATGTTTTTGCCCGTGGGTGCTCAATTATTATTATTATTATTATTTTTGGTGCTCAAATTAAATGAATGCCACCAAGGTAATGATTGTCTCAAACTGACTTTTATTGCATAGATAGTCACCAACCACAACTAAATACGACACAGTCTGAAGGCAGCAGTATTATGCACACTGGCCACAACGTAACACTTTTTTTTCACAACGTAACACTAATTATGTCGCTTGCACGTATAATTAAAGGTAACCTATAGCAACACATAGCCTAAGCAAAAAACACAGTAGCCTATTAATTTACACTCGGCACATTTACAATATCACAGTGTGTATTTTTCAGTACAACCAAGGAAACAATGAAGCTATGTTCATTACATTAATTCGCAAAACACACTTTTCATCTTCATCTTCAGCTTACTGTTAAGGAAAGGAAAGAAAATTTTGAGTCAGTCACTCACCACTGTCTGCTATTGTCTATTTCCTAAGGAGGAACGTGCTCCTCCTGGCAGCTGTGCGCGTGATAAACTCATCGGCTATAGCATCCAGATTGCGGCTCCTTGTAATGTTTTTGTGACAGTTCAACACCGCAAGGTGATTGAGTCTTCCCTGTCCCATCGTGGCGCGTAGATACGTTTTGAGTCTCCGCAGGCCTGAGAATGACCTCTCTGATGTGCAAGAGGTCACGGGAACAGTGAGTCCAAGTCTGATCAGTTTGGTGAGTTCTGGCAGCAGGGTCCGCAGCGGCTCGCCATACTCTCCTTTCAGGAAATCCACAGCATCTCGAAATGTTTTTATGCAAACACCCCTCTGTTTGGTTATGTCAATGAACATGTCACGGTGAAGTGTCAGCCTGCCTTCATCCAGATCATCTCCATGAAACTCTGTGATGCTCCCACAGTCACCTTTTCCCGTCACAAAATCCTCAATACTGCACATGTGTTTGAATGCAGCTTGACTGAACCTGCAATCCAAAGATGAAGTTGCAGTGTCCATCACCTGGTAAAACTGCTGTCTGTACATGGCCTCTGGTGACTGGAAACTGTGTGATGGTGCGCCTCCGTCATCCAGTCGACGTGGGGTTTTTCTTGGCCTTGGCAGGGCTGGGCTTTCAACGTTAAAGGTGTACAGAAATGGCCGTTTGTCCCGTTTGTCGCGCCGAGTTGTCACGAGCTGCAACACGAGTTTACCCGAGTAAGGAAAATGAATTTGATTGGTCGTTATCGAGCGGGCGGGATATTCAAAGTTTGGGGCGAGCCCGAGCTCCGTGTGTGTGTGCGTGTCTCAGACGTTTGAATGACGGATTACGGATCCAATATCAGTGGCTAGTGAATCGTGTACAGGCTGACGTATAATCCGTGCGCCTGCATTATCCAATACGAAAAAAAAAACTACACTAAAATACACACTTTCATCACGGATTTACTCAAAAATAGAATTTTGCACAAAGTTTGGCCTACATCGTCTGATAGATGAGTTATTACACTCATTTTATGACCCAGAGTGGGCTCAAATTCAATTTTCTTTTCTGTACACCTTTAAGGCTATCAGCAGCTGCAGTTGTGTTTTGCCAAAAATCTTCATATCCGTTTTCACGAAGATGCTTGATGTCCTGTCGGAGCATTTCAATGAGTTGGAGAGCTTTCTGTGAATGCAGCTGGCTGTGTTGCAGTGCGCGATTGGCTGTTTCTGCGCGCAGAAAAAACATCAACATCAGCTTCAGTGAAAAAAATGTACTGAACTTCTGCAGGTGCTGAAGTAAACCATTTGCTTTGCCGCCTGCGTCACCTTTATCTTCTGAAGACAGGTTGTCAAGAAACTCCAGTAGTGCGCTGTAATTTGAATAAATTGACTGCAGCGAAGCAGCTTTTACTGTCCAGCGCGTTGGGCACAAAGGGCGCAGAGACGGCCCGTCTGCGCTTTGGAAATGCTGAAACCAAGCCAGTCGTTTTGGGGAGTTGCGTATCAGCGTTATGAGGTCACGAATGAGTGACATGAAGTTCCGACACTCGGGAATGTTATGGGCAACATCCTGCACCACCAAGTTCATCACATGTCCCATACAGTGGACGTAAAGTGCTCGAGGCTCCAGTTCTTTTACGCGTGCCTGCAGACCATTTCGAATCCCTGACATATTCGATGCGCCGTCGTAACACTGACCTCTACAGTTTTTGACAGGCAGGGAGAGTCTCAGCAGTACATCCTTAACCAGGTTGAAAAGTGCATCCCCTGTTGTGCTAGCTGTCTGGTAAAATCCTATGAAAAGTTCCTCTATTTCCAGACATTCAGTAACAACACGGAAGCACACAGACACCTGTTCCTTAACTGTGATGTCCGCGGTCTCATCCATGATTATGGAGAAAAACTCTGCACGCTTTATCTCCTCTTTAAGTGTTCGTAGGACATCATGTGCAAATAGTTCAGTCATTTCATTGAGAATGTCATGAGAAAGCCACTTAGACTCATTACGAGCGAGCCAGGACTGTAGTTCTGGGATGTCTTGTGCACGCAAGTTGAGCAGCTGTCTCAAGTTTGACTCTGTGTCCACATGACCCCTAAGGGCTAGTCCTTGACATGCCAAATATTGGACAGAAGAAAAAATACTTAACAACGCAGTTCGTGCTTCAGCCATTTGCTTTTGCTTGGCGGCAGAGAGAGCATTTGCAACATTAACTCCGGCATTAGCAGCACTTGTGATGCTAGCAGCAGCTCGATGGACATTTGACTTCTCGTGGCAGCGAAATCTTTCTATTGCTTTGCCCCAGCTGCAAAAGCCATCTTTCACAAAAGCCTTGTAAGAATCCATATCATGTCCTCCTGTACATGGTAACGGGGCATGCATTTTGTCGGCAGCAGAGCACACTTCACAGTACACTTTGTTATTTAATGCGTCATATGTAATCCACGGGAATTTTGTTTTCCAGCTGGCCTGGTACTTTCGTCCCTGCTGACACTTGCTGCTGTCCCTTTCACCGCCGCTGATGCTGCTGCTGCTACCGACGCCCCCGCCGCCGCTGCTACCGCCGCCTCCGCCGCCGCTGCTGCTGCTACCGCCGCCGCCGCTGCTGGGGGCATTGGTGGTTGTAGACGCTTTTCTTATAACAAACTTGTCCATTTTTACCCGCCGATACGCAGCCAACCTTCACATTTTGCTCTGTGTGTGTGTACGTGAAGGCCTCTTGTTTAGCCGCAGCCAAATCCGATCATCCGATTGGTTACGTGACTACGCTAACGTGTACACGCACAGAGCTGCAATGATTTTAATTGGATAATACGATTTAAGTAAATGCAGTTCATTTTAAAGATACAGTTTCACCACAAGTTTCAATCATTCACTCTTTTTATTTTTTTTATTTTTTTTTATTTTTTGATCGACCATCCCGATTGGCCAGTGGGTGCTCAGCGTTGCCAGTGGGTGCTCGAGCACCGGAGCACCCACGGGATCGGCGCCTATGGCTGGCATCTATGGAAGTTGCATACGTTTCTAACTACTGGATTCAACTTGTCTGTTCTCACTGGAAAATAAAACATGACCTGCAATGTTGTCCACTTGTCAAGTCTGCTGCTTCTGTTCTACCAGCTCTCTGCACCCTGTCACAACATCCAGTGAGTTATGAGAGTTCTGCTGTTTCTATTGGTGACAAACATCCCACAGGACAGATGTTTCTACTCTGATTGGGTTTATCCACTTTATTGTGAACTGAATATAGATGTCGACCTCTTATCAGTTGATCTCAGTGCTACTGCCACTCTTGATTGATTTCATTCCAAGCACTTCACCTCTCTGACTGCAAGTGTAATATATAATATCCTCTTTTTAATACTTCCTTTTGTATCTTGCTGACCCAGTCTGTCTACCATGCCCATCATGTCTTTATGAGCTGGAACATGCATGAATGCTACTTCAGCCTCACATCCACATGCATTACCATTGTTTCATACACAAGTCCTGGTGCATCAGCACTTTGCTTCCTGTGGTTTGCTCCTTCCACTCCAAAGCCATTAGGCGGGTTTATTTACAGCATTGTCCAGACACAGGGCAATGCAAAGGGCTTTACAGCAGCATGGAAATACATTACAAATAAAACATTAAGATGTTGTTAAAACTGCATTTAAAAACAAATTTGAATAATTAAAAACCTTTTTAGGACTGAAAAAACAAGTAAAAACATATTTTTTGCTTCAGTGGAGACTTATTCCATTAAAGGTGTGTTGGCTCTGAGGTAAGCTGTTCTACTGAGTCTTTTTTTCCCCCCGGTTGGACACAAATGCACCACAGCTTTTCATGACACCAGGGTAGTAGCATTGATCTTTCAGGTGCAATCTCACTGGGGCGCAGCCTGATGTTGCCCCAGAATAACAACCCTTCACCACCATTTTCATTTCCAAACTAATTATTTCACCACTACATCAAAGAGCTGTGGTGACTTAAAGTGGAGGTGAAGCAGCCAGCCAGATACACATAGTTAACCTCTTCATGCAGAGGCCATTTTTGGCAATTTCCGCCTGTTTTTGTATCACTGCAATTAAAGCTTTATAACCACAGAAGTACTAATCCCACAACTATGGTTTATGGCTTAAATGAAAGACAACCTTTGTCCCTTTACATCTATATCTATAAAATATTGAATTGAGTCATTCCATAAAAAAATTGGCTTCTGAAATAACTTTTTTTTTTTTTTGAAAAAAAAAAAAAACGAGTTTGAAATTTTGGGTGAAAAGGTGATGTATCAAAATCCTAATTATAAAACAGGTTGAATTTGTCATATATGGTTCACACACTCCCTGTCCACATGTGTACCAAATTTTAGGTTGATATGTAAAACTACTGAGGCACTATAGAGTTTTTCCAAACAGTGTCCCTTGGCGATGTACAGTGTGCAAAACCTGTCCAAAATTGTCCAATTTGGCTAAAATGCACACTGCAAGATTTTAGTGAGATTTTTTTTTTTTCCAACAGATAACCTATTGGGGCCAATCACATACTTGATGGCTTTTAGGAACACCAGTTACATAAGTAAAATGCCATTTGAAAATTTAATTTATGGGGATGAATATTTAGTGTCCAAAACCCATCCAAACATGAATTTACCTATTTTCGCCTGCATTATATTGTTATTTTCCTTTATAACTCCAGAAGTAAACATCCCACAACCATCAGTGATGGCTTAAATTAACAAGGACATTTGAAATAGTTCATTTGTCTTTTATTATTATTTTAATTAAACTTGGGGCAGTAAAAACTCACTTTTTGTGGAGACTTGTATTGCTTACTTGTTGACACTAGGGGGAGAGACAACCACAGGAACCAGCTGGGTGCAGGCTTAAGCTTTGCCCAATCAGGGATCATTATATATCAGGTCACACCTTAGAGTCTCTGCTATTGGACCAAAAAGTTTTCACCCCCGTGACTTTGATTGACAGGCGATGCCAGCTGCGCAAAGCGGGTGCGCAGTGTGACGGAGAATGCGAGTAGTAATAGAACTGCAGAGTTACGTAACACGCTGTGGATTATCTGGTCACGATGGATAAAATCGATCAATGGATTATTTTCGAGCACATGTTCAGCTTTTAAAAAAGGGTAAGCTTGTAATTTTATTCAGTGTTTTAGTGGGTCTATGATTCACAAATGTCCGTCTTTTTCGGCACTCGAAAATGACTTCCGGGTTTGTTTGTGTTGAGTGAGCAGGCTTGTTTACAACTTTGATGGGGTAAAAACTGCATTTTTGTGCTTTGCTTTTGTTTATATGACAGTAAACGATTTTTTGGTGGTGAAAGAAGAGGTGTACAGATGGTACATATATGTTTAAATCACCTTCGTTGTTGACGTGACGTCGCTTGTGGGCTGCCGTAGTCTGATATTGTTTGAGACATTTTCAGTGACTGTGAAAAAACCGTAGCACCTAGAAACTTCATTTTTTTTTCTACATGTTGCCGAAAGTGTCCTTAAAAGGTCTGTGGTGGAGTTTTCATTACAGCATGCCTACTTTTCGTTATATTAAGGACGCCGTTCATGTGTTATTGATTTGGGACGCCAGCGTCCCAACCACTAGGGGGCCTGCGTGAACAGGTTAATTAAACTGTTTTCCACTGTACTTAAAAATTGTCAAACTAACACATGAAACGTAACCATTAAGGAACATTTTTAAGTTTAGTTTGACGGGGTTGGTTGCCTCCGCTGGCTGACTGCCACAGACAGTGAAAGTGAAGGACATCTACAGACAGAGACAGTAAAACATGAAACTGTGGAGGCACTGGATTAGAAGAGACACAGAGGAGACCACTACTGTGTTGCTCCTTCTGTGACAACTAGTTTTACAGTGTTAAAAACTAGAAAAAAACCTCTGTTTACATTAACTGCCGCTAAAAAGGAGCAGCCGCAGCAGCGGAGCTGTTAACAATGTTGGGACTCAGCCCATTCAAATTGGAGGACCTGACCACATGGCCTCCTTTGTCTCCCAAACAAAGGAAACCCTCTGAACTCAGCCTCCCAGCGTCCTTCACCTCTTCACACCTAGGTGTGAAACCTCCACTACTGACCCACCATTGGTCAGGTATGGCCCCAGGACCGGTGAGGTCACAGGCCATATAAAAGGAGAAGTGCCCTTCTCTTCCGTCTCTCTTCGCTCTCTTCTCAGTGGTTCTCAGAAGGAGCTGCCGCTCCTCTGAGTTCTGTGAATAATAATAGCTATGTTACAAAATGACATGTGCATAACAGAATGTATCAGGAAGAGCAGAACTGAGAATCACCATGACCTTAAGACAGCTACACACAGAATTTCACTACACATAGATCATGTGACCATAGGCCTGCACATCAGCACACGTCAGAGCTCACACAGACCAATCACAGTAGTACAGGCCTTGCACGCTGGGAGGGACCAAACCCACAGTGTGTCAGACTGAACAGAAACATACACAGATCAGATCATGCTCAGCTCTTCCGGGTAACACTGTCTTTGTGTGCTGTATGATCTCCGCTCTCTGCAGACTGCGATTAAATACTTCTTTGATTCAACCTTCGCCTCCTCCACTTTGTGTCTTGCCTCCCGACCCGGGGGAGATCCACACGAGTGGATCTCAACAAATGGGGGCTCGTCCCGTGATAAAGGGAGCAAGGACAAGTGGACCATTCGACATAAAAGCTTTTCTTCATGGGCAGAGGATAAGGACACAAGCCGGCACATAAAAGGTAAGCAGAAAACCTGTTATAACGAATTCTGCATATTGACTATCACTAGAACTGTGTCCTGTCCAATGTACATGTAAGTAAAGTAGCAAAAGAATCAGAAAAGTATTTTAAAACTTAAAGACAAAGGTAAAGAAAATAGAGACATAAAACAGCAGACGATAAAACCTTGAGAGTGGCATAACTCCACCTGACGGCCCGACGGGGTCCAGGAGCGGTTGATACCGCGGCTGGGTTGGAGGCCCGGGGGTGAGGTCCCTAAATACTACTTGTTAAATACTGTCTCCTGAGAGTACATTTAACATTTAAACTAGGTTGAAGGCCTTAGTATCTTATGGGAAGATACTTAAATTATCTATTGGTTAAATTATTGCGGTACAGGGTGAAAGGCCCGGGGAGGAAGAACAGGCTTCCAAACCAAGCACGTCTGGCTGTCTAAAATTAAAGGGTGAGAGGCCCGTAAGGAATATCAAATAATTTCTTACAAGCACTTTTGAAACAGGCAAAGTCTGAAATGAGCTCGTGTAAATATGTATAAATGTTGTGTGTAAAAAGTTCTAACTTGTCTGTGTTGTTGGAGTTATTGTGAGCAATATATGGGTGGGGAAGAATAAGACTCTGAGAAACTCGTTGTGTGAATATCCATTTCGCTCAGCGTCAGCAGTGTATGGTCTCAGTGGCGGGGTAACCTAGCGGTGTTAACAAACGCCACCAGTTCACTGTTGTTTAGGGCAGCGAGTGCGTAAAAGCCGCTCTGCAGCCCAGCTGTGCGTCTTGGAGGCTAAAACACCCAGTTGATAAGCGGTGTGGGGTGCGAGTGTAAACTTTGCAAAATCCTTGTGATTAGAACACCCAGAGTGAGACCGGGTCACTATAGAGTGATCTAGAAGCTTGTCTCCTGAGGATTTGCAAGGGGCTAACGCAGCTATCACTTTGTTCCCTGCAAACGTACCAGCTGTGGAGCTCAGAGTCTAGATAAAATATGGATGAAGAATTTGATACAGAAATGAATGACAGTGGTTGGGGTCCCTGGCAGACCCTCTTAGTCCAAGTAGACACCACTGCAGACGCCCTAGGCGCCCTCACAAAACAGGGCAGTAGAGATAAGAAGGTTGAAAAAGCCAAACAAAAGATGCATACATTAATCACTGATATGGGGAAAACATTGCAACATGAAGAACCTTTACATACTCTCTTAGTAGCTAAAGTAAAAGCAGCAACAGAAAAAAAGAAAGAGGCTGTAGAGCAGGGAAAGACAGCAAATTGGTTTCACAGGAATGTGTGGAAAAAGGAGGAGGACGCGTGGGAGGAGGAGTGTCGAGGTTGGTCTGAGTTGGCTATCTGCTGGCAAGGGATGAAACATAAACACAGGAGACAAACTCCCTCCAAAATGGTAACTGTATCTGACACCCTCACATGCTCACCTACATGTCCACCTCCATATGCACTAAACCCACCTGGCATGTTTCCCACATATAGGATTGGTAAAGGCACCATGCATGTTATGCCCGTAGGTGGGCCCACATTAGAAGACGAGTTAGATGACGCCGACCAACAACGCACGGGGACGGCCCAGTTATACCCCACTGCTGAGTTGCATGCACACCAGGCCGTACACACTAACCCCTTCACGTCCGCCCATCCACCAGCTGCGCCATTACACACACAGTCGGCTCCGCCCTCCGTCTTTACCTCCGCCTTTAACTCGTCTCCACCGTCCATCACCGCGTCGGCTGCACCCACCGCCGTCTACCCATCATCGATTGCACCCTCCCAGGCGTCATCAGCCAGTTCACAGCCCCCACCGTTTCAAGATAGGGTAGACAGAGCAGAAGTAGAACGAGAGCAGAAGGTGCTATTGGAGGCAGAACAGACAGAACACTATGAAATGCTGATGGAACACGCAGCTAAGCTACAGGCTACGGCTTCAGAGCTGTTAGACAGAGAGGTTGAGGGAGCTAGGCTAAGGACCCCTTCAGGAGCAGCTTCAGGGCAGTTAGCTAGCCAGTGCTCCCCCTCAGTCCGCAGACCAGTCGAGGAACTATCCCCTAATGGTAAGAGGAGTGTTTTGAGGTCACAGCCAGCTCAGGTAAATGCACCTGGTGTACCCCACACAATCACAATGGCAGCCGAAGTCCAGAGAGATGACGACCCTAACGAGTTCGGCATGCTCCTTGAATTAGAAGCTGAATACTCAAAATTAGAAGAGGAATCGGTGAATGACCTCGAGGCCCGTGATTACTTTGAAAAATTACTGATAAAAGACCATCAGAACGTACAACGGGCTAATGAATGCCTTGATGCTCAGTGGTTAGAGCGTCAAGCTGCAAGAAAAAAATTAATGAAGTCCCTGTCCCCCGCCAGAGATAGAATATTGCAATATGTTCCCGATGCCCAGCGCGGCGCTACGCGTTCAGGCATGCTCTATACCCTACCCCCTCCTCCTCATACCATTCTTCCTTTAACCACGGTCCCGGGGAGTCCACAACCAAAATACAAGTCGTTCTCGTTCGGTGATCTTCAGGCTCTGGTCGACAAACTGCCCCCTGTTACAGATGGAGGCAGTTTGTGGCTCAGCAAATTGGACTCCCTGACAGCAGGACAAACATTGGCCTTAGGTGATTTCCGCGCGGTTGCCGGTAGATGCATGACCTTAAGTAACAAACGAGACATAGAAATGGACGCTAAAACCATCGGGCACCAAGACGACTCCCCACTCACAAACCATATAAATAGCATAAGCACAGCTATGCGCGCGCAATTCCCTCTGCCTAACTCTACAGCTATGCCCAAAATTCGTTGGGATCCTAAACAAAATCCACGTCAATTCCTGAACGCCGCTAAAGACATGTGGACGAACCAGACAGGACATTGTCCTAAGGATTCGGGCTCCCAAACTGAGTGGTACCGACAGGCTGTATTGAACGGCCTCCCTGAGTCTGTGCAAAACACCATGAAAAATAACCCTGACATGTTAGGATGTGATTCTTCCACGTGGGAGAAGCACCTCGTGCACCACCTCACTATCTTTCAAGATAAAACACAGAAACAGGAGGAAGAACATTCTGACCTCCAAACTCAGCTACTTAAACTGCAACTAGCCAAGGCCAGGGATGACGTCAATGATAGGAAAAAGAAAAAGGAGCAAGTTAAAGTAATGATGCAGTCAGCACAGGGGCCGGAATGGGATGATCATGTTGTTTTTCCTGACATGAATCCTATTCCCTCGTGGGAGTCACAGCCGCACCGGAGGGGAGGTAATAACATGCGTAGGGGAAGGGGAGGCTCACGGGGTGGGGGCCTGAGAGGAGCTTACAGGGGGAGGTCACAGAGAAGAGACCTTGCTTGTTTCCTATGTGGAGATCCGTCCCACTGGGCGAAGGAATGTCCACAAAACAATGACAACCAGCAAAGGGGCGGCCGTCAGCAGAGGGGAGGCTTTCAAAACAGAGGAGGCAGGGGTAGACACGATCCCCAACCCACCACAGGGGGAGCTACTGGGCAGTTCCCCCAGCTATTCGAAGAGTGACACACCCCACAGAGAAGTCCTGAGCAACACTTAACGGCAGAACCAGTGTTGCCAGTGGCGGTCAATCACGACACGCTGCCATTTCTAGTGGATACAGGTGCTACTGTCTCCACTATACAGACTGTACAAAAGAACTTGCTCTCATCTGAAGTCATCACAGTCATGGGTTTCTCTGGGGTTCCTACTACTCTGCCATATACCAAGCCTCTCACCACGCAGCTGGGGAACCAGACTGTGCTGCACCCCTTCGTGGTCTCTCCTACTGTCCCTTCAAACCTACTGGGCCGAGATTTGTTGACCAGACTGGGAGCTAACATTCTATGCTCCCCTGATGGTCTAACTGTCTCGTTCCCTGATGGTACCCAGATGAACTGCAACAGCACCAACACTGCTCTGTCTGGACAATACCTCATGTCTCCAGTAGTGGACATGGCGGCAGACATCTACTGGGGCTTACTACATAGTGAAACACGAGAGCATGGTGGGATCCTGTCGGCCTACCTACAATGGAAGCCCTGGATAGCCCAGCTACACCCCTACGTGGCCCCCCCTGATCCTCCGCATGTTACATTGTTTTATGATAGACAAAACACAGAGTGGTATGAAGAACAGTTCAGCAGTCAGATAGAGGGTACTGATTGGAGTATAGCCACAGACAGCATCTATGTTGCTCCCATAGGTGTAGTAGCCAGTGTTAACCTACTACCTGCACAGTTACAATGGTACATGATGGAGGATGAGGCAGCACCACATGTCTCCCTCGCTCTCCATCCTGACCACCAAGCTAAAGAATTAGGTTCTATTGTAAAAACTGCAAAACAACAGACGGATTGGAAACAGCTGACGCCACAAATAATGTATTCCTCTACTGCTAAAACATATAAAATACAGGTTTCTTGCACAGATCAGGCACTCATGGAACATGTTCAGATCTCCCGCCATCACGGCCGCGAAAAGACAGATCACCCAGATTCCGCTGCCATGTTGGACTCTCTCCCAAACTCTCTGTGGGCCACTGGTCCCACTGATGTGGGTTTGGTAGACTGCCCACCTGTCACATTTTCTTTGAACACCACGGATCCCATCTGGCTTCCTCAATATCCGCATAAATTACAGGCCGAACTCGGTATTGCAGACACCATTGAGGGGTTGTATAAAAAGGGGGTGTTGATTGACTCACATTCTCAATGGAACACACCCATCTTACCTACGGAAAAGAAAGGTACCGGCAAATATCGGATGGTTCACGACCTGCGTTCCATTAATAGTGCATTACGTACCGCTACGACACCTGTCCCAAACCCCTACGTTGCTCTCACCAATCTTGACCCCCGGCACCAGTGGTTCACCTGCATTGATCTGGCTAATGCCTTTTTCTGTCTTCCTCTAGCTGAAGATTGCAGAGACATCTTCTCATTCACCTATCGCGGTAGACAGCTGACGTACTCGCGTATGCCCCAAGGTTTCGCCCTCTCACCAGGTCTGTTCAATCAAGTGCTCAAAGACATACTGTCAGAATGTGCCCTGCCACCACACACCACCTTAGTGCAGTATGTTGATGACTTGCTATTAGCAGCACCCACGGCAGCTGTGTGCCTCCAAGCTACCAAACAGATCCTACTACTTCTGTCTCAGAAAGGGTTCAAGGTTAGTAAATCTAAGCTGCAGTTAGCCAGAAGAGCCGTCTCTTTCCTAGGCAGACAGATATCTCAGAGTGGCTCCAGTCTCTCCCCTCAACACAGAGATACCATCCTGCACCACCCAAAACCTCGTCTGGTCAAGGAAATGCTTTCTTTCCTTGGCCTCACGGGGTTCAGCAGGAATTACGTCGCTGACTACACCTCTCTCACCACGCCCCTTCGTGACCTCATTCGTGAACATGGCATGCGTAAATTAACAGCTCCACTAACATGGACCACAGAGGCAGACAAAGCCTTCATTGACCTGAAACAAAGGTTATCCACGGCCGCCGAACTCGCGGTTCCCGACTACTCCAGCACTTTCTACCTTGATGTTTCTGGAACACCACACTGTGTTAACGGGGTGTTGTTCCAGAAAAAAGGGGGAGAGAGGAAAGTATTAATGTACATCAGTACGATGCTTGACAACATGGAAAAAAGACATCCACCATGCACGCAGCACGTGGCCGGAATCGCAAAAGTCATTCAAAAAACAGCACACATAGTGATGGACCACCCACTGCATGTGCTAACAACACACAGCGTTGTAGCGTACGTCAATTCCGCCACATTCACACTCACAGCATTGAGACAAAGACGCCTGTCAAAAATCTTAGAAGCACCCAACCTCACATTCACGCATGAAGGCACCAACATGGCAGATCAAATGGGAATAGGTACACCCCACCAGTGTGTAGATAAGGTCCAGAAGGAAGAAAAAGTCAGACCAGACCTACAGGCAGAGCCTCTTACTGAGGCTAGAGAACTGTACACAGATGGTTGCTGCTACAGACATGAGAAGCAAGGATTAATCTCAGCCTATGCAGTAATAGAACAGATAGGACAGAACACACGCACATTGAAAGCAGAAAGAGTCTCAGGACAGCAGTCAGCTCAGAGAGCAGAAATATTGGCAGTTATAGAAGCATTAAAACTAGGAGAAGGACAGGTAGTTAACATCTACACAGACTCAGCATATGTGGTAGGTGCAGTACACCTAGAACTACCACAGTGGCAGAGAGTAGGATACCTCACAGCATCTAACAAACCCATTAAACATGAGGAAGAGATGAAGCAACTTGCGGAAGCTCTATTACTGCCACGGCAGGTGGCAGTAATTAAGTGCAGAGGACATGAGAAGCTAAACACAGCCACAAAGCGCGGAAATGACGCCGCGGACCTAGCAGCCAAACAAGCTGCAGGTTATGTACATAGTATGATGATGATCTGTCCAGAGAAAGACATTGACACAGACACAAATGAACATGCTGAAATCGAACATATAAAAACTGAGCAAAGAAAAGCCTCACCACAAGAGAAATCTATGTGGAAAAGTAGGGGTTGCACAGAAACAGAAGGTTTGTGGCGAGGTCCTGATGGAAGGATCATTTTACCGCCAGGAATCAGAGAAATAGCACTAAAAGAAGCACATGGGGTGGGGCATGTCGGAGCAGCACAGATGGTGAGAAATTTGGAAAACTGGTGGCATCCTTTTATGAAGCAAATGTGTAAATATCATGTAAATACTTGTCCTGAATGTATGATGTACAACGCCAGACCAACGGTCAGACCCCACCCTGGACGTTACCCTCTGGAAACAAAAGCAGGGAGAGAAATTATCATAGATTACACAGATATGGTAAACTCGGTTCAAGGTTGTAGATATATGTTAGTATGTGTTGATGCATATACAGGTTGGCCAGAGGTTCTTCCCACAAGGAGGGAAGACAGTAAGACGGTGATAAAGTTCCTCATTAATCAGTACATTCCAAGACATGGTTTTCCGGAACGAATTAGGTCTGACAATGGCACACACTTTAAAAACCATGATCTGCAGAAGGTGGAGGAGGTACTGGGACTCAAACACAAATTTGGGTCTGTATATCATCCCCAGTCACAGGGAAAGGTTGAAAGGATGAATCAGACCCTTAAAAGTAAAATAGCTAAAATCTGTGCCCAGACCAAGATGAACTGGCTGGATGCACTCCCACTGGCACTTATGTCGGTACGTAGCTCAGTGAATCAGAGTACAAGGTTCACCCCATTCGAGTTATCTACTGGAAGAATGTTTCCAGGGCCACAAACAAAGCTCGTGGGGTTAACTTTGAATGATCAGTCTCTAACCCCAAAACAGTACTTTCATGCTCTGCAGACTCTTGTTTCAGAATACGCAAAGCAGGTTGGTGAAAACACTGGAGGAGAAACAACAACAACTCCCGACTCCGAGTGGGTACTGCTGAAAGTGACCAAGAGAAAGTGGACAGAGCCACGCTGGACAGGTCCGTTCCAGGTAAAGGAGCGCACCTCACACGCCGTTCGGCTGAACGGCAAAGGAGACACGTGGTTCCACTGGAGCCAATGTGCAGCAGCTGAAGCCCCCGCCAGAACCCTGGGGGAAATCCAAGAAACGCTGCGTGAGCAGAACAAAGGAGCAAAGCCCACCGATCAACAAGGGGCAGAATAATCCCCTGGTGGCAAAAGGGTGAGGTAGTCTAACCAATATCCCTAGGGAGGAAGTGAAATAGCGTTCCTCTCCAACAAGTGGTGTGCCAAACCACCAACCAGGATCGTCGAGGCGCTCAGGAGAACATGCCGCTCACCTTCTTCATCATCTGTTGGTTTGTGGTAGTGTTGGTTTTTGCTTGGGGTCTCCACCACCTGTACACCACAGGAACAACTACATTATAATACCTATAGCATTACATCTTGATGGGTACATTTTATCTTCTTGTCATATTTTACCTTACTATGTTTTAAAAGTTCTAGGCATATTGCTAAAGAGTTGTGTGATACACTTTATTGTGTTGAACAGCAGGTTTGAAGCTGTCTCTGGGGTAAACCCACCAGAGATCTTGTAGAGATTCTCAGATCACAGAAAGTATTAAAAGCTTGCCACAATGTTACTGTATGGGAAATATAAACTTCTGTTGGGACTCAGTATTTTCTCATTAGTCATAGTTACGCTGATATTTGCCTTATGCGAATGGTCTACACCACTGCACTCCACTCAAAAAGGGGGACACAATGTTTCCTTTCCCCACAAACGCAGCATCTCCAATGATAACTCGTGTGAACGCACCCATCAAACTGCATATACTGATCTAGTTTTTTGCTCCCCCGCCAAGGAAACCACTGTCATCATGATCCCCTACTCAGCTCTTACCCGAAATGGGTTCTCAGGGGGCTCGCGTTATGATTACTACGCCTCCATAAGTAGAGGGTGGGGCGGGTTGATAGGAGAAACGGGATATGATTGGTCTGCCTACTCTCGCGACGCCGCCCGAACACATAGAAACAAATTTAACATGACAAAGACTGACCGCGGTCTCGTGCTCACTTACAACACCACCATTAAAATGTGCCTAACCCTTAGCCTCTATCAATATGTTTACGGTACTGACCCCCAGTGTACGATTGCGTTGTGCTATGACCCTACTAAGAAAACACCCTCCTTGTCTCTTCTGGCCCAGGAACATGGAGGCCAAATTATAGTGCTGAATGGCGAAAATAGCACGAGCGCAGTCGATGAATTATTCCAGGCGACCACCGGCATTTCAGCAAGTACCAACAATTGGTTGTTGCTGGCTGAACAGGCGGCTAATGCTACTAGTTCCAGTTGCGTCGTATGCATGGGTGCTAGACCTCTTCTTAGAGTCATTCCTGTTTCTCTGACCACAACATGCCTCTTAGATGTAATGAATAACTCTGTTCCCAAAAACACTGATTGCAAAGGTTGGGATATTATTTATCCCCAGGTTGAAGCTGCACCGTCCAAACCCCTCTTCTCCAAAGACATAGCCCCAGGCAATTTTTCTTGCATCCGCCTTAACACTGCTGGCCCTAAACTAGGTGATCTAAACTCCTCCCTTTGTTCTGACACTATTGATGTGCCCACAGGTTTTGTCCCTGTGGTCCGTGCAGACATATGGTGGTGGTGTGGTGAAGACAAAATTTATGACCGCCTACCCCGCAATGTGTCTGGACAATGTGCCTTAATTTCACTCCTGTTGCCTGTTAATGTCTACCCCGTTGCTGCAAAGGAACTCATGCAACGCTTCAACACCCTCCTACCTACTAAATGGGGTGGGAGGTCTAAAAGATCTGTGCATAACCCTTGGTTACATGCTGACGACCCCACCTACATAGATCCTATAGGCGTTCCACGCGGTGTGCCTAGTGAATACAAACTAACGGATCAGATTGCGGCCGGCTTCGAATCCTCCCTCTGTTGGTGGTGTACAATTAACAAAAACGTTGACCGCATTAATTACGTCCATTACAATATCCAGCGTCTAGGTAATCAAACGGAGGAAGGATTTAGAGCTGTCCACGAGCAACTTAAAGCTACCTCCCTCATGACTTTCCAAAATAGAATTGCTGTTGACATGCTCCTAGCCGAGAGAGGAGGTGTCTGTGCTATCTTCGGTGACCAATGTTGTACTTTCATCCCCAACAACACGGCCCCCGACGGTAGGCTGACTAAAGCAATTGAAGGTCTAAGGACCCTCAACAAGAAAATGAAGGATCACTCAGGTGTAGACACCTCCATGTGGGATAACTGGATGGAGGCCTTTGGAAAATACAGGTCTCTGGTGTCATCATTGTTGGTATCAGTGGCTGTGTTTGCCTCCATCCTGACCCTATGTGGTTGTTGCTGCATCCCTTGCCTTCGCTCCCTGTGCAATCGCGTCATTACCACAGCTATAGAAGGTAAACTGCCCACACACCTCACGATGCCTTTACTCACGGTGACTGACATTCCCTCTGATTGTGAACACGAAGATACTGACCTTTCCATGTTTCACGTTTGAGAAGGACGTGTGACTCCTCACTTAAGTCTTCCACACTGTTTTTTGCTATTGTGCCAAAGTAACTAGATGTATATGTAGCCACACTGCCTTATTTCGTTCATGATAATTATGTTGGTGCTAGCCACCCTCACAGATAGCATGTGCAGCTCTACCAAGGGGTCTGTGATATATCTGAATGGAATAATAAAGTGAATGAGTGTTGATTTTTTGCTTGCAGCTCAGTTTCACAGAGTGCCTTATATGTGGTGTTGGTTTTGAGGTTGTTTGAGATGTTTTTCTATTCGTTTGTGTGATCTCTGTTCAGAGATCAAAAGGGGGATTGTGAATAATAATAGCTATGTTACAAAATGACATGTGCATAACAGAATGTATCAGGAAGAGCAGAACTGAGAATCACCATGACCTTAAGACAGCTACACACAGAATTTCACTACACATAGATCATGTGACCATAGGCCTGCACATCAGCACACGTCAGAGCTCACACAGACCAATCACAGTAGTACAGGCCTTGCACGCTGGGAGGGACCAAACCCACAGTGTGTCAGACTGAACAGAAACATACACAGATCAGATCATGCTCAGCTCTTCCGGGTAACACTGTCTTTGTGTGCTGTATGATCTCCGCTCTCTGCAGACTGCGATTAAATACTTCTTTGATTCAACCTTCGCCTCCTCCACTTTGTGTCTTGCCTCCCGACCCGGGGGAGATCCACACGAGTGGATCTCAACAGTTCCCTCGCTCTTCGCCCTCTTCTTCACCTCAGCAGGAGCTGCCGCTCCTCTCAGCTCCTCACCTGGAGCTACTGCTACAGCTCTCCAATCTCCATGAGGCCTGCACAAGGCAGACGCCTCCACTGGTAGCGCCGCGAGTGCCTACCAACGGATTAAAGAAAAGGAACCAGCTAGCACGACGCAAGCTCTGCTAGTTGAGCTACGGAGCCACAAAACAAAGCAACCAACTCTGCAAGGAGAAGGACTCTCCTCAACGGAACTCAAACTACTCAGCCAGGACGGCTGTAGTTCACTGGACAAAGACACAATCACTGGACTTGACAAACCGCAACAGGACCGGCAACCCTGCAACCGCAGCACCGGATCTTCTCACCTTCATGTGACTTGGTAACGTAACTGGGCCTAGTTAGGATTACCTTGCACCTTGACTCAGGCCTAGTCCACACGAGCCCGGGTATTTTTGAAACCGTGAACATATGTTCCCGGTTGTATGTTCTGTCCACATGCAACCGTGCTTTTGGAACCCTGAAACCGTGGTTTTTTGAAACCGGAGTCCAGGGTGGGGTTTTCGGCTGGGGTTGGTTTCACCGGGTGCGTGTGGACACTGCAACCGTGATTGTTTTACTCGTTTACGTCATAGCTGCACACGTGCTGATGTAAACACTGCCAGCTGCAGAGGTTGTTTGCAGCGGTTTGCAAGTGAGCTCGCAAAAATGGAGGTGACAAAGTGGATTTTTATCACTTTTTATTTTATTTATTTATTTTTTTTTACATCATCTAAATGCTAGGCTATTTGTATAGTTTTTCGATGAGAAAAATATAACGAAACGGTCGTCAGGGCGATCCTCTTGTCAGCTCCAAACTCACCCTCAATCACAGACCACAGCTGGTTTTCCACACAGCATCATTTACAGTAACAAGTGACGCTACAGATCAGCTGGGCCGCTGCCGGTGTGTTTTTAAAATTACAGAACTATACAGTAGTGCTGCAGTTTCTTATTCCCCACCTTGTTTGATTGAGAGTTTTTCGGGATGATTTTCATGAATGAACAGGCAATAGCCTATGTCACTGTCAGACCGGGTACGACGGGGGGGGGGGGGTCACTGCTGTCATGCAGTGATAAAAAGAGCCTATGCGGAGATGAGGAACGAGCCAAAAGCCGAAAATGTATCCGTGACGTCCGCGGTCGATATAAAGTGGATATGTTTCATTCATTCATGTTTTGACAGACAACACAACAGCCAGAGTTGCGCCGCACCGACAGACAGTCATGTGGCTCAGCAGCCAGGTGACGCACACAGCACAACAACACACAGCACAAGAGTCAAGACACAGCGCAGCAACATGTGCAGGCTGCTGCAGCAGTGCACGTCAAAGGGACACCGCCGAAAATAAAATAAATAGGCTACACATTTTTATTAAATTAATTAATATTTAATTGTTGGACTTGGAGTCTGTGAAATAAAGCTATAATAACACGTAGTTTTGAAATGATTTTTGCGCATGTTTACATCCATAAAATGACCAAAAATGAACACTATAAGCGGATTTCTTGATAACGAATTATTTAGCATTATAACAGCATTTGTATAGAAATGATTCCGTCCCAAGCCTTTTGATCCAAGCGGTTTCCTATTTGATTGGTTAAAACAGCCTTCCACACGTGCATTGCGTCACTTGGTAGCGGATTTCACGGTTGCGTGTGTACGGAGTGTTTTTATTACACCACTGGTGTGGACGCGAAGCAAAACTCCGGTTTCAAAAATGCCCGGGCTCGTGTGGACTAGGCCTCAGCATAGAGTACTTCAACCATGCCAATGTATGTATTGATTGAAATCAGTTAAAATACTTGAGCTTTGTTGTTGTTGCTTTGTTGTTGTCAGCTATAGCCTCATATTTAGTTAGGGGCTGTGTCCACCAGACGCGTTTTCAGCTCTGACAGCGCTCTCAGCGCTGCTTTCCCAGCGCTTAGCGCTCTCTCTCTCCCTCGTTAGAATGCCGCTGTTGCTAGGTTACAAAACGAGTCCTCTGACACTTCCGTGTTCCGGCCTTGTTTAATGTAAACACTACAACGAGTGTAAGAAATACACAATAGCATTAGCGGCAGCTTTTGACATGGACCCTGAGGTCGGCCTACCTTCAATACAAGTGTGGGTCATGATATAAACCGAGCCACGTCTCCGGTTGTGTTGCTGTCGGTAACGTATGTCCCGCCCCTTCTTGATTCTGATTGGTCAGTGCGGTGAAAAGTGACATTGACGAGCGCGGCGCTGTTCTAAAAGTTGAACAGATTTCAACTCGAAGCGCTCTGAGCGCCGCGACAAAAAGAAGCAAGCGCCCAGGGCGTTTTACCGCCGAGGGCGCTGAGCGCTGTGAGCGCCCAGCTCAATAGGGTTTGAATGTAAAATAGACGCCCAGAGCGCTGAAAACGCGTCTGGTGGACACAGCCCCTTAACCTATGTTTAACATGCAACTTGAGCGTTGAACAAAGGACACACCTTTGTTCACCTCCCCCACATCACATGTGGTTGGTCTTAGAGGCCATCTTGGAGGCCATTTGGTTGTAACTCCCTTTGTCTCAGGACAAAGCAACCATCCTCCATCTTTTCCATTGTCTGAGGTCACACTTCACACCTCACAGACACATGGTCACCCACACTTAGTCACACTCTCACCAACACACACACACACACACACGCACACACGCACACACACACACACACACGTGTACATAGTGTATGTAGCTTGTCTTAGTTTCATGTTTTGTTATTCCATTTTCTAGATGTGTCCAATAAACTTCCTTGAAACTTTACTCGTCTGTTAATGTTGTACAATAGTGAGTATGCCAACCTCTACGCAGTAGAACTTCTAAATCCTTCAACTTTGCAGCTATTGATAATGTTAATTTGTTTATAATTATTAATTTAATCATTAAACAAGGTTCTATATTAATAGTTAGCACACCCTTATGAGACTGACTTTGATACATTGGCTGTCTGGTGCCCGGAGGTGGATTTAATAAAATTAAATCCCATTAATAATTTTTATAGTAATTATTAATATTTTGGTATTGATATTTTACTAATTTGATAGCCAATAACCCTCTTAATAATAACTTTACTTATAGTTGGTATAACCCCAACATAAACGGTGCTTCCGTTGTGAGGCACCTAAATAGTTCTTAATAAATTATCCCATAAGTTGTGCTAGAGCACAACAGATTGATTTCGGGAGGGAATCAGTCCTTAATCCTAAACCAGTGTCAAATAATATCAGGATTGGAAAGTCTATAACGATGGAGCCACGGGCAGTGACCATTAGCCTTCAACACTGAATATAAATAACCCACTTAAAGCAGGGAGAGTGAATATTTCTAAAAGCAAATTGATTATTACTACAGATAATAATATGGATAAAGAAGTTGCTGACAACAAAATAACAGAAGGCTTGATTACATAATAATGTGTTAGTATCAGTTCCTTAGAATGAAAGCAAATGATGTGTATAAAGACTCAGTGAGAAACAGAAACACTCAAAATTAGCAGCATGTAAAAAAAAAAAGGCTTTGTCAGCAGTGAAGACAACAGTAAGACGAGAAGAGGATCTGAGAGGACAGGTAGGAAACATGGGTGGAAGAAATTAGGTGGATAATTGTAAGGATGAACTAATTAGATTTTGGTGGTCAAAGGTCAAAGTCAGTGGGCTCTAATTTCGTAGACCATGGCGCAAGCGAAGCGCAGCGCAGGTGCACAGCGCCAAAGGGGTGTGTCCCGACGCACTTTGCAAGTTTCACCAATCAAATGAGCTCCTTTTCGAATTTAAAGGTGAGACCTTTAAATGCGCTGTGGGCGAGGTGCTCTGCAATTTTATCATTGTATATTTCGACATGGACGAAGGAGATAACAACCTCAGACAGGCAACTCCATAAGGCTGATGAAGCAAAAGTAGTGTGCCCACTGTGCACTGGTCAGCCAAATTACCACTCGACCAGCTGTGCTCCGCCCTCCACCAATTGCGAGCTTTCAGCGAAACTTCAGGGTAGCCTTTTGGCACGAAATTGTCACTGCGGCAAGCTGAATCTGTCGACACCTCCCCCTACTGCACCGCCACACCCATCTCGGCGCACCTCAGTCTGCTAAATTGCCAAATTGACTGTGCCAGACGAAATTAACACAGCATGGGAGCTTGCCAACCTACAGTAAGAGGTAAAAGTCAAGGTCAGAAACTTCATACTATGGGTGAAGGAGGAAACATCATGAAAACATCCATGAGCATGAGCTTCTAGTTTGAATGGGTTTTTGGTTGGACGATGCAGGTAAGGTCTGTAGTAAACAAAAGCTTCCTTGCTAACATCTTGGTTGACTTACAAATGTAAAGAACAAGCAGTGTTAACAGCAAAGACTTTGTAGTTACATGAATGGCAGGAAGATGAAAACTCCTTAAATATGGAGGAGAAATGTGAAAAAGAAGGATGAAACCAAGGATGAGCTGAGTGTAAAATTCACTGTTGGGAGTTAACAGAAGCACAGGATAAACCTGGATTGAGTGCACCAAGGAAGGATGAGGTATCTTGTGTAATGCTGAAACATTATGAGACTCAACAGGATATTGATACTGTATAATAAGATATGAGGAAAGAAGATTAGCAGCAAGCTGGAAGGAGCAGTTGATTGTTCCCTTAAGGAAACCAGGCAGAGATCTGATGGAGCAAGTGGTAAATAGAAGGCTTATGTATTATTTAGAGAAAGAGGCTGAATATCAGAGTGGATTTAGAAAAAGACGAGGAGCTATGGATCCGGTGCTGTGTTCTCAGCATGATATATGGAGAGCTCAAGTTACCAAGAGTATTTTGTGATGCTGAAATGGACTTTATGAGCAACAGATCTATTCAAGTTAAAATAGGAGAAAATGGGACACTGCAGGAAAAGTGTGATCAGTCCAATTTTATTTTCAGTCATGACAAATGACATTTTTGAGAATGTTCCAGTGGAAACGAGTTAATCCACAACGTGA
The DNA here is from genome assembly GCF_045865225.1 of Trachurus japonicus. Taxonomy (NCBI): domain Eukaryota; kingdom Metazoa; phylum Chordata; class Actinopteri; order Carangiformes; family Carangidae; genus Trachurus; species Trachurus japonicus. The sequence goes on along the minus strand of NC_140909.1, from coordinate 29,022,134 downwards.
AGAAAAAGAGGGAATGCCATTTAAGTTGTTAAGAAAAAGCAGCAAGGGATGAATATGGGCAAAATGTGGGGATCAAAATTTAAATTCCCAGCCGAAAAGAAACAATTAATGTTGTTTACAAGAGAGAAAATAAGGAGAGAGGCAGAACCTGGAGCCAGTTGATTCCTTTCATATATACATATATATTATATAGTTAGATGTAGCTGAGGAGTGTGATGTGGTGTGCACGAGTAAACACAGATCAAACACACTAAGTCACACAAGACAAAATCAATAATGAACACAAAATCAATCAAGCATGAAAACCTGAATAAGGTATTAAAGGATGAAATAAATGAATAAGAAACCAAAACAAAACAAAGTCGAAATAAATCTTATTCCAGCATTGCATAACATGTTTTTTTCACAACCCACTTCTACTTCAATAAACCTTTCTCATTTTTCTTAATCTCTTTAATAACATTTATTTTTGAAATATTTCCACTGAGAGGGAAATCCAGTTTAAAGTTTCATTGCATTACACAACTTCCCTTCAAAAGGCCAACACAACATGACAATAGCTGACAGTGTGTCTGCAGAGGCAACAGTCGTTAGATGTGGATGTCATTAAGACAGACGCCCTACAAAAACTATCCTATCAACATGCAAAGAGCAGATGTGGAGAATGTGTCTGAGTCTGCAGTGACGGATCAGAAGATCCAGGAATATCAGCTGGTCTGACAAGGTGACGAGACGATCCAACTTCCTACTGTGAATCTGTTGTGCTGCTCTAATGGATTTCTAATGGTCCTTAAATCTCTGCACTCATGTCCTGTGTATCAGAGGAGAGATTTTGGAATCCTGCTACTAGCCGTAAATGGTTTTGGGCCTAAACACATCTCTGATCTGCTGGTCCAAGTCCCAGCTAGCTCTCCTGCTCCTAACCTGTGGAACAAGCAGCCTGGACACATGAGCTATTCAGATAGTCAGCTCTTTGAAACCATCATTGTTGTGGTCCAGTAATGAACAGGGTTGGGGAGTAACGGATTACATGTAACGGCGTTACGTAATTAAAATACAAAATATGAGTAACTGTATTCCGTTATAGTTACAGTTTAAATTGATGTATTCTGATTACAGTTACTTTCTTTTTTTAAAAAGGATTACTTGGATTACTTTAGCCTACCGCACACGCAGGTTGCCGGACGCGTGTTGCACTGTGGCGAAGTTATAAGGGAGAGGGACGGACAAAACAGAGTAGGACTCGTCGGCTGTCACTGGTGAAGTTCCTCTTCAATGTCCGGTCTCTGGTAAACAACATGAATGAACTGCGACAGGATGACGTTTTTAAAAGGATCCTGGACTGTCATGTGTTTATGATGAGCTGCATGTTTAACAGCAACGTCAGTCACGCTGTTTCCAAAACCACACCGACTTCAGCAGTAAGTTTACAGTAGGCCTAAGCCTACAGTTTTTGTGTCACACTCGCCCTGCTCATCAAGCTGTAACAGAAGCCCCGGACCCGACACGGACCGACACACTAGCATTAATTATTACGAGGCGAGGCCGGCCAAAATAAAAAAATAAAAAAGGAGATGACGCCCGAGGCCCAGCCCGGCCTGACGACTCAGATTTTCGGCACGAACCAGGGTCAAACCAGCGCGTCCGGTCGGGTTGGACCGTCCATCACCTAGCCCAAAAGAACCAGGCAGCCCAGACCAGAGAGCAGAGGAGAGAGACAGCAGAGTAACAGGTGTGTGTGTGTGTGTGTGTGTGTGTGTGTGTGTGTGTGTGTGTGTGTGTGTGTGTGTGTGCGTGCGTCTGCCTGTTGTGAAAGATAGGCTAATTCTAGGCTGAAATCACGACACATCAGCTCTGTGAAGCTCAAGCAATATCTGACAGACAGATGAGAATAGGGCAGATGTGGTGGAAGAAGACAGTGTGGCCTGAAAGAGACACATGGTGAAGCAGAGGATGGATCGTTGATACTTGATGGATCGGTGAAATTATGGTCTGTATGCTTCAGATACATGCTCTGGTTGTGAGAAATGGGGCTATATGTCCAAAACAGAGGCATATCCCTTCTATTTGCTTGTTTTTATTGTAGGTTTTAAAAGATAATAAGTACATTTTGATTCTGCTCTACTAATGTAGCTTGATTGTTATTTATATCTATATGAGGGTTTTCTAATCTTATAAAAATTAAATGTTAAGCAAGATTGGCAGAGCAGAGGTGCTGTGGTGTCAGATGTCAGTTTGATATGCACTTATGTAAGTGGCAAAGAATACAACTACACACACACTACACAAGTAGGTGTAATTGGGGTTTATTTTGCAGTCTGTATGACCTCTGGATGTCTAGACATTGTATGTCTTTTTGCTTGCAAGCTAGACCACCATGGCTGGACAGGGGCCCCCCGCTGTACGGGCCCCCAAAATTTTCTAAAAACGCCCGTGCTTCTACACTCACAAACAAAACCTATTTTAAAAAACATGTATTTTTTTTAGGGTATTCTGCATGAGTAGGAGGTTCAGAGGCTGTAGTCTGAACTGTAGAGCAGAGAAAGCTGCTCAGTTTTAATATAGCCTAAGCCCACTAATTCAATGTGTTTGGCGATAAAAAAAAACATTTAAATGTGGCTGGATGATCAATAACAAATTAAACTGTGGTTTGACACATTCAAACACATGTAGCCTATTAATGCTTTTGTTTAAAGCCACGGTAGCCTACAGTTAGCCTGGCTCTCGCCAGACCCTTGTAGTTCCGCAAAGCTACGCCAGAGGCGCTACGCTCAGCTTCGCACAAGGGTCTGGACTCGAGGCCAATGCAAACTTCTTCCCCGGAGCAAAAAATAATGAACCAATCAGGATCGCTGGGCGGGACTTTCTGAGGTGTGACGTAGCGCTGAAGCGACTGTTTGAGTCAAACAACAATGGCGGCTCGCAGTGAGTGGCTGAAGTAGCACGTCATTCAAGATAACGGACAAGTGGTTTATCCAATCACATACAAGATTTTTTTTTACAAGGCCCCGCCTTCTGAAATGAATCGCCTATGGAGCAGTCCCAGACCCTTGTGCGGAGCTCAGCGTAGCTTTGCGGAACTACAAGGGTCTGGCGAGAGTCAGGCTAGCCTACAGTAAGATCATGTGTAAGATCATTCAAAGCAAATTCAGTGTCCCAGTCAAAGGCGCTTAGGCAGGCGATTTTAAAGTAATCTAAAAGTAATCCAGAAAGTAATGAAGTTACATTACTTTACTTGAGTAATCTAATTACATTACAGATTACATTTTGGGACATGTAATCAGTAATCTGTAGGGGAATACATTTTAAATGTAACCCTCCCAACACTGGTAATGAATTACATATGAAGCGGTCTTTAGTCTGTGAACCTTGTATTCTTGTTTGTGCGTTTGCCTGCATTTATGTCTTAAAGTGGAGGTGAGGCAGCCAGCCAATTTAACATAATTCATTAAATGGATTTCCAGTGTACTTAAAATTAGGCAAACTAACACATGAAACACAAGCATTTAGGAGAAAATGGGAGTTGAAAATTGCAATTTTTAGCTAGTGTGCAGCCATCTTGTCGTTCGACAGTCCGTGACGTCACGGGGATTGGTTGCCTCCGCTGGCTGACTGCCACAGACAGTGAAAGTGAAGGACAGCTACAGACAGAGACGGTAAAACATGAAACTGTGGAGGCACTGGATTAGAAGAGACACAGAGGAGACCACTACTGTGTTGCTCCTTCTGTGACAACTAGTTTTACAGTGTTAAAAACTAGAAAAAAACCTCTGTTTACATTAACTGCCGCTAAAAAGGAGCAGCCGCAGCAGCGGAGCTGTTAACAAGACTCCTCTGCTGATCTCGGTGTGATCATTTCTTACAGCATGTTTACATCCAGTCTGGATGTGATCCACAGGAAAATTCTGATCAACCCTGAAAGTTGATCATTCACCGGATCAACCGACAACAAGCTGACTTTACTCCGACAGTTTTCAGTTTAGCTGCCTCAGCCCACGTTCACACCGTGATAAACACAGTCACCGCGGGGAGACGGGCTGGACCCTCCGGTCTCACACCGAGGAGCCTTCACAACCACACACACACACACACACACACACACACACACACACACACAGCAGCGATCTGATGGCATCTGATGACATCGGTATTAACTGTAATAGCGCCCATCACCAATAAATAAGGAGGGAAAATGACTTCAAAATCTCTGATCTCATCCTCCACACACCCAGCCCTCAGCAGAAGACTATTCTATAAATATTTCTTACCTTTACAACAGGTGTCCAAATCAGTCAGCAGCAGCAGTCATCCAGCTCCAACAGTTTCATAATCCACCGATTATTCTCGTTTACATCGCGTTCCTCGCTGCCAGTCAACATTTAATCCACTTCTAATGTCTGGAGTTTGAATACTGCGGGGAAGCTTTCTGTCTTCTTCTCTGTTGTGGGTGTTTATGTGTGGCAGCGCTACAGCGCCACACACGCTCCACACAGGCCTGGAGGAGGTACTACAGCGATTTCTACTGAAATGGAGAGAGTGAAGCGCTACAGCGGACCCTGGTCCGACAGCGCAGCGAGGAGGGCAGTACGTGAGGAAGATGAAGATGAACTAATTAACGATGAGCTTGGTCGCTAATGTGTAAAAATAAACTGAGGGATTTAGAAATAAAGGCCGTTGGCCGTAACCTACGTCACACTGAGCTGTCAGATGCAGCCTGACTCCACTATGCCAGATGCCAGGATGCTGTATGGAGCCAGGCAGGCTGCATATCACATCAAAAGCAGAGATCTGCATTATATGAGATAAGTGTAAGTCAGACAAATTGAGTTTAAATTCAGATTATTATTATATTATTTTAAGCGTAATGCCGTGGGTATAGTGCGGCTGATGGAGTGCGGGAGGGAGGGGGTGCGGCCGCACCCCTAGTTCCGACGTCTATGCCGCGGTGACTGTGTTTATCACGGTGTGAATACGTGGGCCGGTCGGGGGAGGACGGGCTGAGGCAGCTAAACTGAAAACTGTCGGAGTAAAGTCAGCTTGTTGTCGGTTGATCCGGTGAATGATCAACTTTCAGGGTTGATCAGAATTTTCCTGTGGATCACATCCAGACTGGATGTAAACATGCTGTAAGAAATGATCACACCGAGATCAGCAGAGGAGTCTTGTTAACAGCTCCGCTGCTGCGGCTGCTCCTTTTTAGCGGCAGTTAATGTAAACAGAGGTTTTTTTCTAGTTTTTAACACTGTAAAACTAGTTGTCACAGAAGGAGCAACACAGTAGTGGTCTCCTCTGTGTCTCTTCTAATCCAGTGCCTCCACAGTTTCATGTTTTACCGTCTCTGTCTGTTGTTGGGGATTTGTATAGGTGTTTGGTGATTGACAATAATTATTAAGCATTAATAATCAATAAGCAGGTCAACTAAGCATTAATTATCGAGTTTAACAGATAAATTAATAAAGTTAGGATTAGCGGTATTGACTAATAATTACTAGAAAAAAAGAATAGTTGTATTATTAATTAAAGTGAATTAATTAATAATAACTGCGGGGCACCAGGGATCAATGACCAAACAATCAGTCTCGATTATAGAAATCTCTTATAGAATAGAATAATCAATTAAGGCGAGACACGGCAGGCAAAAACATCGTTTTTTCATGCACTTATCAATTTTGAGATTTTGGGCTATTTTGCTTCCATAACATGTCTTCTTTCAGACTAATACAAAAAAATAGTCTAAAATACACATTATGGGTGTTTATTTTACTTCACTTTGACTGGTGTTGCCTGTAGATTTCTCCTAAATTCACCAGAACTGAGCGTTCTATCGCGGAGCGAGCCGCGTCTGTTCAGACTCCTGTCATATCAGGTATCGCTGTGAAGCTCTCTCTCTCTCTCTCTCTCTCTCTCCCTCTCTCTCTCTCTCTCTCTCTCTCTCTCTCTCTCTCCTGCACTAATGTGTCGGTTCCAAAAATGGTCATTTCCTTTGTACCAGCGACGAATCGTAAAAGTACGAGGGAGGGTCTCATTGGCTGGTGTCGTTTTCCGACAGCGTGATTCGTTTAGAAGCATCACGTGATGCGCTCTGAACAGCGGAGGGACTTTTAAAAACGGGGAAAGGAAATCGATTTAAATCCTCACGTAAAATAAAACAGCAACTCTCACTTGCTAGACAACAAAAGACACAGCACAGAAACTCACCGAGCCATAAGATCCCTTTACAAAGTGCGTCATCGCGGAAGCTGTCACCCGTAAAAAAAACGAGTGTTTGCCGCCGGAGACCAGCGCGATACACAGCGGTGGCTTTTTTTTTTTTTTTTTTTTTTACACATCAGACGTCTGAATGAACTGATCGGAGATTTAATATGTCCCTGCGCTGGTACAGGGCTTAAAATGAGCATCGATCCTCAGAATCACGTGTTGTGCAGTAGTTTACTTCTCAGTGACAGAGGTGAAACGGATGTGACACTGACATGGGCCAGAGATGATTTTTAGCCAGACAGAGAGAAACTGAAAACATTGGTTGTCATACAGATTGAGCCCAACAAGGCTACACCTAAAGTGTTTCTATTTTTACTTTTATTTTTTATTTATTTATTTTTTTTCTCTGACCTACTGGCCCACACACCTTAAAATTCACAGTGGCCCGCCAGACACTCTTGTTTCCAGTAACAATGGGCTCTATGCACAGCTCCACTGCTTTCTAAATTCAAGGCAGCTCTTTTATTTACTGACAAACTGATTAATCCAGGTGTGTCTGAGTAGTCACATTGGTCAGACACACCTGGATTAATCAGTTTGTCCAATAATGTAACACAGGAAACAAAGGAGCTGCCTGAAGTTCAGGAAGTAGAGCTGTGCATAGAGCCAATTTGTGGAATTTTTGCAATAGAATCTTTAAAGGCCGTTTTCTCAAAATGAGCTTTTTCTTATACTCTGGACCCGAAATCTCCAGTTCAGCAGCACTTATAGACACCAAACCTTCCAGTTGTATTCCTGCCTATATTCTGAAGGTTTTTACAGAGGGGATTGTTGATATATCATTCACAGCCTCATTTATACAACAATTTATACCTAAAAACAGGGCGAAATTTGATTTTTTAGGGCTGGTGACAGTATTTTCTCATTTACAAAGTGATAAAAAGAGATATTCAAAATCCCCTCTGTAAAAACTTTTGACTTTAATATGTCAACAAAATAAAACAAGAATTTTGAAAGTGGCTTTATCCAATCTTCAGATTTCGGGTCTGGAAATGTACACAAATTCACGCATATTTAATTATATAATGTCTAATTTCCATATGTAAGCATAATATTTAAGAAAACATGTAATACAAAAAATAATTGTCTCAATCTAAGTAATAAACATAGAAAGTTTCATGGCAATAGCTGTTAGTTAAATTTTTTACCCTATTCACCTGGGGTGTCTCGCCTTAAATACGAACGCGTAAAGTCGAGCACAGACCCTGATAACCAGCTTTAGCGTCACAATAGAATGTACACAAATAACCACGGAACAACTACCGTAATTTCCGGACTATAAGCCACTACTTTTTTCTCATGCTTTGAACCCTGCGGCCTGTACAACGATGCGGCTAATTTATAGACTTTTACTGGCTAACGGCCTCCGGGAGGCGCTCTAGCAGGAAGCACAAGTGAGACAGACATGTGGGGAAAGATTATGCGCCGAAGAAGACACTAGTTTTGAGTGTTGGTGCAGTGTTTTATTTTCTAACCAGGCATGTTACTGTCTGTTGGTGCTGTGTTGATGCCGTGTTGGTGCCTCCGGAGTAATTGTGATGGTTTAACTCGCTACATGACTTGTTACGAGTGAGAACGGAGGCTCTCTGTCTTCACCTTGCAACATCACTACAGCACCTGGTCGCTGCTCCCGGTGTCCCAGCTCTCGTCTCTGCTGCACCGCAACACAAACGCGCTCCATAACCCATAATCTTTTGTTCGTGACGGTTAAGACTACACAAACACACACGCCGTAACAACGTATGTTATGTAACGTTATCCACCGCTCCATTTATTGATTTTTCGACGGCTTCGTTGTCAACAAATGCACATGGCTAGGAGCGTAACCAAAACAGCGGAAAAGCGAGCGGACTTGTATAGTTCCACACATATTCTTCCGTGTAGCCTACTGTCTTTCTGTGTAAATATCTCATGTTACAACACGAAAAACCCGCGGCTTATATTCAGGTGCGGCCTATATATGTACAAAATCTATTTTATTTAAAAATGTAGCTGGTGCGGCTTATATTCAGGTGCGCTTAATAGTCCGGAATTTACGGTACTTTAGTTCAAGGACATTTATTACTAAAATCATCTAGTACACACTCAAGTTAAGGTAATTCAAAGGAATAAACAGTTCAGCAAACATACACTCTCAATGGCTTAGAATGAGCATATGATGTGTGTGTCTGTGTGTGTGTGTGTGTGTGTGTATAGGCTATGTGTGTGTGTGTGTGTGTGTGTGTGTGTGTGCGTAGCCTAAGAGGGGGAGGGGAGACGTCGAGTGACGTCAGAGGGCGTCGAGTGACGTCGGATGGCGTCACGGACGGCGCGCTCGTTCGAGTGAGACAATGGACACGATGTGGCTGTTTCCACGTGTTGCTCAGGTCCACACACAATGGTCACAGTCACGTCGTTCACACTGATCACTCTGATACGAACTCTCGTGTCGGGACGCGTGTTTGTGGCGGAGTCCCTTACGGCGGCCCGTTGTGTTACATAGGCAGGTATATGTGTGTGGGTGTGTGGGTGTGTGTGTGTGTGTGGGTGCGCGGCTGCGCACGTGTGTGTGAGTTAGTAGAGAGGAAAAGGGAGAGAGAGAGAAAAGAGGGAGAACGGCGGCTAAAAAGGGCGATCGGTTATATTAGTCAGGGCTGAACCCAATCTCGTATCCAATACCACAGTGAGAATAAGGGTGCTTTCACACCTGCACCTTTGGTCCGCACTAAATCTGGTGCGGACCAAATTTGGTCCGGTTTGTGCTGGTGTGACAGCAAATCGCACTCTAGTGCGCACCAAATCTAGTGCGGTTGGAGGAGCTGGTCTCGGTTCGGTTCCAGCCGAACTCTGGTGCGCACTAGTTGTGGTGTGAAAGCAATCGCAGTCTGGTGCGCACCAACTGCCAGGCGAACTCAACAAGTTTGAGCTAAAAGCGCTCCCGTAGCTGCCTCAGCGGTGCATTGTGGGTCAGCCGGTCAGCGGCAAACTGAAAACAAACGAAGAACTGAAATGGAAAATTGTCGGGGACAAACCTGGACTTCGAGAGAAATCCGTGCCCTCATAGATATATGGTCTGACGATTTTATAATTACACAATTGTCCCAAACTCACAAAAACAGCAAGATTTATGCTGTTTTCAGCTCCAAGCTAAAAGATAACGGCTTTCTTCGGTCCGCTGACCAATGCCGTGTTAAGGTGAAAAAATTGAGATCGGACTACATTAAAGTCCGAGATGCTCTCAAAAAAACTGGTAGCGACGGTACTGAGAGAGATAAGTTCCCGTGGTTCGACGACCTTAACAAGATCCTTGGAGGGACACCAGTTGTTGATCCAGTGGATGTCGTAGAGTCCCAGAGTCCCCCCGCTAGCGCGACTGACCAGCAGTCTCCATCACCCGCTGCTTCCTCAGACCTGTCTTCCGCAGAAACTAGTCTTGAAGGTGAGTGTATTCAACGGTTTGCCATAGGCATGTGCTACATGTGTGTAAACATTCATGTCTGACACACGTAGAGGTAACGTTAATGTTAGCTGATGTGAGATAGGGTTAGCTTATTTTGCTAGTTATAGCTCACACACTAGCCTCCCGATTAAACAATGTAGCCTATAACATTGTATATCGACCCCTTTTCACTCAAATCCGTAATCCCAACTGTCCTTCACCATCTTTCTGGGTTATCACAGCAATGGAAAATCTGGATAAATCATGTAGCCTAATTTAATAAGCAATTTTCCAGGCCCAGAAAAGTTACAAATTTAATCAATTAACAAAAGTTTAGGAAAATTCATGGATTTTTATTTTTTGTCTGCAATTACTTAGGTTATTTTACAGTAATCATGGGTGTTAGAGCTCCAACTCTCCTAAAACTTCCTCCAGGACTGGTAAAATCCTTCTCCAGGTCATGGAAATCATATTATGGATCCTTGAAAATGGAGAAGTCTGTGAAATTGTGTGGGAATCCTGTCCCTCTTGCCCCTCCTTTCTACGTCTCTCCTGTTCTGCTGTAAAGTGTCTGGTTTTACTATACATCACTTTGTGTGCATTGAATAACTGAGACATTGTTTTATTTCATTAAACGGGCAGATTCAACAGCTGAGGGTGCAGTGAGCAGAACTAGTGAAGAGCCCACCAGAAGAGAGAGATTGCCTATTCCCGGATCCCAGGCTCGCAAAAGAAAATCAAAATCAAGCCGAGCTGATGACAATCTCAATGAGTACATGGCTGCAAATAAGAAGATGATGGACGAAATGCTTGCAGCTGAGCAGAGGCACCTGGCTCAGGAGGCTGTTAATTTTGAGAGGATGCGTCAGGTATTGCACTGGCAAAACTAAATCACCCAACCTACAGTAAGGCTTATCTTTTATCTTATTATATATATATATTAGGGATGAGCGAGTACAGCATTATCTGTATCTGTATCTGTATCTGTTAACCATATGAATTATCTGTATCTGTATCTGTACTCGGAGTGGGCGGGGCCTAAACCGGAAGTGGGCGGGGTTTAACCCAGAAGTGGGTCTGGTTGTCTTGAAATGGGCGAGGCTTTAACCGTATGTTATTTTAAGCATGCAATTGATATGGATTGATCAGAAATTGTTATATTTATTGCTGATTAGAAAACTATTTACAGGACAGCATCAGCATTGAGCTTCAGATCAACGGTTTTGATCATGATAGCAAACAAAATATTCATTTACACAAGTTTTGCAATAATGAATACAACACATGTGGTTGCAATTATTAAGTAAAATGTAATGAACAAGAGTTTTCATACTCAACATAACTTTCTTTTTTTTTACTTTAAATTTTTTTAATGATCAGTGTGATTTTTTTGTTGTTGTTCTTTTTTTAAATTTTATTTCTACACCGTGTGTGTGTGTGTGTGTGTGTGTGTGTGTGTGTGTGTGTGTAAGAGAGAGACAGAGTCAGCTACTCTGTGTATCACTCATTATTCTGTATCACTGATCATGAGAGAGAGAGGGGAGGGGGGAGAGAGAGAGGGAGAGAGAGAGTGTGTGTGTAGCTTAATTTGTAATAGGCCTATTATTTATACCACTATTTTTAATGAAATGAGCAAGAAAAGTGTCAGACACTCAGTGCGTGAACTGGTTGACGGTTTAAAAAATAATAATAACTCCGACGAACGGCGGAGATGGAGAGCGTGTGTGTGAAAAAAAAAAAAAATCTCCGACAGGCAGAGACGCAACGCGAGTCGGCACCACGTCTGAACGAACCCACGTTTACCAGAACTCTACTGGTTCATAAGTAAGTGACTGAAGTAATAACAAAGCTGAAGCTGAAGAAACCCTAAACGTTAAGGGTAAAGACCGGAGAACCTGAGTGACTGAGGGAGAGACAGAGAGAGACAGACAGCTGTCAGCTGTTCTGTGTGTGAGTGATCAGAGCGGACACAGCAACACACCTGCATGTGTGTAGGGGAGGGGCTGTGGCCTATCACAGAACGCTGACACAGTCAGCTACCCAATGAGGATTTTTATTCAATCTTTTTTTTTTTTTTTCCGAGCACAGATATTGACTCGTATTACTCGTATAATACTCGTACTCGGCAAAAGTGCTTTATCCGTACCGGATACTCGTTTCAGCCGAGTATCCGGCTCAACTCTAATATATATATAACTGTATCTTATCTTATAGGCACAAAAAGAGGATGAGGAGAGACGATATCAAGCTCTGCTGGCACAGCAACAGGTCACCAACCAGATGTTTGCACAACTTATGAGTAACCTTGCAAGTGTGTTGCATCCTGGTGTAGCACCACCCTGGAACACAACACCCCCAGCAACCCCTAGTGCCTGGTCCATGCCACATCTGCATCAACCACCATATCCTGCTGCCCAACTACCGATGAATCCTCCACCACGTCCCACCACTGTATGTATCTATTTTCTTTTAGCAGTAGTCTTTAATTAGGGCCACGGGCAATCGCACCGGGCACTGATCCCTACAGCTATGAAATAGCTGCAGGGACCACTGTTATTGTGTGGATTTTTTCTTATTATTAGTGTGAATGCTGGAAGCATTCACACTATTGTTATTCAGTTCGGCCATTTTCTTTATACTTATTATTAGTGTGAATGCTGGAAGCATTCACACTATTGTTATTCAGTTCGGCCATTTTCTTTATACTTATTATTAGGGCCGCGGGCAATCGCACCGGGCACTGGTCCCAACAGCTATGAAATAGCTGCAGGGACCAGTACTGTTATTGTGTGGATTTTTTCCTAGTTAGTGTGAATGCTGGAAGCATTCACACTATTGTTATTCGGTTCGGCCATTTTCTGCCTTTCTTTGTCATGTAACTAGTCCTTCATACTTTGTGCTATTTCAACAATTCAAATATCAAAATGTTCAGCCTTTTCGGGACAGGTGTGCTATGTCTTTTCTCTTTTCAACTATTCATACTTTTTGCAATATTCAACTATTTCTGATTTTTTTTTCCCCATAGAGAATGCATTGGAACAGTCTTGAAACTCTTCAAATCTTCTTACTTCTTTCAGCCTTTAAAGCGTCCACATACTTTCAGCTAGAGACTTCATTCAAATTCTGAGCTGTAGACAAACTTCTAATGTATTCATCCTGTATTTACAACTTTTTCATAGCTTGCACCGTTTTTGAGATAAATCCTTTAAAAGCACATGAGGATTTCTGACAAATTTCACACTTTTCAATGAGTGTGTATGGGGTTGGATCAGAGTGAGTGACATCATCGTTAGAGTGAGAGGGATCGAAAAAACATTCAGGATTTTTTCTGGATAAATTGCCAGCACGGCCACAAATTAAACTCTAGACACATGATTTCCTCACCGGTTTGTAGCCACACTTGTCGTGTCTCATTTAATGTGCTCAAAACAGCAGACAGACTTACAGAATTGTCTCAGTGAGCCTAATTGTCCAGCTAGACCCGCTCCAGTGGCTCATCCACTTCAATATAAAAGTAGGAGCTGATTTTTTTAGAAAAGCAGAAATGCCCCCCTTTTCTACCTTGCGACGGCAAGAAAAGTTTTTGCCCTACAAACATTTAATGCACATGAATGTGCTCAGGAAGGTCTCCTTGCCCAGATGGTCAGGACCACATTCTGATAAGAGTTACGGTTCTCTTTTTTGGGAAGCTGCTCAGAGCTCAAATCTCTCTGCTCTGCTCTGCTCTGTGTGCAGTTGGTCCAGCTGTAGTGGCCAGCTCGTTATCAAAGTCTATAAATAGAACAGGTCAGGTGCAGCCTGGCTGCTCGTTAAGATGTTTTTAAACACAGCCCCACACACACACATGATAAACCAGACTGACAGAGGATGTCCACGCACAAACACAGGCATCACACTCACACACAGACACACACAGACACTCACACACAGTCACACATGCACACATACACAAACAGACAATTCCATTCCATTCTTCATTCTTCCATTCTTAGATAATAATTTAAAATATTTTTTAAATGCAGCCAGGGAGCTCTCTGCTCTCATGGGCTGAATGAGAGCAGGAGAAGGAGCTCAACTTTGTAACTTGCTGTTAAAGGGATAGTTCACCCTAGAATGATATTTCGCTCATTACTGTATCTACTCACCCTCATGTGGACTAAGGGCTGGAAGAAGTTTCAGAGTCCTCCGTCCCTTCTCTGAGTTACAGGGGGTCTCAGCGTAGCAGTGCATGTCCATATAACGGTTGTAAAGGGACACCAGAGCTCTTCGTAAAAAAACACACACAAAAAAACATCCAAATACCTCCATGATGCTCGTATGTAATGTCCGTCTTGTGCTGAAGCCCCAAATTGCCTAATTGTCCCGAAAAAAATTAAATAAGTCTATATTTTAAGCTTGTTTGTAGCGGAAGCTTCTCAAAGCTCCTCTTCCTGGTCCGTCCAAATCTCGCGTGATTCGCAGTAACCGCACTGACGCCGGCGCAAATCACGCGAGATTTGGACGGACCAGGAAGAGGAGCTTTGAGAAGCTTCCGCTACAAACAAGCTTAAAATATAGATTTATTTAATTTTTTTCGGGACAATTACGCAATTTGGGGCTTCAGCACAAGACGGACATTACATACGAGCAGCATGGAGGTATTTGGATGTTTTTTTGTGTGTGTTTTTTTTACGAAGAGCTCTGGTGTCCCTTTACAACCGTTATATGGACATGCACTGCTACACTAAGACCCCCTGTAACTCAGAGAAGGGACGGAGGACTCTGAAACTTCTTCCAGCCCTTAGTCCACATGAGGGTGAGTAGATAATGAGCGAAATATCATTCTAGGGTGAACTATCCCTTTAAGTGCTTTTTAATTCATTTTAATTCACCAAAAAATAGTCACAGGTCACAAAAAAGTCCTCTTCTTGCTTGGTGTGGCTAATTTCTGCACTTTCCTTACTTTTTTTTTAAGCATCATTGAAAAATCTCACATTCATGAAAGTCTCAACCTCTTTTGCACAATTCCACGGTAGTGTAGGGGTTAGGGTGGCTGCTTGTCAACTCCAAGGTCACTGGTTCGAATCCAAGGGAAGAACTCTTGTTATGTTATGTTGAATTCTGCTCTCCTCCACCGCCTTCAATTGGTTACAGGTGTTTGTTATCTCCTTGATTACTCATACCAGTTTGCAGCACATCATCACATTACAATGAATGACAACAGTCTTGAAAGCAGTGTGCTCTCTGTAGCTGAGTGGCAGAGTGAAGGATTTATGATCATAAGGTCATAGGTTCGATTCCTGCCTCAGTCATTTCACATCATTGCTTGACTTTTGATTCCAATTATTCAGCTGTCATTGGACAGTCTTTGATTCCTCATAGTATAAAGCTCATTGTAACTCAGGTTCTCTGTGGCCGTATGGTTAGTGTGTTAGGTTACCACTCATGGAGTTGTGGGTTCAATTCCTTCCATGGACATGTTTCTTGTATGCCATTCCGCATGTCTTTGTCAATTTATTCTGCTAATTCAGCATGGTTCAGCATTGGGTTTCAGCATTCACACGCATGTTCCGTTAGGAAATGCTGTTTCTAGTTATTAGGGCCGCGGGCAATCGCACCGGGCACTACTGTTATTGTGTGGATTTTTTCTTATTATTATTAGTGTGAATGCTTCCAGCATTCACACTATTGTTATTCGGTTCGGCCATTTTCTGCCTTTCTTCGTCATGTAACTAGTCCTTCATACTTTGTGCTATTTCAACAATTCAAATATCAAAATGTTCAGCCTTTTCGGGACAGGTGTGCTATGTCTTTTCTCTTTTCAACTATTCATACTTTTTGCAATATTCAACTATTTCTGATTTTTTTTTCCCCATAGAGAATGCATTGGAACAGTCTTGAAACTCTTCAAATCTTCTTACTTCTTTCAGCCTTTAAAGCGTCCACATACTTTCAGCTAGAGACTTCATTCAAATCCTGAGCTGTAGACAAACTTCTAATGTATTCATCCTGTATTTACAACTTTTTCATAGCTTGTACCGTTTTTGAGATAAATCCTTTAAAAGCACATGAGGATTTCTGACAAATTTCACACTTTTCAATGAGTGTGTATGGGGTTGGGTCAGAGTGAGTGACATCATCGTTAGAGTGAGAGGGATCGAAAAAACATTCAGGATTTTTTCTGGATAAATTGCCAGCACGGCCACAAATTAAACTCTAGACACATGATTTCCTCACTGGTTTGTAGCCACACTTGTCGTGTCTCATCTGATGTGCTCAAAACAGCAGACAGACTTACAGAATTGTCTCTATGAGCCTAATTGTCCAGCTAGACCCGCTCCAGTGGCTCATCCACTTCAATATAAAAGTAGGAGCTGATTTTTTTAGAAAAGCAGAAATGCCCCCCTTTTCTACCTTGCGACCCTGAGAAAAGTTTTTGCCCTACAAACATTTAATGCACATCAATGTGCTCAGGAAGGTCTCCTTGCCCCAGTAGTCACATGGCCACATTCTGATCAGAGGTACGGTTCTCTTTTTCTGGGCTGTTTTCAGAAGCTGCACTGAGCTCAAATCTCTCTGCTCTGCTCTGCTCTGTGTGCAGTTGGTCCAGCTGTAGGGGCCAGCTCGTTATCAAAGTCTATAAATAGAACAAGTGCAGGTGCAGCCTGGCCGCTCGTTAAGATGTTTTTAAACACAGCCCCACACACACACATGATAAACCAGACTGACAGAGGATGTCCACGCACAAACACAGGTATCACACTCACACACAGACACACACAGACACTCACACACAGTCACACATGCACGCATACACAAACAAACAATTCCATTCCATTCTTCATTCTTCCATTCTTAGATAATAATTTAAAATATTTTTTAAATGCAGCCAGGGAGCTCTCTGCTCTGCAGCAGGAGAAGGAGCTCAACTTTGTAACTTGCTGTTAAGTGCTTTTTAATTCATTTTAATTCACCAAAAAATAGTCACAGGTCACAAAAAAGTCCTCTTCTTGCTTGGTGTGGCTAATTTCTGCACTTTCCTTACTTTTTTTTTAAGCATCATTGAAAAATCTCACATTCATCAAAGTCTCAACCTCTTTTGCACAACACCACTGTAGTGTAGGGGTTAGGGTGGCCGTTTGCCAACCCCAAGGTCACTGGTTCGAATCCAAGGGAAGAACTCTTGTTATGTTATGTTGAATTCCGCTCTCCTCCACCGCCTTCAATTGGTTACAGGTGTTTGTTATCTCCTTGATTACTCGTACCAGTTTGCAGCACATCATCACATTACAATGAATGACAACAGTCTTGAAAGCAGTGTGCTCTCTGTAGCCGAGTGGCAGAGTGAAGGCTTTATGATCATAAGGTCATGGGTTCGATTCCTGCCTCAGGCATTTCACATCATTGCTTGAGTTTTGATTCCAATTATTCAGCTGTCATTGGACAGTCTTTGATTCCTCATAGTATAAAGCTCATTGTAACTCAGGTTCTCTGTGGCCGTATGGTTAGTGTGTTAGGTTACCACTCATGGAGTTGTGGGTTCAATTCCTTCCATGGACATGTTTCTTGTATGCCATTCCGCATGTCTTTGTCAATTTATTCTGCTAATTCAGCATGGTTCAGCATTGGGTTTCAGCATTCACACGCATGTTCCGTTAGGAAATGCTGTTTCTAGTTCTCCTTCATCTTCCGGACACTTTTTCGATTCGCTACTAGTCCTGCAACTCGAAGAGTTGCAGGACATATTATATATCAAAACGTGTGTCTTGATCGGGATCGCTGTGCTATTACTTTTCTCAACAGTGTACGAATTTTTCGCGACGTATGTCGCGAAAAACTGCGCAAAATTTTTGCATGTAAGTCAATGGGACGGGCGGAAAAAAAAGAGTGAAAAAGACCAATCATTGGAGTTTAACAAACGTCTACTGCTCAGGCATACTTTCACCTAGAGACTTCATTTAAACTTTAAACAGTAGACACAAGTCTTGTGTATTGTCGTATTACTCCACGTTTTGATAGGTCATATAGTTTTTGATCAATCCCTGATCAATGACCATGATCATTTTTGGAGAAATTATGACATTATAATGGGTGTGTATTGCATGGAATGTTCGTGTCAGAGCACGTGACATCATCGGTTAGAGTGGGAGAGAGTGAAGAAACATTCTGTATTTTTTCTGGATAAACTGTCAGCACGGCCACAATTTACACTCTACAGACATAATTTTTTCAGAATTTGTAAGACAAACTTGTTATCTATCAATTCATGTGCTCAAAATATCAGAGAGACTTACAGAACTTACAGAATCAGCCTCTGAGTGCGGCCACGTCTGTCTCTGCTCCTCATTGAGTCCAATACAAATATTTTCTGAGAGGAGCAGAACGGCCTGATGTTTTAAAACTGCCAGCGTCGCCAAAATATTTACTGTAGAAACACCAAATCGTACCGAAATTTTCAGTAAGTCCTTAGAGCAACGTTGATCTGTGTTTTGTTCTGATAGGAGTTACCGTTTTCTCATGCTAAGCCTAAATGTGAGACCGGTGCAGAGGCAGAAAATGGCTCTTTTTCTCCACGTTTCTGTCTGTCTCAGCCTGCGGGGGCCCCTATCGCCGTGGTAACCTCTTTGATCCTCAGGCCAGAGCTCGTTAACTTCATAAACAATCCACCTGGCGCTCGTTTAAATGTTTATAAACACAGACACAGCTAAATCAGACTGACACAGGATGCAGCTACTAACTAACTATGTGTCAAGTCAGTCACACACACACACACAGACTCTAGAGCCAGCTTCATGTGATTACAGTCACACACACACAAACACACACACACCTTCGTGTGATTAAAACACAGTTAACGTGCAACAGAATTTAAACTTAAACCATGATTTAATCTGGTTTTAAAGTTAAACCTTGTTGGTGTCACACACACACACACACACACACACAGTTAACCTAATGTGATTACAGCTCCTCCATATCAGTGCTTATAGAAAGATGATCATGTGTCTGTCTGATCAGATCTGTCTTGCGCTTAAGATCGTGGGTTTGATTCCCATGTTGACAGAGATGGCACAACCGGCAGTAGCCCCGCGGCCCATTCAAAATTTCCCGAGAGGAAATTTTCTAGTTAGGGCCGCGGGCAATCGCACCGGGCACTGGTCCCAACAGCTATGAAATAGCTGCAGGGACCAGTGCCCGGGCAAAGCCCGGGCACTACTGTTATTGTGTGGATTTTTTCTTCTTATTATTAGTGTGAATGCTGGAAGCATTCACAGTATTGTTATTCTGTTCGGCCATTTTGTTTCTTTAAACTTATTATTAGTGTGAATGCTGGAAGCATTCACACTATTGTTATTCAAATCTTTATACTTATTATTCTTACTTCTTCCACCCTTTTTCTGCGTTTAACTCCTTCTTCATACTTTGTGCTATTTCAACAATTCATATATCAAAACGTGCAGCTTTTTCAAGACATTTATGCTATTATTTTTCTCTTTCATACTATTTATACTTTTTAAAATATTTAACTTTTTCTGCAATTTTTCTCTCATAGGAAATACATTGAAACAGTCTTCAAACTCTTCAAATCTTCTGCTTCATTCAGCCTCTAATAGCTTCAGCATACTTTCAGCTACAGACTTCATTCAACTTTTAAACTGTTCACAAACCTTTCAACTATTCAGCTATATCTCAGCTTATTGATATCTTCAACAGTTTCAGATATATGTATAGTTTTAAAATCATTAAAATTTCTGACAAAATTCAGATTTAACATGAAAGTCAATGGGACGGAATGTTCGGACGTTGGCAGTTGGCAGAGTGACAGAGGGTCTAAAAATCCTCTCACATTTTTCTCTCTATCCTGTCAGCACGGCCACAGATTACACTATGCACACATAATTTCGGCCACGGTTGTAGACAAGCTCATCCTTGATCTCTTCATGTGCTCAAAAAACCAGAGAGACGAACACAATTTAAACTGGGAGCCTCTGAGTGCGGCCAGTTCCCTCTCTCCTCTCATTGACTCCCATTCAAAAGTAGGCGCTGATTTTCTAAACGTCCCAAAGTTTCCAACCTGCGACACAATCAACAATTTTTACTCTAGAAACACCAAAGTGACATGGACGCGTTCAGCAAGGTCTTATGGTTCGGAAAATGTAAACCTTTTGCTCGTACTAAGTACAGATTTGTCGTACATTAGATCTGTTTGAGGGTGTCACAGAGCAGTTAAAGCCTATGGTTAAAGCTGCCACCATGCTGTGGCATGGTCTGTCTGTCTCTATCTATCTCTCTATCTCTCTATCTATCTATCTATCTATCTATCTCTCTCTTTCTCTCTCTCTGTGTCACCCTCTCTATTTGTCTCTCTCTCTTGTTCTCTCTGGGTCTGTCTGTCTGTCTGTCTGAAATGATATTATTCAATACTATATACTTCTAAATAATAATAATTATAATCCCTCCCTTCCTCCCTCTCTCTATCCTTCCCTCTCTCCCTCCCTTCCTCCCTCTCTCTATCCTTCCCTCTCTCTTCTGTCTCCCTCCTTCCCTCTCTCCTTCCCTTCCTCCCTCTCTCTATCCTTCCCTCTCTCTCTTCTGTCTCCCTCCTTCCCTCTCTCCCTCCCTCTCTCTATCCTTCCCTCTCTCCTTCCCTTCCTCCCTCTCTCTATCCTTCCCTCTCTCTCTTCTGTCTCCCTCCTTCCCTCTCTCCCTCCCTTCCTCCCTCTCTCTATCCTTCCCTCCCTCTCTCCCTCCCTTCTTCCCTCTCTCCTTCCCTTCCTCCATCTCTCTATCATCCCTCTCCTTATCTCTCTCTCTTCTCCCTCCCTCCCTCTCTCTCCCTCTCTCCTTTTCTCTATATCTATCTATCTATCTATCTATCTATCTGTCTGTCTGTGTGTCTATTTATCTATCTGTCTGTCTATCTATCTACCTGTGTGTGTGTGTGTGTGTGTGTGTGTGTGTGTGTGTGTGTTTCACTCTCTGTCTCTCTTTCTCCCTCTGTCACCCTCTCTATCTATCTATCTATCTATCTATCTATCTATCTATCTATCTATCTATCTATCTATCTATCTATCTATCTATCTATCTATTTATCTATCTCTCTCTCTCTCTCTCTTTCTCTCTCTCTGTGTCACCCTCTCTATTTGTCTCTCTCTCTTGTTCTCTCTGGGTCTGTCTGTCTGTCTGAAATGATATTATTCAATACTATATACTTCTAAATAATAATAATTATAATCCCTCCCTTCCTCCCTCTCTCTATCCTTCCCTCTCTCTCTTCTGTCTCCCTCCTTCCCTCTCTCCCTCCCTCTCTCTATCCTTCCCTCTCTCCTTCCCTTCCTCCCTCTCTCTATCCTTCCCTCTCTCTCTTCTGCCTCCCTCCTTCCCTCTCTCCCTCCCTCTCTCTATCCTTCCCTCTCTCCTTCCCTTCCTCCCTCTCTCTATCCTTCCCTCTCTCTCTTCTGTCTCCCTCCTTCCCTCTCTCCTTCCCTTCCTCCCTCTCTCTATCCTTCCCTCTCTCTCTTCTGTCTCCCTCCTTCCCTCTCTCCCTCCCTTCCTCCCTCTATCTATCCTTCCCTCCCTCTCTCCCTCCCTTCTTCCCTCTCTCCTTCCCTTCCTCCCTCTCTCTATCCATCCCTCTCCTTATCTCTCTCTCTTCTCCCTCCCTCCCTCTCTCTCCCTCTCTCCTTCTCTCTATATCTATCTATCTATCTATCTATCTATCTATCTATCTATCTTATTATTATTCTTACTTCTTCCGCTCTTTTTCAGGATCTAACACCTCCTTCATACTTTGTGCTATTTCAGCAATTCATATATCTATCACACACATTCTCTCTCAGTCTGTCAGTGTCACACACACACACACACACACACATCCAACACACACACACCGATGGACACACACTAACTACCACACACACACACACACACACACACACACATACACACACAAAAATGGACACACACTCACCATACACACACATCCAACACACACACACACACACACACACACACACACACAAATGGACACACACACACTCACCATGCACACACATCCAACACACACACACAAATGGACACACACTAACTACCACACACACACACACACGGACACACACTCACACACAAATGGACACGCACTCACCATACACACACACTAACTACCCCCCACACACACACACACACACACACACACACACTTTTCCTACAGTTGTCTGACTGTTTTGTATGTACCTCTCTATCTTCCTGTTGTAGTTAATGGACTCGTTGCTGTTAATTTTGTTCTTTAGCTATTTAAACTGAAAATACACATTTCCCCATTTTGGTCATGTTGAACACATTGTTTTACACGTATCCTAAACTACTGAGGCTCTTCTCAACCATTTCACACCATTAAACCCGCTGTTTACATATTCTACTCCTCAGCTAATGCTCCATCTATATTCTTCAACAATGTTCTTCTGCTGTCAGTTTACAATGTATTTCAGTAGGCATTAACTTTTTTCCTAATTCAGGAATTTTTCAAACTCTTCTTTGACAATTCAAGTAATTTCCAGCCATTTCATACAAAGTCTCACATCTTCTACTTTTAAATATATTCTCAGCCATTGCTTCGGCTATGTTAGTGCTGGTTCATCAGTTGTCCTTCCTGTCAGGTTAGCTGCAGATTTCAACTATTTAACCATTACATTTAAACATGCAGAATTTCAATGTTTTCTTCTCCCTTTAGCATTTCTACTGCTTTTTACCTTTAAAAAGGCATTCATCTCACACTACAAGTTACATGTTTCAGCTTTTTCCCTCCTAGGGATGAATAAAGTATTCATCTACTCTCTACTCTACTCTACTCTACTCTACTCTACTCTACTCTAGCATTAGTCTTTTCAACATTGCTTTAGCAGTTTCGTCAACTAATTTAGCATTGATTCAACAATTTCTTCAGCTAATTCAGCATTGCTTCAGCAATAGCGTTCAGCTGCTTTCAGCATTCACACGCATTTTCTGCAGGAAATGCTATCTTTTTCTAGTTATTAGGGCCGCGGGCAATCGCACCGGGCACTACTGTTATTGTGTGGATTTTTTCTTATTAGTGTGAATGCAAAAGGCATTCACACTATTGTTATTCGGTTCGGCCATTTTCTTTATTTTTCTTCTTACTACTTTCCGCCTTTCTACGGTTTTAAACTAGTCCTTCATACTTTGTGCGATTTCAACAATTCATATATCAAAACGTGCAGCTTTTAATCTATTCACATATTACTCAGCTTATTGATATCTTCAACAGTTTTTAGGTATTTGGCTGTTTTAAAATCATTAAAATTTTCGACAAAATCCAACTTTATAATGGTTGTGTATTGCGCTTAACGAGCAGGGCTTAGAGTGAGTGACATCATCGTTAGAGTGAGAGGGATCGAAAAAACATTCAGGATTTTTTCTGGATAAATTGCCAGCATGGCCACAAATTAAACTCTAGACACATGATTTCCTCACCGGTTTGTAGCCACACTTGTCGTGTCTCATCTGATGTGCTCAAAACAGCAGACAGACTTACAGAATTGTCTCAATGAGCTTAATTGTCCAGCTAGACCCGCTCCAGTGGCTCATCCACTTCAATATAAAAGTAGGAGCTGATTTTTTTAGAAAAACAGAAATGCCCCCCTTTTCTACCTTGCGACGGCAAGAAAAGTTTTTGCCCTACAAACATTTAATGCACATTGGCTCGCTCAGGAAGGTCTCCTCTCCCAGTAGTCATGGCCACATTCTGATAAGAGTTACGGTTCTCTTTTTATGGGCTGTTTTGGGAAGCTGCACAGAGCTCAAATCTCTCTGCTCTGCTCTGCTCTGTGTGCAGTTGGTCCAGCTGTTGGGGCCAGCTCGTTATCAAAGTCTATTAATAGAACAGGTCAGGTGCAGCCTGGCCGCTCGTTAAGATGTTTTTAAACACAGCCCCACACACACACATGATAAACCAGACTGACAGAGGATGTCCACGCACAAACACAGGCATCACACTCACACAGACAGACACACACAGACACTCACACACAGTCACACATGCACGCATACACAAACAGACAAACACACAAACACAACACTGTTCCATACAGTAAAATGTAAGCATGGTAGTCGCCATGGTAACTTCTGAGGGCAGGCTGCCACACAGGTGTAATCAATCAGATCATTAGGGAGAGAGGAGTTCTGTGGCGCTTATCAACAGTTTTACTTTCTGCACATGTACACACAGACAGAGAGACCGTCAGACTCACACACCCAGACACACACACACAGGTTTTCAGCTCAAATTCATCAGCCTCTCAATTATTTTATACTTTTGATGTAAACATCTCCAACAATTTATATTTTTCTCATGAATTTCAGTTCAGACATTTAACCTTTCCACCTCTATAAATAGTAGTGTAATTCCAGGTGGAGCCTAGGACATAGGATCTATCTATCTATCTATCTATCTATCTATCTATCTATCTATCTATACCCCTCCCTATTTTTTAACCCCTCTGATCGATTGATCTATCTATCTATCTATCTATCTATCTATCTATCTATCTATCTATCTATCTATCTATCTATCTATCTATCTATCTATCTATCTATCTATCTATACCCCTCCCTATTTTTTAACCCCTCTGTCTCCTTTTTTTCTTTCTTTCTTTCTTTCTTTCTTTCTTTCTTTCTTTCTTTCTTTCTTTCTTCTACTCCTTCATTTGTATTTTACGTAACTTTTTATTTTTTTTTGTGATCAAATGTTTTTTATTTATATTTTATATTTTCTTTTTCATTTGCAGTAGTGACATCAACAGTTATGTCAAATAAGCATTACAACACATACTTACATATACCCCCCACCCACCCTTCGGACCTTAACCATTTAATGGACAGAAATCATAACGGAAAGAAGACAATAAGAATAACAGTAGTGATTAGAGATAAACAAATAACTAAATAAACAATCGTAAATAAACAAAAATTCAGGCAGGATTAATAAGAATAAGAACTGGACAGGGAAAGCTGCAATACATGGTGTTCGTTTTAAGTACTTCTTGCAAGTCTGGATTTGATTTGATCTGCTGCCGTGTGCCAAGATGAGATATTTTGTTGCTTTGCATTATTGATATTATTTACGTAACTTTTTATATCCTTCACTCTCTATCCATCCATCCATCCATCCATCCATCCATCCATCCATCCATCTACCTCTTTCTATCTATCATCCCCCTCTCTCTTTTTCTTCTTTCTTTCTTTCTTTCTTTCTTTCTTTCTTTCTTTCTTTCTTTCTTTCTTTCTTTCTTTCTTTCTTTCACTCCATTTCTGTCTTTTTACTTCTTTGTTTGTTTGATTGTTTCTTTCTTTCTTTCTATTCCTTTTCTCTTCCTTTGTTTTTACTCCATTTCTTTCTTTCTTTCTTTCTTTCTTTCTTTCTTTCACTCCATTTCTGTCTTTTTACTTCTTTGTTTGTTTGATTCTTTCTTTCTTTCTTTCTTTTTTTCTTTCTTTCTTTCTACTCCTTTTCTCTTCCTTTGTTTTTACTCCATTTCTTTCTTTCTTTCTTTCTTTCTTTCTTTCTTTCACTCCATTTCTGTCTTTTTACTTCTTTGTTTGTTTGATTCTTTCTTTCTTTCTTTCTTTCTTTCTGTCCTTTTCTTTTTTCTCTCTTGTTTCAATCTTTCTTTCTTTCTTTCTTTCTTTCTTTCAACAATTTCTTCAGCTCATTCAGCATTGCTTCCAGCATTCACACCATTTCCATTCTTGGAAATGTTTTTTCTAGTTAGTGTGAATGCTGGAAGCATTCACACTATTGTTATTCAAATCTTTATACTTATTAGTGTGAATGCTGGAAGCATTCACACTATTGTTATTCAGTTCGGCCATTTTCTTTATACTTATTATTATTATTATTATTATTATTCTTACTACTTTCACCCTTTTTCAGACATCTTCTACTCCTTCATACTTTGTGCTATTTCAACCATTCATATATCAAAACGTGTGGCTTTTTCAGGACAAGGGTGCTATGACTTTTCTCTTTTATACTATTTATACTTTTTAAAATATTTAACTTTTTCTGCAAATTTTTTCCCATAGGAATGCATTGAAAACGTCTTCAAACTTTTAAAATCTTCTTACTTCTTTGAACCTCTAAAACGTCAGCATACTTTCTCCCACAGACTCCATTTGTCTTTTAAATTGTAGACAAACTTTTAATCTATTCACATATTACTCAGCTTATTAATATCTTCAACAGTTTTAGATTGTTGGCTGTTTTAAAATCATTAAAATTTTTCACAAAATTCAACTTTATAATGGTTGTGTATTGCGCTTAACGAGCAGGGCTTAGAGTGAGTGACATCATCGTTAGAGTGAGAGGGATCGAAAAAACATTCAGGATTTTTTCTGGATAAATTGCCAGCACGGCCAGAAATTAAACTCTAGACACATGATTTCCTCACCGGTTTGTAGCCACACTTGTCGTGTCTCATTTAATGTGCTCAGAACAGCAGACAGACTTACAGAATTGTCTCAGTGAGCCTAATTGTCCAGCTAGACCCGCTCCAGTGGCTCATCCACTTCAATATAAAAGTAGGAGCTGATTTTTTTAGAAAAACAGAAATGCCCCCCTTTTCTACCTTGCGAGCCTGAGAAAAGTTTTTGCCCTACAAACATTTAATGCACATCAATGTGCTCAGGAAGGTCTCCTCTCCCAGTAGTCATGACCACATTCTAATAAGAGTTACGGTTCTCTTTTTCTGGGCTGTTTTCGGAAGCTGCTCAGAGCACAAATCTCTCTGCTCTGCTCTGCTCTGTGTGCAGTTGGTCCAGCTGTAGCGGCCAGCTCGTTATCAAAGTCTATAGTGCAGGTGCAGCCTGGCCGCTCGTTAAGATGTTTTTAAACACAGCCCCACACACACACATGATAAACCAGACTGACAGAGGATGTCCACGCACAAACACAGGCATCACACTCACACAGACAGACACACACAGACACTCACACACAGTCACACACACACACACATACACAAACAGACAAACACACAAAAACAACACTGTTCCACACAGTAAAATGTAAGCATGGTAGTCGCCATGGTAACTTCTGAGGGCAGGCTGCCACACAGGTGTAATCAATCAGATCATTAGGGAGAGAGGAGTTCTGTGGCGCTTATCAACAGTTTTACTTTCTGCACATGTACACGCAGACAGAGAGACCGTCAGACTCACACACCCAGACACACACACAGGTTTTCAGCTCAAATTCATCAGGCTCTCAATTATTTTATACTTTTGATGTAAACATCTCCAACAATTTATATTTTTCTCATGAATTTAAGTTCAGACGTTTAGTCTTTCCAACTCTATTAACTCTTTGACTGCCAGCCATTCTCACAGCAGCTTCCTCCAGCTTGCCAGGCATTTTCCAGCTTTTTGACTGATTTCCGTAGACCCACCATAATATTATGTACTGTTACTACATACACATTCAACCCATCAAAGGAAAGAAGAGGGTCTCTAGTTTCCAGCAAAAAAACCTGTTTGTTTCTATCTTGTTCCAGTCTTGTGAAATTGACGGTTGAATATAGGTTAGTTTAGCCCAAAATGCCATTTTGGCACCAAAATCTTGAGAAAAAGAGGTTTTTGTGTCGGCTGTCATTTTCAGGTGAACCAGTACAATTGGCTCCTTTATATTTTGCTTTAGTGACGCCTCAACATCTGTACAGTTGTTCTCTTGTAAACAACAACTAAATCAACACTGACAAATGAGTTTTGATGACAAAAGACAAAATATTTAGCTACTGACACACACTTCTGCAGCCTTTTTTCTTTATTTTCTTTGAGTTACAACTTTTTCTTTCCTTTTTTTTAGTGTGTGTGCATACGTGACGTGTGCGTGTGCATACGTGTGTGTGTGTGTGTGTGTGTGTGCGCGTGCGTGCGTGTGTGTCTGTGTGTGTGTGTGTGTGTGTGTGTGCGCGCGCGCGCGCGCGCGCGGATCAGTTCGACAGGTTTTTGTAGCCGAAACACGGCACTTTAGATCAGATCCAGCTTCCTCTGGTCAGCAGGCAGCGGTCTCACTCACTCTCTCTGTCTCACACACATCTACACACACACACAGCCGACAGCTCTGGCTGACGCCCCCTGAACTCACAGCCACAGACATGTGCGCTCACAACAGAGTACAGACACTCCCACCACGTTTACCTCTCGTCACGTTCGCCGGCGCCGTCCGCTCCTCATCCACACTACTGTAGATCGCGGGGTTTTCAAGCTGCTATCCGAGTGATTTCTCGCAAAATCTGGCGACTTTCCAAACGCTCTTGATGACTAACGACGAGCGATCGACGGGGTTGTTGTTACTAACGTTTGTGCTTTGTATCACGGAGCTGCACGGAGCTTCAACGAGCTGCCGAGCCGCCATGAGCCCCGCCGCCGCCCCCTAAGCTCTCACCGGCGGCCAGAGTGTCACGGAGCGGCGCCGCTGCAGTCAGACACCCGCACCGCTCCGTGAGGGGGGGGGATACGCTATATTTTTTACATCTCTCAATCCAAATGTGTTTTTCTGCACTTTATTTTGATGATACAAGTCTGATCTTCACAGAGGAGTAGGGCAAGACATTCAGCATGGCGTTGCCATTAAAAAAACGCTAAGACGAGTTATCTCGTCTTTGGCAGTGAAAGAGTTAATAGTAGTACAATTACAGGTGGAGCCTGGGACATAGGATGCAGCTTTTAACATGTGTCCTATCTATCTATCTATCTATCTATCTATCTATCTATCTATCTATCTATCTATCTATCTATCTATCTATCTATACCCCTCCCTATTTTTTAACCCCTCTGTCTCCTTTCTTTCTTTCTTTCTTTTTCTTTCTTTCTTTCTTTCTTCTACTCCTTCATTTGTATTTTACGTAACTTTTTATATCCTTCCCTCTCTATCCATCCATCCATCCATCCATCTACCTCTTTCTATCTATCATCCCCCTCTCTCTTTTTCTTCTTTCTTTCTTTCTTTCTTTCTTTCTTTCTTTCTTTCTTTCTTTCACTCCATTTCTGTCTTTTTACTTCTTTGTTTGTTTGATTGTTTCTTTCTTTCTTTCTATTCCTTTTCTCTTCCTTTGTTTTTACTCCATTTCTTTCTTTCTTTCTTTCTTTCTTTCTTTCTTTCTTTCTTTCTTTCTTTCTTTCACTCCATTTCTGTCTTTTTACTTCTTTGTTTGTTTGATTCTTTCTTTCTTTCTACTCCTTTTCTCTTCCTTTGTTTTTACTCCATTTCTTTCTCTCTTTCTTTCTTTCTTTCTTTCTTTCTTTCTTTCTTTCTTTCTTTCTTTCTTTCTGTCCTTTTCTTTTTTCTCTCTTGTTTCAATCTTTCTTTCTTTCAACAATTTCTTCAGCTCATTCAGCATTGCTTCCAGCATTCACACCATTTCCATTCTTGGAAATGTTTTTTCTAGTTAGGGCCACGGGCAATCGCACCGGGCACTGGTCCCAACAGCTATGAAATAGCTGCAGGGACCGCCCGGGCACTACTGTTATTGTGTGGATTTTTTCTTATTATTCTCCTTCCTCTTCCGGACGATTTTCGATTCGCTACTAGTCCTGCAACTCGAAGAGTTGCAGGACAAATTATATATCAAAATGTGCGTCTTGATCGGGATCGGTATGCTATTACTTTTCTCAACAGTTTACGAATTTTTCGCGACGTAGTCGCGAAAAACTGCGCAAAAATTTTGCATGTAAGTCAATGGGACGGGCGAAAAAAAAAGAGCGAAAAAGACCAATCATTGGAGTTTAACAAACGTCTACTGCTCAGGCATACTTTCACCTAGAGACTCCATTTAAACTTTAAACAGTAGACACAAGTCTTGTGTATTGTCGTATTACTCCACGTTTTGATAGGTCATATAGTTTTTGATCAATCCATTATCAATGACCATGATCATTTTTGGAGAAATTATGAGTTTATAATGGGTGTGTATTGCATGGAATGTTCGTGTCAGAGTGCGTGACATCATCGGTTAGAGTGGGAGAGAGTGAAGAAACATTCTGTATTTTTTCTGGATAAATTGCCACCACGGCCACAATTTACACTCTACAGACATAATTTTTTCAGAATTTGTAAGACAAACTTGTTATCTCTCATGTCATGTGCTCAAAATATCAGAGAGACTTACAGAACTTACAGAATCAGCCTCTGAGTGCGGCCACGTCTGTCCCTGCTCCTCATTGAGTCCAATACAAATATTTTCTGAGAGGAGCAGAACGGCCTGATGTTTTAAAACTGCCAGCGTCGCCAAAATATTTACTGTAGAAACACCAAATCGTACCGAAATTTTCAGTAAGTCCTTAGAGCAACGTTGATCTGTGTTTTGTTCTGATAGGAGTTACCGTTTTGTCATGCTAAGCCTAATTGTGAGACCGGTTTAGAGGCAGAAAATGGCTCTTTTTGTCCACGTTTCTGTCTGCCTCAGCCTGCGGGGGCCCCTATCGCCGTGGTAACCTCTTTGATCCTCAGGCCAGAGCTCGTTAACTTCATAAACAATCCACCTGGCGCTCGTTTAAATGTTTATAAACACAGACACAGCTAAATCAGACTGACACAGGATGCAGCTACTAACTAACTATGTGTCAAGTCAGTCACACACACACACAGACTCTAGAGCCAGCTTCATGTGATTACAGTCACACACACACACACACACACACACACACACACACACACACACACACACACACACACACACACACACAGACTCTCGAGCCAGCTTCATGTGATTACAGTCACACACACACACACACACAAACACACACACACACACCTTCATGTGATTAAAACACAGTTAACGTGCAACAGAATTTAAACTTAAACCATGATTTAATCTGGTTTTAAAGTTAAACCTTGTTGGTGTCACACACACACACACAGACACACACAGACACACACAGACACACACAGACACACACACACACACACACACACACACACACACACAGGTAACCTAATGTGGTTACAGCTCCTCCATATCAGTGCTTATAGAAAGATGATCATGTGTCTGTCTGATCAGCTCTGTCTTGACCTTAAGATCGTGGGTTTGATTCCCATGTTGACAGAGATGGCACAACCCGCAGTAGCTCCCGTGGCCCATTCAAAATTTCCCGAGAGGAAATTTTCTAGTTATTAGTGTGAATGCTGGAAGCATTCACACTATTGTTATTCAAATCTTTATACTTATTATTATTATTATTATTATTCTTACTTCTTCCACCCTTTTTCAGCAGTTTTCTGCTCCTTCATACTTTGTGCTATTTCAACAATTCATATATCAAAACGTGCAGCTTTTTCAGGACATTTATGCTATTATTTTTCTCTTTCATACTATTTATACTTTTTAAAATATTTAACTTTTTGTGCAATTTTTCTCTCATAGGAAATACATTGAAACAGTCCTCAAACTCTTCAAATCTTCTGCTTCATTCAGCCTCTAATAGCTTCAGCATACTTTCAGCTACAGACTTCATTCAACTTTTAAACTGTTCACAAACCTTTCAACTATTCAGCTATATCTCAGCTTATTGATATCTTCAACAGTTTCAGATATATGTATAGTTTTAAAATCATTAAAATTTCTGACAAAATTCAGATTTAACATGAAAGTCAATGGGACGGAATGTTCGGACGTTGGCAGTTGGCAGAGTGACAGAGGGTCTAAAAATCCTCTCACATTTTTCTCTCTATCCTGTCAGCACGGCCACAGATTACACTCTACACACATAATTTCGGGCACGGTTGTAGACAAGCTCATCCTTGATCTCTTCATGTGCTCAAAAAACCAGAGAGACGAACACAATTTAAACTGGGAGCCTCTGAGTGCGGCCAGGTCCCTCTCTCCTCTCATTGACTCCCATTCAAAAGTAGGCGCTGATTTTCTAAATGTCCCAAAGTTTCCAACCTGCGACACAATCAACAATTTTTACTCTAGAAACACCAAAGTGACATGGACACGTTCAGCAAGGTCTTATGGTTCGGAAAATGTAAACCTTTTGCTCGTACTAAGTACAGATAAGTCGTACATTAGATCTGTTTGAGGGTGTCACAGAGCAGTTAAAGCCTATGGTTAAAGCTGCCACCATACCTTAAAGCCACCAGTTACATGTTACATAGGCACACACACACACACACACACAAATGAACACACATTAACTACCACACACACTCACACACACACACACACACACACACACACACACACACACACACACACACACACACACACACATTAACTACCACACACACTCACACACACACACACACACACACACACACTCTCTCACACACACACACACAAATGAACACACATTAACTACCACACACACTCGCACACACACACACACACACACACACACACACACACACACACACACACACACACACACACACACACACACTCACACACACAGACACACACACACACAGACACACACACTCACACACACACACACACACTCTCTCACACACACACACACACACACAAATGAACACACATTAACTACCACACACACTCACACACACACAAATGAACACACATTAACTACCACACACACACACTCACACACTCAACACACACATTTTTTCAGTAGGTAGGCTATATACATTTTTGTACACTTATCTTACACATTTCTGATATTTTTTCCTCCATTTCATGTCATTCAGCCTCCTGCATACAAGTTCTACTCTTCAGATATTGCTTCATCTATTGTAGAAATTACCCTACAGCAGATTTCAACACTTCATGCTCTTCAACTGTTACACTTGTTGCAATCTTCAACAATTCAAATAATTTCCAACCACCTACATATTGTTTAATCT
This sequence comes from Trachurus japonicus, assembly GCF_045865225.1. Lineage (NCBI taxonomy): Eukaryota > Metazoa > Chordata > Actinopteri > Carangiformes > Carangidae > Trachurus > Trachurus japonicus. The sequence goes on along the minus strand of NC_140909.1, from coordinate 28,989,603 downwards.
ATATTAGTAATTGTCCAACAATGTATTCATGCTATCATTTTTAAAAATATTTGAGTAGACTTCAGCTTTTCAATTTATTCATGCTAATCTTCAACAATTTAAGTAATTTCCAATCATTTCATACAAAAAAGAGTGATTGATTCAATCAGTGGGTTCAGGCAACTGAGAAATTGGTTCAGACAACAGGGTTTAGTGTTTTAGCAATCGAGAAAAACTGTAAATACTACTACTGGTTCTGGTAATTACCAGGTGATTACAGGTAATAAGATGTATTTACTAAGTAATAGCAGGTAATTAAATGTACTTACCTTGTAATTACTACCAGGTAATTACCAAGTATTTACAAGATGGTAAGATGTAGCTACCACCTATTTACCTGGTAGTTACCTGATATTGGCCTGCTAATTACCAACAAAATACTGGGTAATTACCTGTAAGTACTTAGTAATTACAAGGTAATTACATTTAATTACCTGTTAGTAAATAAATATAATTGAAATTACTTCACAATCCATTGTAGCCTACAGGTCCTATTGGTCTTAAGCCAAGTGAAGTCAGGAGTTTTCAGTAGGTTCCCGTAACTGGGCAACCACCACCCCCCAACCACCCCCTCCCCCCCCACCCCAGCCCCCCCCACCACCACCACCTCCCCCCCACCCCACCAGTTGCTGCTCTGTTGCTGTGGTCCCCCTCTCCCCTAATCCCCCATTGGCTGCACACGCAGCCAATGGGAGGCTTTTCCTCACCATGACGACATCACTCTGATTGGTCGGTTGACTGGTTGTTTTGTCTTTAATACTCTTAACTCCCTCCCATATTCCTTTTCCATCATCATCATCCAGGTAAGAGGCCCTTACATTTTTTTCTTTCTAAAAACTAGCTTGATTTCTGATTAAAATTTTTACCATTTAAAATTAGGGGTAACTGTATAAAATCAATTTAATTTATTAATTTATTAATTTAATTTAATTTAACCATTGTTTAACTTACATTTCACTTGGGAAAATATTGTTAATTGCCGAAAACATGACATCTTTCCCCTTTTTTCCCTCCATCCCATCACACTAACAATAAAGAAAAGAACCCTAACAAAAGAGAAAGGTAAGAAAAAAATTTAACACCTTGATTTTTCAATGTTTATTTCAGATATAACATTATTATGATTTTTGTGTGCGTGAATAAAGGGATGATGATGATGAAAAATATTATTTGGCACTAATAAACCATAAAATATGTGAACTAAAATCTCTATGTAGTTAGTAACATGAATCTAAATTGGGCAGCAATGACCTTGTCAGTGTCACTGATCATTTTTATACGTTTTTTGTAATTTATTTTATCAGAGAGGTTGTGTCAGAGAAGCCATAGTGATAGTGCAGTTTTTCAGAGTTTCCCGCCAATCGCCAGACGCGCGAATGAGTTGGTGACGTCACACTGGATTTTTTTTTTTTTTTCCGCTGTGACCTAGCAACAGATTTTGGTCCTAGTGCGTCAGACGTCTGCTACGTTAATCCCTCTCTATTGATTTATTCATTGTCCTCCCTGCTATTACTAATAACACTCTTAGTTAACTTTGATTTATTTAGGTAAATATAATTAAAAAACGAGTATATCAGAATGTAAGCATATTTATGTATAATTTATTTTATAAGTAATCCTAAATGGAGTTATCGTATTCTGAATGTTTGAGGTTTTTTTTTAATCCAATAATAACGCACTAAATTTTATATAGTGTAAATACGGCTAGTATACCATGCTTGTGATGATGGTCTAGTGGTTAAGCATTCTGCCTAGTAATATTTTTACTCCATTGGATGCAAGTTCGATTCCCGGCCCCGGCACCTTAAACAAATCCACAAAAACAAGAAGCTACGTTTGCCCCTTTTACCAAGTGCTAAAATAAATCAGAAAACCCAACACCAAAATGATGACTTGCATATTTAGTCCGAGTTTGTGGCGGAGACAACTGCAGTGAGGCCGAAGATGACAGGCGTAGTGACAGTGACATTGCGCGGAAGTTGATTTGAAGCTTTTCAAAATAAAAGCGAATAAACCGGAAGCACACGTATTGTTCGTTCCTCATGTAAATATACTTTATGTCTTGGGGATTTATTTTATATATACTGTATATATGAATATAAAACGCCAGCATATTTATGTATAATACATTTTATAAGTAATCCTAAAAAGAGTTATCATAGTTTAGATTCTTTTTTTAGTTTTATATATATATAAAAAAAAAAAATAATAATAATAATAATAAAAAAAAACTGAAACTACATAAAAACTAATAATGCATCAAAATCCGTTTTGTTTTGTTTTTTTAATGCATGTTTTTGCTTTTTGCTTTCAGAATGAAACGCATAAAGGATGTCACCGAAAAGAGGCCGGACAGCCCCTTCTCTAGACCCCCACCACTCCATATAAAAGTAGTGGGGGTCAAAGAGAAGGCGAAAGTCCTCAGGTGGACATTTGGGGAGGGGGAGGCTGTCCCCAACGTAACGAAGCACAACATGCTAGTAGCCATATCCGATGGCTGGACAGTCAAAAAAAATTACCTTCTTTGAGGAATTGAAACATCAAGTGAAGGATGACACTTCCTACATAATAAAGGGATACTCACTCCGGGGAGACGGGCCCCCGTACGATATTAACATAACGAGGGCCACAACATTCTATGCAGGCACTGCCAATCTGGCAGTGCCTGAAGACCATTATAAAAGAGGCAAGGAGCTCCTGGACCCCCCCTCCACTGTGACCCCACTGGATGGGGTGAGGGGGTCCATGGGGCTCCTAACCCTTGTTGGGGAGGTAGTGGAGGTTAGTTATTTAATTTCTGAAATTTCTGACTTACAGTTTAGGCCTGCCTGCCTGTTGTAGCTATAATAATTTCCTCTTGTCATTCAGTTGGGACAGATCAAACCCATGCGTGTTGGGAGGGAGGAGGTGCCCCTCCGTATAGTGACACTGCGCCAGGTAAGCAATTAATTTTATTTATGAAATGATAAAGTGAATGCATTATGTTCTACGAATGAACAAGATAAAGTATTTTTTCTTGTCTACCTTTTCAGGAGAAAGCAGAGGTTGAGATAAACCTGTGGAGGGAGCTGGCAGTGACCCCGTTGGCAACTGGCCAGTGGGTGACTGTCACCCACCTCCGGAGGACGGACTCATCCTATGGGTTAAGGATCCACAGCACCACATTCAGCACAGCTGAGGTAGGTGAATTCAGAAGAAAGGGGGCGGGAGGGGTGTTAGATGATGAGTAATATTTTTCTGTGAAAATAATGATGTTGATCATGTTATGTTTTTTCCATTTAAAAAAAAAATCTTTGTCTCTTTAGATCAACCAAGAGGAGAAAGAGGAGGAGGTCGGCATTCTGGGGGCCAATCCCAAAGGGGAGCATCAATTTGAGGTCATCCTCGAAAATGGAGACTTGATGCTCCTCGAGAAAGACCTGTGGCTTCCCCTTCTTGAGAAGCTTGTGACGCCTCCACTGAGCGTGCTGATAAAAAGACGGGGCCAAAAAATAATTGCGGCCACACCCCTGTAACACATACACACACACATATTCACACACTACACACACACACATACTTGTGAAAGTGATAGTGGGTATAAAAAAAATAGATGTAACAGGTAGTGAAAGAGGAGAAGAAAAAGGAGGGGAGGGGAAGGAGGGAGGGGATGGGGGGGGGGGGTATTAGAGAAGTAGGAAGAGTTGGAAAGAACGACACGTTGTTAAGTATGTTGTTAAATGAAATATTGTTTAATAAAATGTTATTTAATTGAACAATGGCTCTCTTTGTAATTATTCTCAGACAAGTCAGCAGGCATATTATGGTTTATTATTTTGTCTAGTGTCTTTGCACATGATAGGCTAAATGTATAATATTAATAATAATAATAATAATAATAATCATGATGATAATAATAATAATAATAATAATAATAATAATAATAATAATAATAATAATAATAATGCCCACAGTCTCAGCTTGACTTATTTTTTTTTTGGTATGTCTATGTATTAAACATTATTACGTACATTATTATCATTACACACACACACACACACTATATATGTTCAGTTTTTAGAATTACACAATGGCTCTCTCTATTTAATTATTCTCAGACAGGTCAGCAAGGATATTATGGTTTAATGTTTTGTGTAGTTTCTTTGTTTTCTTTGTCTACAGTCTCAGCTTGACTCGGTCACAGACAGGTGAGCACAGACACTCACAATAACTCTCAGGTCACAGACACACAGACAGGTGACCTCTACTGTGTGTGTGTGTGTGTGTGTGTGTGTGTGTATGTGACCTGAGAGTCAAGCTGAGACACGAGAGGTCACCTATAACCTCTACAGTCTCAGCCTGACCACAATACTGATGTAAATTACTAATATGGGCAGGAAAACTGTAAATTAGCTCTAGGCTGGATTAGCTCACAGAGGTTAATTATAAATATAATATAATATAATATAATATAATATAATATAATATAATATAATATAAATAATTGTTTATCTTAAAGTTTTTGCTGAGGAGGGTCCAGTCCTGCTCGATGCGAATTTGTGAAGATTGTGATTAGATAGCTTTATTGTAGTGGGTATACTGAAATATTACAGTAATGCATACTGAGTAAGTATCACTAATGACCAATAGGCAGGGAATATAGAAATGACAGAATAAATAAGTTAATAAATTAAATAAATAAATATATCTAATTAAATAAATAAATTATAAAAAGGAGATTTAAAAAAAAAAAAAGCATGTTAAAAGCAAGTTAAAATGGCAGACAACTTCACTGAATGAAATCTGAATAGAAACTATGCAGGACTTTTATGTATAATATTCAAAGTTAAAACAATTTTCAAAATAAAACACCGCCATTGACAAATACTATGAAAACACAGTGACGCCGAGAAAAGATACTGAGCTCATCGACTTTGTGATGCAAATGTCAAATATGCAGGAAGACTAAAGTTATTAACTTGTGATATAGCTCAGTGGGATGAGTAACCCTTTAATGAATTTTATCCTTTTGCTGAGCGAGATCGAATCCAGGTCGGTGCAATTTTGGGAAGACTCTTCACTTTCCTTTTTTTGTGTGGTTGGTAACTTTGGACGCCATCGTACGTACTAATCATATAACATCCATGATACAAATTCAATAAAAAACTTCTGGAATCGTTTTTATTTTTATGATTAAATCGTCTGTAACAGTCATGAACAGGTCAGATCAAATCAAAACGTTACCAGGGTAATGATGAAAATGACAAAGAGGCAAGGAGACCTACTTATGTCTATGTGCTGTTCTGGCGTAGTGGTTAGTACATGTGATTTGTAATGTTTTCATTATGGCTGCCCGAGATCGCGTCCCGCTCGATGCGATTCTCTTATGATATTTTCCTCACTACGACTAGATCATTCTAATGTTTATGATTATATTGTCTTCAACAGTGATAACATTTTGATGTTTCAAACCTAAAGAAGCGAAATGCGCAGCGTGTCTCACTTTTCCCAGTAACTGAGTTTGGAATTTCCGAGTACGTTTAAACGCATCATCCAGTCCTCCCGAGAACTAACGTCATTCGGCTGTGAGGTTTGTAACGGTAGGTAGCAGCGAATGAAAGTGCCCCAACGGACAGCTGTGAAACTTTATAAATGCACTTTTTTCGTTTCACCATTGGCCTCAAACTTAAACGGACTTGAAAGAAGTCGAAGGGCGAGACATTTCCACAGTAAAAACCGTGTTAGCAACGTGCTAACACCGGCTATGCTAACGCGAATGTAGCCGTTTTGCTAACCGCTAGCGGAAGTTAGCATCGAGCTAGTTCACAAAAACGGCCGGCTGTGCTAACGGCTATGCTACTTTTACCAGTCGAGGCTTTGTTTATCAGTAATGACCGCGTATCTGTCCGCGACTCGGGTGCCTCGGACTGCATTTAAGCAATCTCACACGAGAGGGCGTGGTGTTGTACTGTATATCAGCACGGCTGTGATTCGGTCGTAGCTAATCAATATAAACACAGTTGAAGCTAGTAGCTGAGCTACGTGGCTAACAACAGCTAATGCTAATATCAAAACACATCGCCGTCAAAACGTAGTTGCCCCTGCGGCGATTTTTTTCCAGCCAGGTTTAGTAGAGATTTATCTCCAATTAGACGGACCAGGTCAGGTCCAGGTTTTAATGTTCAGGTCCGTTTATAACTGTAGTAGCAGCAGAGAGATGGTTTAATGTTCAGGTTTATAACTGTAGTAGCAGCAGAGAGATGGTTTAATGTTCAGGTTTCTAACTGTAGTAGCAGCAGAGAGATGGTTTAATGTTCAGGTTTCTAACTGTAGTAGCAGCAGAGAGATGGTTTAATGTTCAGGTTTCTAACTGTAGTAGCAGCAGAGAGATGGTTTAATGTTCAGGTTTCTAACTGTAGTAGCAGCAGAGAGATGGTTTAATGTTCAGGTTTATAACTGTAGCAGCAGCAGAGAGATGGTTTAATGTTCAGGTTTAGAACTGTAGTAGCAGCAGAGAGATGGTTTAATGTTCAGGTTTCTAACTGTAGTAGCAGCAGAGAGATGGTTTAATGTTCAGGTTTCTAACTGTAGTAGCAGCAGAGAGATGGTTTAATGTTCAGGTTTCTAACTGTAGCAGCAGCAGAGATGGTTTAATGTTCAGGTTTCTAACTGTAGTAGCAGCAGAGAGATGGTTTAATGTTCAGGTTTAGAACTGTAGTAGCAGCAGAGAGATGGTTTAATGTTCAGGTTTCTAACTGTAGTAGCAGCAGCAGAGAGATGGTTTAATGTTCAGGTTTCTAACTGTAGCAGCAGAGAGATGGTTTAATGTTCAGGTTTATAACTGTAGTAGCAGCAGAGAGATGGTTTAATGTTCAGGTTTATAACTGTAGTAGCAGCAGAGAGATGGTTTAATGTTCAGGTTTCTAACTGTAGCAGCAGAGAGATGGTTTAATGTTCAGGTTTATAACTGTAGTAGCAGCAGAGAGATGGTTTAATGTTCAGGTTTCTAACTGTAGTAGCAGCAGAGAGATGGTTTAATGTTCAGGTTTCTAACTGTAGTAGCAGCAGAGAGATGGTTTAATGTTCAGGTTTCTAACTGTAGCAGCAGCAGAGAGATGGTTTAATGTTCAGGTTTCTAACTGTAGTAGCAGCAGAGAGATGGTTTAATGTTCAGGTTTATAACTGTAGTAGCAGCAGAGAGATGGTTTAATGTTCAGGTTTCTAACTGTAGTAGCAGCAGAGAGATGGTTTAATGTTCAGGTTTCTAACTGTAGCAGCAGCAGAGAGATGGTTTAATGTTCAGGTTTCTAACTGTAGCAGCAGCAGAGAGATGGTTTAATGTTCAGGTTTCTAACTGTAGCAGCAGCAGAGAGATGGGGCAGCTCCTGTATGGGGAGCGTAGCTCCTGTCCAGCTGAACAGCGGAGTGATTATGTCTGTGAAAAGTCCCAGTGCTGTTATACTGTATATCAGCACTATGGAACGTCTCTTGTCCAATCAAATTGCTCGGTTGGGACCGGTCGGAACTAACTGTTGTGTAATTATTTTTATATCTAATGTAAATAATATTTTTCTCTCTGGCCACCCTTTTCGTCCTGGCAAATGCAGGCCCTAAATTCACACACATTGTAAGTTATGTCAGCTCTGAAGTTGAAGTGATCTGTGAGGAATTTCTTGTCTGAAATTGAAATTAAAATCTCCCTCTTCCTCCTTCCCCTCCATTCCCCTGTGCCCCCACCTTTGTCTCCCACTGTTGCTGGTCCAGGCTGTCACAGACTGAAAGGTAAGGTGGCACATGAATTTTGTGTTTCCTCTGATTAAATTAAAATGACATTATAATCAGATACTGAAACTCTAGCTTATTCTCTCTTCTCCCTCCTTCCGGTTGCCATATTTCTCTGTCTCTGACTCCAGATCAGAGCTATTGCTGGTGGCTCCCTGGAACCAAACAACGTAAGTTCCTTCCTAACATGAACATGAAGCTCCCCTTTTATTCAAACAAACCAAAGTGACATACAGGGCTGTATATTGATTGAATTGGATTGATTCGATTTCGATACCTAAGATTCTAAATCGCTGAATCACGTTTCGATTTGATTCACTTTAATTAGAATCGATTCAATCCCCTCTTAAATAATGAAAATGGCTCAACTCTGTTAAAAAATACAATGTTCTTGATTTTTTTCTTTTCACCATAAACAACAGTTTTTAAGTGGAAACTTGTAAATTTGACAGAAAGGAATTGCAAGTGAAAGTGAACTTGAACTGCAACATTCCTGCGAATTGCATTAATTAATTAATTTATAATTAAGGCATTGTTTCTTAAAGTGAAAAATATTAATGGTAAACAAAACAAAAAAAAACTAAACGTAAACTTCAGTCTCAAGTCAAGTCTGCAGCAGCTAAAGCTCCCTCCCTCCCTCCCTCGTTTCCAGGAAATGTGTAGAAACGGAGCCCATGGTAAATAAAGTGACAGTGAATTTGTGGAGCGGTTCATGAGACTGGCCCAGTCAGATCGCCTATCTCCAGAGTCTGGGCGTCATGTGTTATGATCCAACGGTCATTAAAGTGGAGAAAAGTCCTACTGAAAACACGGAGCTGCTTGTCCTTTATTCTGCGTAACACGTATCATATGTTGACTCACCTGCGGCTTGAAGAACATGCAGTTTCTGTAGATGTCTGTGTGTGTCAGCGCTGCACCGTCGCCACACACACACACACAGTGTCGGAGAAACAATAACCTGCAGATCACCTGAGCTGACATGAACTCTGCTCGTAGTTTTGTTTTGTTTTGGTATTTATTCATATGAAACACAGCAATACATTGGACAGTCACAAAGAGGAAGAAAGAAACTCAGCTTGTAGTTAATGTGAGTCAGAGTGTCAGACGTAACCGCGCTGCTACTTCACTGCCGGGGGAAAAAATCGATCTCATGCCCTGTGAATCAATATAACAGAATTTAAATGAAATCGATCCTAAATGGCACCACAGCAGGATTTAAAACAGCTTTTAGCCTGCTTGGTGGGAGTAAAATAAGGACACTGGGACACTTGTATACTGCTTACTGCACAGTAGTAGTAGGAGGCTGTTTCGAAAACAGCCTCACACTTTCACATTTGAAGTAATGTTTACTATTGAAACATGTGACTAATTAGGGGTTTTGTTTTGTCTTGCAGGTGTCGTTGTGTCCCTCTATCATCCTCCTCCACCTCTCCCAACCCTCCCGATCCCTCTGCTCATATAGAGGCCTCACTATCCCCAAAGAGATTTCACAACTCTCCCCTCTCATCTACAAACTCACCACTAATTTATGAATCTTCTATCTCTCCTATCCATCTACCCATTTCTATCTAATTGAAGGTGTTCTGTCTTGTATCCCTCTCTGTCCCGCTCTATCTCGTTGGAATTTTGAGAACTTTTGAAAAACCCTTGAAAAACCCTTGAAAAACAACTTGATCTTTCTGTTTTTGAACCTGTGAGTTTCTCCACTTACACCCCCTCTATCTGTCTCTCCTCTGTCTTTTGTTATTTTATATTGATTTTCACACATCTATAGTCTAAACATTATTTGATAAACATAGCTGAAAGAAAGATAATCGATCAGATTAAGAAACATTTGGCCATTTAACTGACTAGATTTTATTCAGCAACTAAACATATATCATAGTTGTGAGAAATAACTGAGTTTGAATTGCTTGACACAGATTTGTGATCACTAACATTGTACTGAAAATAAATCATACATTTCTGTTGAACATAACTTCAAGGAGAAGTCACATTTGCAGTAGAGAGATATTTACTCATTGATTTACTTAAGTTGACCTTGATATAAAATATAAACAAAAGCTAATTGTCTCAGTAGTAATTTTGAAGAGCATTTGTTCCTTGCCACTCATTTTTGGATTTTCACAGGTTTAGGTCTGAATATTTGCTGTACACACTCAGATAATTTCAATAAATCACTATATACGAGTATTTTGTTGTGTTTGTGGTATCTGAAATAAATAAATAACAATGCCAAGAAAGGGCAAAAGGTCTGTGGCTGCAAAAGTCCGATGGCAGAAGCTGGAGTCTCCTTGAAGCAGAAACAAGTGTCCAAGCAGAAAATCCTGGTCCACATAGCAGTGAGTCTGACACGGTTCCCGGTCCATCTGTGCAACAGAGAGGTCAACAGAAGTCCCCCTGTATCCAAGGTTTCCTATGCAGATGTGGTAAAAGGTAAATGCCCAACTGATGCCCTGTGCGTGGAAGAACATGCTACTGTTGTTAAGCCCAGTGGTGGTCCAGCTGCAACCAAAAGGTTCTCGTGGAGATGTGTTAAAAGGTAAACGTCCCAGTGATACACCACTTGAAACAGAGTGTTCTCGTAACCAGGTAAAGTCTCGTAGACAACATGATGCACCAGGTCCAGCGCAGGTTTCATATAAGAGAGGACAACAAACTGATAATCCACGTGTCGCTGCAGCTTCTTATGCTAACGTGATCAACCGGCCCACTGAGATCAGAGTCCGTGCATCCTACAGCCAGAATCACTATAAATACGGTGAATACAGTAACAGGCAATGTACATGTAACTCTCTGATGTTTCTAGCCTGTCTTTATGAGGACGAACACTTCCAGACAGCAGACCTCAACTGTGTTTTGGGACAAAGGTAATGCTCTGTACGGTGAAGCCATGATAAGGTTTCCTGACTCCGTCCACTTGGCTACAGATGAAATCCCTGACATCGTGACTGCACGCAGAAATGTGTATTATGTAAACATGACTCAGCTGTCCCGTTACGGCACATTAGGACAACCTGGTAGTGAATATGTTGATTCCTTTCGTGACCTAGAAGCTGGAATGAGCTGTCTTCTGTCAGAAGTGCAGTACGCTTTGCTAATTATGGAAGGTGCATGCATTGCAGTGTTCAGAACCACATCTGGCAGGTATGGTTTCTTTGACCCACACTCCAGAGGAGAAACTGGTTTACCAGATCCTTTTTTTGGTTGTGCCATCATGGTGACATTTTCACATCTCCGTGACGTCATCAACAGGATCAAACAGTGTCACAAGCGCACCAAGTCCTCCTGCAACTATGAGCTGAAACCTGTGGAGTTTTTCAGTATGAACGAACACAACGAAGTCAGCCTTGACGCACCGATTACAGTGAACACTGACACAACACCTGTTCTCAATGAGCCAACTCTAAGTCCCATCACTGACATCTGTGATGAAATACTTGAATATGAAGATGAAGCGTCCACTGACATTGAAATTGAACTACAATCACCGACACAGTCCAATGTCACTTCTCTAACAGCTCATGATGAATCTCACCAAGAATCCACTTCGGCTGCTGCTTCAAAGGAAAATGATGCTGCTGATCTGTCTGACACCATGTTTCATCAAGGTTTGTCCACTGACATCACCTCTACTGTGACACAACAGGATCATATTAGGTTGCCTGATACTGAAGCACCTCAACCTGTCTCATCTGACATCTTGAAAAAAGTGTCTAAACTGTCTAAAAACCAGAGGAGAAGATTCATGCAGAGACAAATGCTCTCAAAAAAAGAAACACAAAAGGACAAAAAAAACAAGACAAAGAGAAAAGTATGCTTTAAATGACACATTCAGAGAAAAGAAGAAATGTTATGAAAAGAGAAAGTACTGTAATGAGTTACACAGAAAAGAAAAACAGCGATACGAGGCCAAACGCTATCGAGACAGGCAAGCAGAAATCAAACAAAAGTACAAAGACTATATGAAGAACTGTTACGTAATGAATCGTGAAGTCAGACGGCAGAAACAAATGTATATCACACAACGGTACAAGCATGATGCAGGTTTTCGAAACCAACAAAAGTTAAATATCACACAACGGTACAAGCATGATGCAGGTTTTCGAAACCAACAAAAGCTAAATATCACACAACGGTACAAGCATGATGCAGGTTTTCGAAACCAACAAAAGCTAAATATCACACAACGGTACAAGCATGATGCAGGTTTTCGAAACCAACAAAAGCTAAATATCACACAACGGTACAAGCATGATGCAGGTTTTCGAAACCAACAAAAGCTAAAATATCACACAACGGTACAAGCATGATGCAGGTTTTAAAGACAGGCAAAAGATGTACATCACACAACGGTACAGAAACGATGCAGCTTTCCAACAAAGGCAAAAGTTGTATTATACAAAAAAATACAGAGAAGACTCAGAATTTAAAGAACAGAGGTGCCTTTATATTAGGAGACTTTACAGTCACAACCAGACATACAGACAACAACACAGAGCACTGATGAAGCAAAGAATGCGAGAGAGATATCAAAACAATCTTGCTTTTAAAACCACACACAACATGAGATGTGCAATGAAAATCAAGCAAAAATACAGACGGATCATTAGACAACCAGAAGAGAGAGACAACAGTGTGATTGCAGAGGCCATATCTGTGTTCAGATCACAAATTAAAGCTGGTCCCACTTTCGTGTGCACCGTGTGTTTAAAAGCCTCATTTCCAAACCAGGTGAAGCAGTGTAAGAGGTCAAACTATGTGAGAAATCCACATGTGGTTGCAGCGTGTCTAACTGGTAAATATGTTCATATTTGTGATGAAGTCTGCAGAAATGAGCAACAGTGCACGATGCCAGATGAGAGGAGAAAAGAGTGGATCTGTCACACCTGTCATGATCACCTGAAACGTGGAGCCATGCCGTCTCTAGCTGCAGCCAACAACATGGAGCTCGCTGATATTCCACCTGAACTGTGTGACCTCAACATTTTGGAGAGACATCTCATCGCCAAGTGCATCCCGTTTGCTAAGATTATTCCTCTTCCCAAAGGCAGACAAAATTTAATAAGAGGTAATGTGGTGTGTGTCCCCTCTGAAGTACAGGAAACTGTTGAAGCTTTGCCCAGAGTGAGAAGTGAG
>NC_140909.1:28969881-28976564 GCF_045865225.1 Trachurus japonicus | reverse complement strand
AAACCAAGAAATCCCATGAGCCTCCGTAGCGTAGCTCTGAGCAGCTTGCGGCTCTGCTCCGCTGTTCTAAAAATAGCTTGTACAGACAAATAAAGGTAACAACCCTACTGCTATGACTATAGGGATTATGGCAATGGGCAATTTGCCAAATGTTGAACTATCCCTTTAATGTTAAATTTAAAGACCAGGTAAACCAAGAATAAATATGTGTTTTAAGTTTATAATACCACAAGAAAACATTTTATTAACCACTCTGTCAAATTTGGAGGACTAAAAAAGTCGTTAAGTATATACAATTCTGCATCAAAGTTGTCAATAAATGAGCAGTTTTCTCTGCTTCCGGACGGTGGGGGCGTGTCGCGATATGGTCGAGCTGCAGGCAAAGAAACCACGCCCCATGGCAGGAGAGCTATAGACTTCACTTGCTGAACATCCCTGATACACAAACATGTACACGTTGTCATGAAATAAAGACGGGAAAGTAACCTCAAACACACTCCACCACACACCCCAGTCCTCAGCACTGACACAGCTGATAAAACTTCAGGAAATATTCTTAGCTCAACTCTTGGGGCCGGATTTACTAAAGGTTTGCGTGTATTAAAACGTGTGCAAACGTGATTGCACGCGCAAACACACGTGGAACCTGATCTACTAACCGGGCGCACCGAGGATTGCGTCTCTCAAACGGGCAAAATAGCACGTGCGATCCATTTAGCGTGTTTGCCTTGATGAATATGTAAATATGGGCGTTTCTGCCAGAACGCGCAAAATACTGGGAGGAGTAGATGCAAATAGATTTATTTAGCGCACGCAATGTGATTTACCAAACCAGGAAGAGTCTTTATTTACCACGTCTGAAAACCATGTACTAACTGATACAACTTTGCCAAAACGTATGCGTTTATTGGTTTGATACCTGTCAGAGCCCCATGATCTTACATCTCTGCATTTCCTCACGTCTGGGTAATTCTCTAACAGTTTTTCAGCCGTGTTAAAAGTCTTTTACGTGCCGTTACGCACGGCGCACGTCTGTCCTGCAGTGCGCAAGGTGTGTGATTGTCGCTGCAGCTGCTGCCTGTTCGTCACTATATGACGAGTTGGGCCCTGTAGTGATTTGTGTTTATTAATCTAAACAGAGCACGAGAGAGATGAACACACATGCTGTCTTTGTATGAATCGGATCAAATGTCATTCTGTCCCTTCGTCCATCCAGCTGTCCACTCTCTCCATGGCGGAAACGATTACCACGCGCAAAACCCTCATTTGCATATTGTGGTTTGCACGTGTTTTCATTTAGCGGGTTACTCTTAGTAGATCAGCTGTTTTGCGTGCACTAACCAAACATGCAATATTTTAGCGGGTGCAAACAATTTAGCGCCCGTTATCTGGGACCTGGTTACACCCCGCCTTTTCGAAACCCCGCCTTTCCGACAATAGACTTCCATTCATCGTAATAGCGGGGTTTTCTATTTTTTCTATTTTTCTAGACCCCGCTATTCCGACAAGGCTATTGGGTAAACCTCCCCACTCCGAACGGACAGACGGACCTAATCAGAAAGGAAACGGAGGCTGTGCAGTGCGCAATGCGCATTGATCCTTTTTTCCTTTTTGGGGTCAAACGGATCATGTGCATAATTAACTGCAACTGTAACAGCGGTGTTTCGAAGTGGGGGTGTTTCGGAACAGCGGGGTGTTGAAGTGGAGGTGTGTCGGAATGGAGAGCTGTCCCCCTGGGACCTTAGTAAATTCGGCCCTTGGTGTCTAAAACAGTCAGCAGCAGCAGCAGCAGTCATCCAGCTGCAACATGTTATAATCCACCATGCTGCTCCCGTTTACATCTCGTTACCGGTCAGCGTGTTTCATCCATTTGCATTGTGTGAAAAAAAATAAAGTTTTTAGCTAACGTTAGCTTAGCTTTAGCTTCAAGTGTCCTGACAGGAGAAGCAGTAGCAGAGACAGTGAATTATCTCTGGACCTGGTACCGAGTCCAGGCACACCGCATCCGAGCTGAGCAGCAGCTAAAAACTTTTTTTTCTCTTTCACACAATGCAAACGGAGGAAACGGGCAGACCGCGAGTAACGATCCAAACGGGAATAATATCGATCGGTGGATTATTAACTGGATGACTGATGCTGCTGCTGCTGCCTGTTTTAGACACCAGAGTGAAGGTAAGAAATGGTTTGATCAGCTGTGTGTCCGCTCGGACGTGTGGTGGACTGAGACCACGGCGGAGTTTTTTTTTTTTGACGGTGTTTTCTGTCCGTGATTTTATGGCTGGTCTCCCGTGTGTCTGGTTGTGTGCGTGAGTGGAGGCTGTTTGGTCGGACAGTGTGTTAATGAGGGAGACTCTGGTCAAAAGACGGTGTTGCTGCTGCTGCTGTGTGTGTAACGTTGTGAGGGGTGTGTGACCGGGGGAGTCAGCCTCTCTCCCTGCGGTGACGGCTGTTTATCACGGTGTGAATACGTTAACGTTAGCACTGGAAACTCGTTATGAAGGAACAGGACAGTAGTGGTCTCCCCTGTGTGTGAACATGAACTACGTTTAGTTAGCTGGCTGTTACACGTGTTTCAGCTAGACTGAAGAGCAAGTGGGACGGAAAACCTCTGAAGTCAGTTGGCTGAATGTATTTATATGTAGAGCAGAGCAGGGGGCGGGTTTATGTAAGTATGGCCGCTTTACGTAAAGCAGCCCTCGACTTAAGCCCGCCCATTCTAAACCTGCACACAGAACAGTCTCTGAGGCCTAGCTCCTCAAGGAAATGATGAATGGGAAAAATATTTTTTACATGTTTTGAGGGACACATTTAAGGCCTAATTAATATGATAAGAAGAAAAATACTGAATTTGGTTTACCCGGTCTTTAACTTGTGTTTCAACCTGTAATTTACTACAACTGTGTTAATTTATTCATGGTACTTATTCACTGTATCCACTGTATTATTTGCTGTATTTGTATTATTGCATTTTAACCGTATTCTGTATATTTTAAAGCCTGACCAGGGACAAAGACTGCAAATTAGCTGAAGCTAGATGTCATCACGTGTTTACTATTTCCTGTGGCAATGTTGTATGCATGGTCCCTGTTAAATAAACATTCAAATAAAATAAACTACTCTGAGTGATAGATTGAGTCCAGTGGAGGTTTGTACCTGTGTGTTTCCCAAGATTTATCACGGGTATAATTCATATTTTCAAATGTTTGTGTTTAATTTAATTCACTGTGATTTTTGTTGTGCACAACTCCAAACTGTATTGTGGCCATGAAGACGCACCAAAGTTTCAGAGAGTCCAGCACCACCCAACTGACAGTCACGTAAAACCTCTCATTTAGTCTGACAGACTAAAGAGATACAGAGCATGTCACCCAGCCTCATCAACAAGAAACGTGTGTATGTGGTTTTCAAAAGTGCAGTGCTGACGTTTACTGGAAAATACTGAATGAGCAAAACAGCTGAAGCTTACTGGTTTATTCAAATGTGTTTTTTTCTGTGTTTGTTTCTTTTGTTTTTTCTTTTTCTTCTCTCTTGGACACATTTTACTCGCAACAGACTGGTATGTGGACTACTATTTCCAGCCAACCCAGTCCCCATATTAGTATCACCTAAATAATGACAAATAGGCCACCTAAGCAATATAGATGCTTAACCCTTAATGTTAAAGCTATGGTCTACGATTTGGAGCATTGGTAATTATTATTAACATCGTTTATACAGCGATTATGGTCCTGTGGTCCGATATACACAATATAAATAGCAAAAAGAACCAAAAAAATCCATTCAGTCTATCAGCCGTGGGCCTGCATAGAAATTGACCAATGGGCGCCGTGTGCCCCGTCCGGCTCCCACTGGCTCGTATCCTCCATCCTATCCCCTTGTCTCCCCTGCTCCTCCTCGACCCGCCTCGTCCCCACCCCCTCCGCTTAGAAACTACAAGTAGTTGTAACCGCTCTGAGCTGCTCAGCCACAGACACATGAACCCACCAATTCAGCGCCTGCTGCCCTCCACCCCCGGTCGGTCTGCCGAAAAAAAGCCCCACTAGGATTCAGAGAAGCACAGTACAGAAGCACAGAATGTGTTGCTGCCCGTATTACTGGTACCGGTGTCGCGTCGAGTCTCCCTGATCCTCTCCCAGACACACAGCTGCTTCCAGCCGCAGCCTGACCGGGGTGCTCTGTCTGCACCCTGCACACCGCGGCCCTGCTGAGCTCCTGGTCTTCCTCCTCTCCCAGACACACAGCTGCTTCCAGCCGCAGCCTGACCGGTCTCTCTGCACTGCGGCGCCGCGGAGCTCCAGGCCCCGGTCTTCCTGCTCCTCTTCCCCAGACACAGCACCCTGTGGCCGGTCACCCAGCGCGAGGAGTCTCCCTGTAGCATGAGGCTGTGCTAACGGCTGCTAATGGCGGCGCTGCTCGTACCATCGGTCGCCGCGGTCCCGTTGCCGGGGACGGCGACGACGGTACTGGCACCGGTAACGAGGCGGTATTAGTGGGCTAGCGCCGAGCACAGCCTCATGCTACAGGGAGACTCTTCACGCTGGGTGACCCGGCAGATCATGAAACTGACGGTGGCGCACCGTGATTACATCGGGCTGGGATCGAATCCTTTGCCGAACTTGCCATATTTCTTTTCTATTTTGAACTGAGATCACATTTGCCATCTACACCATTTCACATCGTATAAAGCCATAGACTATTTAGACTTGTTTCAGAGGAGAATATAATTCATAGCAGAGCCTAATAGCTATATCAGGCTAAGTCAATACCGAAAGCCTATCACAATCATATGCCAAATGAGAAACTTCATGTTTATTTTATATTTTTATTGTGTCAGCTTGAAACCATACAACCATGTAACGTTTGTTGAACAGGAGTGTGCATGGCAAATCAAATCTCAAACAATCAATTATAGCTGCTGCGCAGCGATGGGTCGGGTCCGGGCTACTTTTGGGCAAATTTTGGCAATTCTGAGCAACAAACAGGAGAATAGGAAGACAAGACAGTTGTCCTTATAATGTCCAATTTGGACCAGTTGAGGGTTGAACCCACAACCTCGGGAACCAAAGACCGTTGCCTATCGCACTGAGCTAATTGACAAGTGGGAGTGCAATAGTGGCTTCACAAATTGAGTAAGCCATTCACTGTCGTGTAGGCAGATTTGAAACCACAGTAAAAAGAAAAATCAGTTTTTGAGGTAATGATATGTATTTGTTAAACATCTACTGTGACTCTAAGATGTTAGGAGCCTTCGCACATAGTCCAGTCCAAGCTATTTGGATTTTTAAAATTAGAAGCTTGCTGTGATGCCACCATTAGGACAATTGTCTTGTGTTTCATGTTGAGGACAACTGACATTTTGATCTGTCATCATCATCATCATCACCCTTGCTGGGACTCGAACCCACAGCCTCTGACACCAAGAACCAGCTCCTAACTCACTGAGCTAATTGGCTGGTAGTGAGACCTGCTGTGTAGCTTCATTTATCCACTCAGGTGAGCCAGTGCCCGGGCAGCTGTTGTAAAGGCAGATTTCAAAAATGGTCATAAAGTCAGAAATTATGTTATCTAAACAAAAATCTGTTAACACATAAATTGCATTTAGACAGCAAAACAGCTTGAGGACATGTGACATTTTGATCTGTCATCATCATCATCATCATCATCATCATCATCACCCTTGCTGGGTCTCGAACCCACAACCTCTGACACCAAGAACCAGCTCCTAACTCGCTGAGCTAATTGGCTGGTAGTGAGACCTGCTGTGTAGCTTAATTTATCCACTCAGGTGAGCCAGTGCCCGGGCAGCTGTTGTGATGAAATGGTCAAAATTTCAGAAATTCAGTCATCTAAACAAAAATCTGATAATACATAAATTGCATCTTGACAGCATGGAAATGTTGGTGATTTGTTTTTAATGATAAGTGTTTTGCTTCATAAGAGAAAATCTGATGTTTAAAAATTCCACACTCACATTGGCTGCAGTTGTTCCCATGAGAGCAGAATTCAAAATGTTCTCAAAAATTCAGTTTTTGAATTAAAATTCTGATATTTGCCAAACTTCATTAACATGACTCCAGAATATTCTCGTTTTTTTTCAGGAAGTTTGAAAATGTATTTAGCAAGAATTTGATGGTATATGTTTACAGTAGTGTTTACAGTCAAACGTTTTCATGCACTGTAGGCTCAATTTTGCTTAATCAAAAATCCGAGAAACAAGTTTTGTGGAGGACGGTCTGGAGATGCTCTGTAGCAAGTTTGGTGACAATTGAGCAAAAATTGTGGGAGGAGATACATTTTAAAAGTTTTACAGTTATTGAAAAAAACAGAGTGATGGACTTCATAATTTGTAATGAGTTTAAGTGGACAAAAGTTTCAGCAGTATTGAGGCTACATTGTGGTGAAGTTTCAACACTGTAGCATCTACCGTTGGTTTGGTAGGAATTTTTAAAGTTTTTAAATTTAAACGCTTATTGTGCCCCCCCTAGGAGGGGGGGGCACATGTCCTTGGAGTTGAGTGAATCTGGCATGGGGTCGGATGTTTCTGTGAAGTTTGGTGAGTTTTCGCCCATGGGAAGTATGACTTCCTTGGAAGAAGAAAGAAAGAAAGAAAGAAGAAGAATTCCTAGGAATACAATAGTGTCCCGGCAGCTTAGCTGCCCGGACCCTAATGAACCAATGAATGA